>NC_140594.1:404296359-404731359 GCF_964204655.1 Triturus cristatus | reverse complement strand
AAGTCTGGGGGGGGGGGGGGGGATTCGTCAAGCGGGGGCTGAGAAAAAAGGGGGGTCTCAAAACGCGTTTTCCCCATGCAATTTTCCATAGGGACCTTTAGTCCAAGGTACAGCCCGAACGGCTGAACAGAATTACTTGAAATTTGGCAGAGAGGTAGTCCTCAGCTCAGGGAAGTGCCTTTTGCAGGTCTGGTGTCAATTTGTTCAGTAGTTCCTGAGAAAATCAAAAGTAAAATCATATATATATGTGGGCGGAGCCTAACCACACATCTCATCCTGAGATCTGATTGGCTGTCAGCACTTAATCCAAGTAGTGTTGGCAGCCATCTTGGGACCAATATACATGATAGCACCTCATTAAAAAGCATTGCAGTTAATAGAAGGTTTTAAGACTTTAGTTACATTATAAATCATTTGTTGATGGTACCATACTCATTTTAGGAATCGTGGTATGTTCTAAGGTGATTTCACCATGTGAAAAAGCCTTCTGCTGGGATATCCTGATTGAGAGAAAAATATTTTCTCATGCTTTTCCCACAGACGTTTGGAAGGTGATCTTTAAGCTAAACTGAGAGCTTATTTTCTGTAAATTCACATTATCTTTCTCAGTCATGTGAGAATGAAGTCTGACATTCTCAGTAAAACATGTACATCCAACAAGGGCAGAGACTGTCAGTTGATTCCTTTGTGTTCTACTGCAGCTTCCCAGAGTGTTCCAAAGAAAAACTAGAGCGCTAACAGTCCTACTTATGATAAATATATGGCACACCTGAAGCCATCTTGCTTGGATTAAAGTGGTAACTCTTAAAACATTTAATTTAAAAAGGAACAAAATGAGGGGGTTCATTTTTCCATAACAAGTATGATTAGTGCTGCAGAAAGAAAAACTAGGGCACATTTTGACTTCTGAAATCCTTTTATTTCATTAAAAAATTCTGACATGCAGACTGAAACATGCACTTTGAATACCAGCAGCAGACTTCCCTGGTGAGCAGTAGCTTTACTACAGTGATCTAATGAGCAACTAGAGTGCTAACATTCTGAATATATGGCAAATGTGTGACACATCTGAATGCCTTCTTGATGGAATCAAAGTAAAAAACAAAGTATTTCCTACTGAGGAGACTGCAATAAATGAGGAAATTAGGAAACTTCATAACAAATAAGTCTCCCAAGATGGCCACCAGAGACAAAAGAGCCCAAATGTAGCCCAAATATCACCCAGATGTAGCCCAAGTATAGCCCAATGACAGATGTCCCAGAGTGTTCTTAAAAACAACTAGAGCGCTTACTGTCTTCATTATGACAAAAGTATGGCACACCTGAAGCCATCTTGATTGGAATAAACTGGTAACACTTAAAACATTTAATTAAAAAAGGAACACAATGAGGGGGTTCATTTTGCCATAGAAATTATGATTAATGCTGAAGAAAGAAAATGAGGGCACATTTTGAGTGACTTCTCAAATCCTCTTCTATTTCATTAAAAAATTCTGACATGCAGACTGAAACATGCACTTTTAATACCAGGAGCAGACTTCCATGGTGAACAGTAGTTTTACTACAGTGATCTAATAAGCAACTAGAGTGCTAACTTTCAGAATTTATGGCAAATGTGTGACATATCTGAATACCTTCATGATGGAATCAAAGTAAAAAACTGAAAGCATTTCCTTCTGAGGAGACTGCAGTACATGAGGAAATTAGGAAACTTCATAACAAATAAATCTCCCAAGATGGCCACCGGAGACAAAAGAGCCCAAATGTAGCCCAAAATCACCCAGATGTAGCCCAAATATAGCCCAATGACAGAAGTGTGCAAAACACTTATTTTGTGTTTTTGCAGTGTTATATAGTGCAGACTTGTCAGGTATTGGAGTGCTTTACATGAGCATTGGTTACATCACACAAGAAGAAATTCATTTTGGTTGTAGACATGGGGAGACTAAGTGATTTGACCAAAATCACAGAATGTCGAGCTGAAGCAGAAAGTCCAACCTGGTTCCCCAGTTGCAAAGTCTGCAGTTCTGGAAGTAACACCACATCCTCTCCCCTAAATGCAACATTTAATCAAGTGGTCAACTGGATAAAAAAACATAAAGGTAACAAATAATTTAAAAGTGCTTTGTCGCTATTTGAAAACTCAGAAAATTTGTCCTTATTTTAGTCTTTTAGAGCACTAACCATAATTTTGATGCCAATAAGACCCTCTCATATATGTAATTTCTAAAGGAAATGCTCTAGGTATTACAGTTTTGATTACATCAAGATGACGTCAGGCGTTCCACACTTTTGTAATAAATATAGAATGTTCGCAATCTAGTTGTTCATTAGGATACTGTTGAGAGGCAGAGGCCAGGGGCACGGACTCTGAAAATTGAAGGCAGGTAGGAGGGTGCAAAGGCAACAATTTAACCACACTGAGCAGGCAGGAAGGGCCGTGGCAGCACAACAGACTATGGAGTGCAGTGGAAAGGGGGGCAGGGGCAACAAACCAACAATACAGGACTTGCAAGAGAGGCTGTGGCAATGTAATAGACCATTGTGGGCAGAAGGAAGAGGCAATGGTAGTACAACCATACATGCCAACAGACCCGATTCAGCCAGGAAACGTCCAATGTTTTTAAGCTCAAATGGGCTTTATTTGATCTGTCTCCTGTCTACAATATCCTCTTTTTCAATGTAACTCAAAGGGGAAAATAAATACCCCAGTTTTTTTTTCAAAATCTCCCTCTTACCAAGTTCAAAATGTTCGCAAGTATGGTACATTGGATCATGGATGGAAATGGGGTAGGGACATGGACTTGGATAACAGAGGACAGGAGGGACATGGAGAGGTGCACCAAACTGACCCTGCAGGGCAGGCATCAGGGTTTGCAGCAGCACAATACACCACACAGGGCATGCGGGATGGGAGTGCAGCACAACAATCCATAGAAAGCAAGAGGGAGGGGACAGGACCATGCACATGGACAACGGAGAACAGGGGCAAGAGGCAATGGTAGCTAGCTGACCATAATGGACAGACAGGAGAGAAAGCTGCAGCATAACTGACCATAAAGGGCAGGAGGGACGGATCAGGGGCATTACAATGGAACAGACAAGCCAGGAGGGAGGGAGTAGGGGTCTGCACATGTAAACAGAGGGCTGGGGGCAAGGGGGCAGGGCAGGAGCAGCAAGATGGCCATGGAGGTCAGGCAGGATGGGCACTAGAAGCAAGACACACCATGAAGAGCAACAGTGAGACTGTGATGGCATACACACAGACCATGGAGGGAAGGTGGGAGGGGGTCAGGGGCAGCTAACTGACCACACAGGGAAGGTGGGAGGGGCCATGGCAGCACAGAAGACCATGCATGGCAAGTGGGAGGGTTAGTGGCAGCACAATGGCTATGATGGGCAAGAAGGAGGGTGCAGGGGCATGCACAAAGGACGATGGAGGATAGAAGGGAGGGTCAGGACCTGTGCACAGACAAAGTTCAGGGGAAGGGGCCTCACAACAGACCGCACGGGGCAGGCAGGAGGAGCAGTTGCAGCACAACAGACCAGGGAGGGCAGAAGGGTGTGGCAGTACAATGGACCATGTAGGACAGGAGGAAGAGGATAGGGGCATGGCATTTGGACAGGCAGGGTGGAGGTGGCAGGGACAGGTTAGTCATCTGACAATGCTAGGCAGGTGGGAGGGGAGTGGCAGCTCAACAGAACACTCAGAGTAGATAGGAGTGGCAGGTCCATGGAACATGGTGGGCAAAAAGGATGGAGCAGGGGCATGCACAAAGACATCGGAGGGCAGGGGGAAGGAGAATAGGGGCAGCAAGCTAAGCACAGAGTTTAAGCAGGAGGTCAATGATGGGGCATAGAATTGGGCAATGGAGGGCAGGAGGAGGGGACTGGTACTAAATTGAGGGCAGTGGCAGCACATCATACCATGCATGGTAGGAGAGAGGAGGCTAGACCATGGATTCACACAACAGAGGATAGGGAGGAGGGGGATGAGGCAGCAAGCTAACTGTTCAGAGAAGGCGGGTATTAGGAACTTTATTGTTTTTAAAACGTGTGTCTGTGCGAACCACTTAAAATATGAACAAGTATGCAGCATAATCTCACTTTTATTCAGGAAGAAGAGGACGTTTGTGACTGTGACTCCGGGCTCACTTGGCAGAAACACCCCCTGACCCTCCACCCCCTATCGCAAAATGTAATGCCCGTGAAAAGGTTAGGTGAACACAGTGTTATATAGAACATAGTCCTGAGAGCACGATTGAAAATGAAAACTAGATATAGTGTATGGTATAAACTATGCACCAAAAAGTGTGATATAAGATGAACCGGGCGTGAAATATAATATGCAATACATTGTGCGCAATGACAGATTCATTGGAGAGCGCGAGATAGCACAGGCACTAGCGCGTGCTATGCGATGTGCGCCTTGGAGTGTAATATGCACAGGGCAGTGTTGTGTAACCTAACTAGTCTCTAAAGTTGTAATATTAAATATGTGCTGGGGAGTGTAACGTTGCATATGCACTGTGACAAAGATATGGATCCCAGATTGTCATATGTATGGCATAGCACTGTGCGTTATAACATAGGCATCGAGGAAGGCACGTTAGATGGGGCAATATAACCCGTGCGAAGACAAGTGTGGCATGACATATTCACGGGGTGGTGTTACAGTGCACATGGGCTAGAGAGTGTCATAGCATATGCACTAGCTGGTGGAATACAACACAGAGGTGTGTGGCACTCGGCTGGCAATGGTGGGTGTAACACAGCATTGGGATCTGCCAGGAGCACGCTGTGACTCTCGTGATGTTCGTCCCCTTTCCAGAGAGTAAAATAAAAAGTATTACACATCCGGCAGTGGATGTGTGTTTTATTAACCGTGAGGGGGGTTTCTTACATAGTTTTGGTCGCATTTTTGTCGAATCCCCTTTGAATGGCTTGGTGTGCATGTGTTTTAAATGTGCCCGTCAATAGCTACCCATGTTTGTATAAATAAACGACAAGGGTGTCTACCGTGATTGGGCACGGTAGGGCATCAGACATGTCAGAGCTTCACTAGTGGTGTAAATACATTCTACGTGGATTCATTGTATGCATAGTCGCCTTTTAATGAATATCACTCAAATCGTCATGGTGATAGGTACGTACGGTTTGTCCAGCATGTCCTAGGTGTGTCTATAAATATATTTTTTTTTAAAATAATAAAAAGCAGTGGCCGGCCCTGGGGATTGGGATCAAAAAAATATAATTAGGAGACAGGCCCTGTGGGATGGGGTCATCAGGGCCAATAAATTAGAATAAGAAGGGGAACCACACAGCCCCCTTCTTAAAAAATTAAAATAAATAAAAGACTGGCATCGTGCCGGAGGCCACGCCCCCTCCTTGCAGCACTCTGAAAACGCGCCCCCTGGCGAGTTGTAAGTTGGGGAATTAATTCCTCTTCAATACTGACGGTCCCTGAGGGCCAACTAGCCCAACAGGCATCTCCAGTATGCGCCAGGGAGCTGCGCTGCAGACAGGTGTTCTGAGGCCAAGCCCCGTTTTACACCTCTCTGCAACGCAGCTCTGTGGCGCTTACTGGAGGTACCTAGTGGTCTAGTTTGACCCTAGGGACCCTTAGGATTCAAGGGGACTTAATCTCTCAACTTAGAACAGCCACAGGGCGCGTTTACACAGTGGTGAAGGGAGGGGATGGGGCCTGAGGTGACGTGTGCAAACACGCACTATGGCACGTTTTAAATTGGGGATATAATTTCCCTTCAATACTGCGGCCCCTGGGGGCTAACTAGCCCACCAAGTGCTTCCAGTAAGTGCCACTGAGCCGCATTGCAGAGAGGTGGTCCAGGCTGTGCCACTTTTTACACCTCTCTGCAACGCAGCTCTGTGGCACTTACTGGAGGTACCTAGTGGGCTAGTTGGACCCTAGGGACCCTCAGGATTCAAATGAACTTAATCTCCCAACTAAAAACGGACACAGGGCGTGTTTACACAGTGGCGAAGGGAGGGGACGGGGCCTGAGTTAACGTGTGCAAAGACGCCCTGTGGCCTGTTTTAAGAGGTAGTTTGAATCCCCCTGCCCTATTATATACTAGGGGCTTACAGAGGAGGTCATGCTAATCACAGGGGGACCCCAACGCATAATGTTCCCTTGTGTATGTAGGTGTTTTCACTGTATTCTAAGTGTCTTTTAACATAGCACTGGCTCTAGGACTGGTTAGTCAGACTCAGTTACCACCAGTATCCGTCTGAAAAAGTTGAGGGTACAGGATGATTTTGCAACAAGGATTCTTTCTGCTCTTCTTTTTGTTCTTTCTGCACGTTATCCTTCTTCCTGCACTTTTCTTCGTCTTTGAGGACTTCTGTTGCTTCTTTCTGCACTTCTTTTTTTTTTTTTCTTTCTGTGCATTTTTTTCTTCTTTCTTCACATGTCCTATCTCTGTAGGCATAGTTAGAAATTAGCATTTAAAAAACCTTTGAAATTCACTGAAAAAAACCATAGGTTTCAGGCACGTTATAGTTAGGAATTAGCATTTAAAATACCTCAGAAATTCACTGAAAAAACCATAGGTTTCAGGGGTGTTCTAGTTAGCTGGACTTTTCACTTGTACAAAACCACTGAAATTCCCCCCGTTATAGTTAGTTCAGCTAACTATAACTCGTGCGCCCGCAATGCACTGCTGATGACGTCACATATTACATCACTCATGACATGGTCAGTGACATCACTCATGACATCTCAAATGACATCACTGATGACATCACTGATGACATCATCCTTGTGATAGAGTGGCAGACCTCCTCTCACCCTAATATAACCTTTGATACACACATTCAAAAATAGAGACTAAAATTTTCAAAACAATGGACATACCAATACCAGTTACAACAACCTCTTCAGTAATTCTAAGATCCACATACACATCCACTCATTCACCAACAGTCCTATACAGTCACTCATACATGGACTCACTCATCATATGTACTCATACACCTATACATCCTGTTACACAATGCCACTCATCCATAGAGTTACTCACACACATAGTCACTCATGCTAATAAAGAATCAAACATACATTTACTTGCATATACAGTTATACACACACCACCACACTTACTTCTACGGAAACTTACACATACTTAGTCTTTTAAACAATCACTTATAGAAACACATACTTATTCATACAGGAACTCTTTCAATCTCTCACTCTCACATATACTCACTTATATACACCAATAGTCACATATACTAGTTTAAAACATATGTAGTTACTCATAAAGACACTATTGAGACAGCCATTCACTCACTAACACACCCATACACACACTCATCCACCCATACAGTCCTGCACACATGCTGTCTTCAACACATATAAACAGTGAGTCACTCATTCATGCACCTATGCACTACGTAATACCCCCCACCGAACCATGCAGACACTCAGACTGATACTCAAAAAACCAACTAATAACCTATATAGACACCCATGTAGCTACTCACCAACCCATGCAGCCACTTATACACAAAGTGAGAGACTGATACAGATGTTTACATATTTAAACATTACTCACTAAGCCATGTATTCACTATGATACACTTAATCAGTCAGTTACACAATCAATTTTTCAAAAACAAATCATCCATTTAGACACTTATATACCCATTTATTCTTCCATCGACCTTGAGATATACATATATAAAACCTATTTAATTTTCAGAAAAACAGACATTCACTGGATGATGTCATCAGTGATGTCATTTGAGATGTCATCAGTGATGTCATGAGTGATGTCACTGACCATGTCATGAGTGATGTAATATGTGACGTCATCAGCAGTGCAGAGTTATAGTTAGCTGAACTAACTAGAACGGGGGAATTTCAGTGGTTTTGTACAAGTGAAAAGTCCAGCTAACTATAACACCCCTGAAACCTATGGTTTTTTTCAGTGAATTTCTGAGGTATTTTAAATGCTAATTCCTAACTATAACGTGCCTGAAACCTATGTTTTTTTTCTGTGAATATATATATATATATATGTGTATATATATGTATATGTATGTATATATGTATATTTTCTACTGGCGGTCGCCAGTAGATAGTTATAGTTAGGACCGTGTTTCCATAGGAAATCTGAAAATTCTAACTTTGGCGCCGGTTGACGAATCCTCGCGAAATTTTCAAAACTAATGGGGCGCTCCGCTCAGCTCCTACCCTGGAAGTCTCGGGGTGATTCGTCAAGCGGGGGCCGAGAAAAAAGGGGGGTCCCAAAACGCATTTTCCCCATGCATTTTCCCATAGGACCTTTAGTCGAAGGTACAGCCCGAACGGCTGAACAGAATTACTTGAAATTTGGCAAAGGGGTAGTCCTCAGGTCAGGGAAGTGCCTTTTGCATATCTGGAGTCAATCTGTTCAGTATTTCCTGAGAAAATTGCATTTAAAAGCATATACATATCTATATGCGTGCACCGTGCGCGCACCCTAACGTGCACAAGCGTAATTCTGATTGGTTGTTTGATGTCAGTCAACATTCGAATCGGTCGAAATCAGGAAGTGTCGGCCGCCATTTTGTCTGTCGCAGTGATAAGGAAAGGTGGAAAAAGGTGGAAAACGTGAAAAGGGGGCAGGGAAGAGAGTTTCTGACCCCCTAGCCTTAGTCAGGGGGTCAAAGAAGGACCCCCAAGGGTGAAAAAAACATTTATTTATTTTTTCAAATCGCGGGGTGAGCGCACGGGGCACGGTGCGCGCAGCGGACCGTAAGCCCAACGCGCGCCCACGGTGAAAAATAAATACATAACTTAGCATTTAAAAAACCGTACAAATTCACTTAAAAAACCATAGGTTTCACACACGTTATAGTTAGGAATTAGCATTTAAAAAACCTTGCAAATTCACTTAAACCATAGGTTTCACACAGGTTGTAGTTAGGTGGACATTTCACTCGTAAAAAACCAATGAAATTCCCCTGTTATAGTTAGTTCAGATAACTATAACTCCTGCGCCCGCAATCCACTGCTCATGACGTCACATATTACATCACTCATGACATGGTCAGCGGCATCCCTCATGACATCCCTCATGACATCACTGATGACATCAGAATAAAAAGAAGATAAAAGGAGGATAAAAGATCGTAGTGCTCAGCATGTCTGTTTGATTGAAAGTAATGCATTGGGTTACAGTTCAGTAGGACTATTTATTACAGCTTATATACTATTATACTTGTTCTTAATCAAGGTAAGTATGCAAATCTTCACTGGTATTAAGCCACCTGGATGTTTGGTATCCATCTCTAAAATATATTTTGTTTCAAGGCGCCTTAATTTTTGTTCACGATCCCCTCCCCTTCTTAGGGCTGGGATAGCATCGATGACAAAATATTTCAGGAATTGTAAATTACTGTCATGATGCAATTTAAAGTGCCTAGCCACAGGGTAACTAGGGGATTATTAACGATGGCCCTTGTATGTTGTAAAATGCGTTTATGGACAGATAGCTTAGTGCTGCCTATGTATGATAGATTGCAACTACACTGTAGAACATAAATAGCATATTCTGTCCGACATGTCAGGTGTTGTTTTATATCGAAAGCTTTATCACTGAAAGCAGTGTGATATGAAGTTTTGTTTATGCCATACTGACATGCTTTACAGCTGGAACATTTAAAGAAACCATTTCTAGCCACCAACCATCCTATTTGCTGTTGCTCTTCAGGGTTTTTTCGAACTAGAGCATTCGCCATTGAGGATGATTTCCTATAAGTTATAGCCGGATGTTTAGGGAGCAATGCTCCAATTACTGGATCATCCTGGACTATAGGCCAATTTCGTCTAATAATGGCTCGCAACTGTTGTTCCTGTCTGGAGTAAGTTAGTATCAATCTGGTTGGTTCCTTACCCGCTTCCCCTTTATTAGTACGGGCTTTCTGGGGTTTGCTGTTGACCTGTAATAGATCTTGCCTGGTGCGTTTCCTAGATTTAACTATAGCAGCATCTATAGATGCACTATTGTATCCTCTTTCTAGGAATCGCTTTTTACTTTCCAGTTGTTTCTCTTTTAAATCATAGTCCTCACTGCAAACCCTACGAATGCGCAACATCTCTCCATATGGTATACTCTGTATTAAGTGTGGAGCGTGCGCACTAGACGCATGCAACATAGTGTTCCCTGCCGTGTCTTTTCGGTACAGAGATGTAGTCATATTGTCATTTACTATGTTAATTTGTACATCTAAGAAGGTTATATTTGTATTACTGACATTGGAGGTAAAATGCAAATTGACATCATTGTTGTTTAAAGATGCCACAAATTCATGGGCCTCATTCTCTGATCCACTCCATATGACAAACAAATCATCAATGAATCTAAGCCAGCAAACGACATTGTTCCTAAACATGTGTTCATGTTTCCTCATGAGGACCAGCTCTTCCCACCACCCCATAAACAAACAGGCGTAGCTGGGGGAAAAGCTGGCCCCCATGGCGACACCCTGTATTTGTTGAAACATTTGATTTTTAAACATGAATAAGTTATTTACTAAACAAAATGCCAGCATGTCTATCAACATTGTATTGTGTCGTGCATATTTGAGTGGTCTATTAGCTAAAAAATATTCCACAGCTTTAAGACCATCTAAGTTTTTTATGCACGTGTATAGGGAGGAAACATCAAGAGCTATTAAGTACCATCCCTATATATATATATATATATCTACTGGCGGTCGCCAGTAGATAGTTATAGTTAGGATCGTGTTTCCATAGGAAATCTCAAAATTCTATTTTGAATAACTTTGGCGCCGGTTGACGAATCTTCGCGAAATTTTCAAAACTAATGGGGCGCTCCGCTCAGCTCCTACCCTGAAAGTCTCGGGGGGATTCGTCAAGCGGGGGCCGAGAAAAAAGGGGGGTCCCAAAACGCGTTTTCCCCATGCATTTTCCCATAGGACCTTTAGTCGAAGGTACAGCCCGAACGGCTGAACAGAATTACTTGAAATTTGGCAGAGAGGTCGTCCTCAGGTCAGGGAAGTGCCTTTTGCATATATGGAGTCAATCTGTTCAGTATTTCCAGAGAAAAATGCAGTAAAAAGCACATACATATCTATAGCAGCGCACCGTGCACGCACCCTAACGTGCGCGAGCGTAATTCTGATTGGTTGTTACATGTCAGTCAACGTTCGAATCGGTCGAAATCAGGAAGTGTCGGTGGCCATTTTGTTTGTTTTCAGTGCGAGAGTGGAAAAGGAAGGTGGCGAACGTGAAAAGGGGGCAGGGTAGAGAGTTCCTGACCCCCTAGCCTTTGTCAGGGGGTCCCTGAAGGCAGAAAAAAAACATTTAAATTTTTTTTTTTAAATCGCGGGGGTATATATATGTATAGTTTTCCTGGGTGCTCACTCCTGTGGTGGTGAGCTGCCTTTTCCATGCTGCAACTAGGTACATCCTTCTTGTACCCAACGGAAAGCACTCACGGGAGCAGTTTGTAGTTAAATGCTTTATTAGTGCAGACCCCCGCTTACTGACTATTCACGGACTACAGGTTGAGTGCTCAGTATTTTTTCTTTCTTACGATGCCGCTGAGTTTCCTATGGAAACTAGGTCCTAACTATCTACTGGCAACCGCCAGTAGATAATATATAAATATATATTCACACACACACACACACATAGATATACATAGATATACATATATATATTTGGTACGAGGAATCTTTGCACGAATGAACGTTTGAAGCATGCATTCTGGAGTGTCCTGACTATCTCTTGACTGTGGGGATAGTGGTTAAATTTGTTTTGGCCTACCGGAGCCCGATCAGGACCGCCGTCAAGACAGCCCGTATCTCCGGACATTACGGAGTGGCTACAGGTAACCCTAACTATAGTTTTGGTTAGGGTTGCCAGAGATATGAATTCTTCAGATTTCCTTAATAACTTTGCACCCATTTGACAAATTCCTGCGAAACTTTCCAGACTTGTTGCCCCCATTACGTTTGCAGAGGATGGAAAGTTGTTTTTTTGTTAAACTGTTTCTATTGATAAAAACCGCACCGCAATGCTTCCCTTTCCAGTCATGCATTTAGATATACAATCGGTGTAATTCAGTAATACATGCATGTTATGACATAGAGACTCATTATTCTGACATCTCTTCTGCAGCCGCACATGCCCCACACATATCGGCCTCACTACTGCGCAACTCCACTGTTGGAGACTGGCAAATCTCCCCTCTATATGCACTCCATGCTGCTCAATTCTGGTCCCATTTCTTAGGGCATTCTCTGTATTTAAATAGGTCTTTTGCAGCTACCATGGATCTGTTCATCTCAACCACCCAATCTCTAATGCGTGGCATCTCCCCTGACTTCCATTTCTGTGCAATGTTACGATTGGCGTTTGCCCATCCAAGTGAAACCCATGGTCTGGTTAAGGTCAGTGGCGTCCCATATGTTTAGCAGGCACAGTTGCGGGGTGACCATTAGTTTCCCCCCCAACACCTCCCCCCCACCCCCCGCCCTCCTGTTTTTCAGAGATACCGTTCCAGTATGACTGGATGACTGGACATGCCCAGATCGTGTGGAAGAAAGTCCCCTCTTGTTGACAATGGCAAAGGGGATCAGCCTGCCAGCCCATCCTGACTAAGACTCCCGCAGCTAGGTAGATTCAATGCAGGACTTTTAGCTGGACCAACCGCAGTTTCATTGGAAAGGCCACCTCTCTAGCGGAAGCCAAGGCGTCTCGCCAATCTTCCTTCTCAAGCTCGCCCAGATCTGCCTTCTCAAGCTCGCCCAGATCTGCCCCCCCCAATGCTGCTGCAGGCGTGTTAAGGAATCTGGGCAGTTATTCCGTTTTTTATATGCAAGGGATATGGCCTTTTTGGTCATGGGGTCCAGTATCAACCTATCTTCCAGTGGGGAAGCCTCAGGAAGTGGGACGCCCCCTGGTATTAAGAGTTTTGAGCGCGGGACTGATTTGTAGGTATCTGAATGCTTCGGTTTGTGTGAGGTTGTATTCTTTCTGAAGGTTGGCAAAGGTGGCCGGTCCTGTGGACCTCTACATGTATCCCACCGTGGAAATGCCATTAGATCCCACTTATCAAAGCTGGGACAGGTACTCAATTGGCCCAGTTGCTCGGGTTCCCAGAGTGGGGTCGCACGTGTAATTCTATTATGCCAACCCATCTGTTTGTTGACCCTGTGCCAGACCTCTATTGTGCGTGCTGTTGGTCCTGTGAGGCCTAATTTCTTGGGGTTCGTATAGAGTGCTCTGTTATACCCTCCTCGTCCCATGAGCCACCAGTCCGTACGGTAACCCATTATACCATCCTGCATGTAACTTTCGATTTGCAATCCGAGGTACCCGACTGTCCCACAACATGCGTACGGCACTATCAATACTAGAGAAATAAGCCTCCGGAATCCTATCCGGGGTATTTTGCAGCATATAGAGAAAACGCAGTAGTGCCAGCATCTTACAAAGGGCTGCGCGTCCCAGTAGAGTCAGGGGGAGAGAGCGCCAGTGTTTGACATCAGCGCGGAAGCGCGCCAGGGGCCCAAGAAGATGTTTCATAAAAGCTGCACAAAAGCATGCTTGGACAGTAGTTATAAAAATGCCTAGATATCAGAAGCCCTTCGGTGCGACTGGGATCTCATATTCCAGTTTATCGTGTACCCTGAATGGTTGCCAAATATCCGGAAAATATGACGGATACGATGGAGGGCAGAGGTCGGAGAGGCCATATATAACAACATATCATATAATATTATATAATATGCATATAATGAAATTCCATCTTCATGGTCCTCTGTCCATTTTAGACCGTGAATCAGAGGGTCTCCCCTCACCCAGATCGCTAGGGTCTCCCAACACAAGGGCGATAGGGGGCATCCCTGCCGAGTCCCGCTTTCTAGTGGAAACTGTCTGGAAGTATGACGGTTCACGACTACTTGGGCCAGCATACAGTAATTTAACCCCCTTTATAAAGTTGGTCCCGAATCCCATTCTGTCCAAACCGGCAAACATGTAGTTCCAGTCGACGGTGTCAAAGGCCATTTTGGCATCAAGAGACAAGAGGGCCATGTCTTCCCCAATGATGTGTTGTGTACCCAGCACCCCATGTGGGTGCCGTAGATTCAGCTTGGTGTTCCGGCCTGGCATGAAGCCTGACTGGTCCGGGTGTATTAGCCTGGTAATCAGCAGGATGAGTCTATTTGCTAGTATTTTAGCTTCAGCTGTAAGCAAGGAAATAGGCCTGTACGCCTTGCAATCATTGGCTGGCTTGCCTTGCTTGTGGATAACCACAATTGAGGCTAGTCTGATATTGTCCAGCAACGTTCTAATTTCATAGCTTTCGAGATGCATCTGGCGAAGGTGAGGGGTTAATTTGGAAATCATGGATTTGAAGAACTCAGTCGGGAGGCGGTTTGGTCCCATAGCCTTACCCGACCTGATATCCCTGATGGCTAGTTGGATTTCCTCTTCCGTGGGTTCACCCTCAAGGGAGTCCCTATCTACTGTTGACAAACTGGGTACATTGATAGTCGAGAGACGTTCCCCCGCTGCCTGAGGCAAGACTGTCTCATTAGACTTATAAAGCGATTCAAAATAGGTCGCCATTGTTTCTGCAATCTGCTGGGGTCAGTGATTTCTTCCCCTTTAGGCCCCAGCAGTTGGTGCACCCACCGTGATGCTTGCTCCCTTTATTCCAGCCAGGCAAGAAGCTTACCCGTTCTCTCCCCATGTTCGTAGATTTTATGGCAAGTCGATTTATTTTTCCCTTGGCTGCCTCCGTAAGAAGCTGTTTGTAATCCAAGGTCTTGACTGCAATCAATTGCTGCACCTCACTGTCTGGAGACTGTGCTAGTGTCATTCCCCCCCCCCCCCCCCCCCCCCCCTTAGGATATAGTCCTCAAGTTGGTCAATTAGTTTAATTCCCTCTTGTGACCCACCCTAAGTGAAAGGGCCCTCCCCTTGATTACCGCCCCAAACACACCCCACAGGATTTGGGCTGAAGTGACCGACCTAAAATTTTCCTTGAAATATAGCTCAGTATCTTTAATTAATGCCGCCCTGATGTGTGGTATTTTGAGCGCCCAGGGATTTAAGGTTAGGTAAGTTCGTTTAGTTGAATGACCCACTGTCATCTTAGCAAAAATGGGAGAGTGATCCGAAATTCCCAGCGTCAGGCAGCGGGCCTCACTAAATTCGGAGAGATCTTGGGTATGTGTGAACATATAATCTATGCGTGACTGGCTATTGTATGCTCCTGAATGAAATGTGAATTGTGTAGTCCTTGGGTTAAGCTGTCGCCAAATATCCGCCATGCTGAGAGCCGATAGGAATTCAGCAAGTGTTGACCCAGAGACTGGGTCTCTTCAGGGTGGTAGACGGTCCAATGTGCCAGCAACTGTGAGATTAAAGTCTCCCCCAACTACCAAGGTACCAAGTCTTAGTTCCAGGGTTAGTTTGCTAAGATCTTGCAGTGTGGAATGCTGTAACCTGTGGGGAACATGGACCAAAAGTGCATTAATTGTTCTGCCTTCCCAGGAGCCAGTCACCGCAGCGAATCTGCCTTGATAATCTGTCCAGGTTCTCTGAACTATATATGGGCAAATTTTCCGCAGGAGCACCCCTGTCCCGCGGGACCCTGAAGTAAACCCAGTATGCGCGATCAGCTGGTAACCCCATCTACCAAGTGCTGTACAAGTGTTACCTGTCAGGTGGGTTTCTTGTAAAAAGGCCAAGTTTGGTGCCTGCCTCTTAAGGTACTGAAGAACTATTCCTCGCTTGAGTTTATACCCCAACCCGTTCACGTTCCATGTTAGGAATATAAGTTCTGCCAGTGACCCCATTGGTGAAGAGATAGCTGTGAAGCGTGTGTCCGCGTCAGAGTGATACGTGATTGTACGTATTGGAACGGAGGATAATCTAGCCCCCGCAGCTTTGTGCTAGTGCAGCATTGCTGTGTGAAACTAAAACTACAAACAAAACTAAATCCTCCCTTCCGTATCTCCCTCCATCCCCTCCCTGCATAACGGAGTCTGGTGACCCGCTTCCCCAACCTTGCAGAGTGCCCGTCGCCCTCCCAACCCAGGACTGGGGAAACGTAGCCCCGACCGGCTCCACCCACCCCTTCCCCGGAAACCTACAAATTAGGAAACTACATGAGCTAGCAAATATCGTAAAGTATACTTATCGCAGTCCCTGCGAGCAAGATCTCAGGTCCATACAGCGGCCCAGTTCTACCTCTAATCGTCACTGGGTATCGACAGAAATAAACGGATATTAACATTGTAGCTAGTTCACATCGGAATCCCAGCCCAGCCCTCCCGCCCAGCAGAGTTACAGCCCCTTTGGCTCATCAGGCAAATGTCCAGAGGATGGATCCAACTAAAGGCCTCTCAGACGACCGAGGTTAACACCCTGTTGGGCTCTTCTTTTCCTTGGGCGAATCCCCGCCCTGGTCCATAGTATCTGCTCTCATCGATGTTTTTGCTCTGATCGTCCGTTCTGTCCCGCCTTCCGCCATCTGTCGAGCCAATCCATCGCCTCCGAAGGATCCACGAAGAGCCAACTCTTGCCTTCTGCCTCCACACGTAACTTAGCAGGGAACAGCATTGCGTACAAGGATGGAAAGTTTTGTGGGGTTTGGTCAAGGGGGTGCAAAGGACAAAGGGGGTGGGGGGGAACACTTTTTGACCCCAATGCATTCTACATAGATGTTTTATATTGGACGTAGCGGAAAAAACAGCTAAACGGATTGTAATGAACTTGCACAGCAACGTACATTAGACTATGTAGACAATGTAGATGATCCTTTTTGCTACTGCATTTGATGTTATGAATTGGTTATGATGTTATATGGGCCATACTACTAAAAGTTGCTAGGTTTACCACATAAACAACTGAAAGACCCATTTCTGGTCACATGCTAATGGAAACTAATAAACAAATACATAACAAATAGTACACATCTCAATCTCCGGCTCACAAAATAAAATTGTGCCCAACAAGCCAATCAAAACCCATCTTCCTTATGCACTCCTGTATATACACAACAAAATGGAAAAGTGGGCTAGCAGTGAGCTACACAAAGTGCTTTGTGATGGCCATGATAATTGGCCACTTGGAGAAAAAAAAAATTACATTTTTATGACAACATTGATTGACTGTTATTCACTTGGCCTTAGCACAATCCTACTGAACGTAGCAAGTAAGACGAAAAATTAACCAGACTGCATATGTAAAATTACAGAATTACTCTGAACAACCAAAAGGCACATTAATGGGCACATGTTTATGTAAATCAATAAACCAATACAAAATTAATACAATGGCTAAAAGAATGAAATTATAATAAATCAGATTGCCACGGTACTTATAGTTCGGTTCCCAGAGGTAGGAATTCCCTGGATTTTTGCTTCCAAATATCTTTCCATCCGTTTGACGAATCACCACAAATCTTTCCAGACCTATAGCATTTTCTACATTATGTTATGATGTAATTTTTTGTTGTGAATCGTTATGGGGTGCAAAAATAAAAGGGGAGGTCCCAAAATGCTTTTTCCTCCAATGCATCTTCCATAGACTTTAGCATCTGACGTAGTGTGAAAACGGATGAATGGATTTATATGAACTTTGGTAGGACTTTTTGGGTACTGCAGGTAAGTTGGGTGAGTATTTAGAAATTTGTAAGGCATTTAAACTTCGTGATATCTGTGACTGCGGTACTTTTACAGAATTTCGCAAAATTTCTTGAAACTACCACAGTGCGTGGCGATAACAAGTCATTATCTGATTGGATAATGACTACCTTTACAAACGTTTAAGGCAGCCATTTTTTTTTAAAGGTTACTTTGCCAGTGTTCTGGCGTACAGCCTTAGCTATAGCTAAGTATTAGGTTTTAGATGTTCTCCCTACCTATTACCACGTTAGTAGAGTTTTAATAGGTAGGTCAAGATCATTATCTGTTTCTATATTATTTTTTTATGTTACGGGGTTCTGTAGTACTACCTAGAAAGTGCCACAGTACTAACAAAACAAAAAAACTTAGTGTCTATATTTCATAAGTATAGTGTAGTACAGTGAATTTACAATATTTAACATATTTAATTCTGTGAAAAAAAACTGTACGGATTACTGTGGAAATACCTAAAATAAAATACCACACAAATACAGCTCAACCTAAAAAAAGTTTTTTTTTTTAAAAGAAGCAATTCCTAAAAATACAGTACTTACTAGGTACTAGTGTAGTCTCTGTAAACTTATTTTAAAAAAAAAAAAAAAAGACATTTCTCTACCTATTACCTCTTTAATGAAGTGGTAACAGGTAGGGAACTAGAATAAAACCTAGTACCTAATTTAAGGCCTAAAGTGTATTAAAAACAATACGGCTGCCTTTTCATTTTCTAAACAGCCATAACCCAAATTATATACTGGCTTGTCATTGCCATGTGCCACGGTGTACCACAAAGTTACTGCAGTGTCCCATGGCCCAATATATAACTAAGGCCCTAGCTGTATTATTGTACTGCGGTACCCTTGCACCACGCATTGTCGCATGGGAAACGCAACGATTACAAGGCGACATAAGGCCACCATACGTGACCCTGCATTGATTGGTAAATCTGGAGAAACGCAAGGCTGTGCAATCCAGAGTTTTGCATTACTCTGCACTCCTTAATCACCATTGCTGCTAACTTGCTAAATTTCACATACACATGTACGCCGCTAAACTTAACACCACTTCACTCTATCTATGGTATTCCAGTATACGCCACTCAATGCTACTCCACTGTATACTATTCCGCTCTATGCCACCCTACTCTATTACTTTGCACAAGTCCAATGTATGCCACTACACTATACGCTCTTATAATGCGCGCGCCTTCACTATACACTATTCCACTCTGTCTCACTACACTCTTCTACACTCCACTATAAGTAATTCCACAGTATGCTACTCCACTAGACAACAATCATCTCCACGCTACATAACACCACTCTATAAAAGTTTGCTACACTTGATGGCACTCTACTTCACTCCATCCCAGTACACTCCACTGTCCAACTCTACTCAGTGCCCATACACTCCATTGTACAACCCTCTATTCCACTTTACACCACTTTTCTATACTCTGACACAGCACTGTACTGTACGAGACCCCACTCCAATTCATAAGTTTACTACCTATGCTGTTCCACAACACTCCATGCCACCTACCATGCAACACAATACTCTATTATACTTTAATCCACACTGCATTACTCCACTCAACTCCACTGCACAAGATTTTACCTCACTCTACTGTACAACAATCCACTCTTCGCAGCTCCACTGTTTGACACAATACTGTACTCTATGCAACTCCATTCTACAACACTGTATGCCATTCTCCGACGCTTTACTTCTGACTAATCCCCTACACTCCACTGTACAACACTTCACTATACTGTTTGCCACTGTACAACACTCTACTCTATGCAGCTCTACGATACTCTAGCCCACTACGACGCTGTGAACCCACTGTAAATTAAATCTATTAACACTAACTTTAGAATTTTTAAAGTTTGTGTAGTTTGTTTGATTTGTATGGTGGGGGAATTTTCTCTTCCTGGGATCCTGGATAACTCTTAAATGTATTTTATATATATGTAATAAACTGTGTATGCAGCACTTTACATAAGTATATGATCAAGTGATAATTAGAAACTCTGACAAAGGAGGCAACATTGTCATCTGGCCTTGTGACCAATACATGAAAGAAGCACTGGGGCAATTGGACGATTCAAACTGCTAAAAAAAAGCAATATGCAAATAGTACGTGCTTCATGGAACATGTATTATTCAAAATTGAATATATGGTGGGGTGCTGGTTTGGTGAGCATGGATGAATTGACATTTAAAAAAAATTCCCTGAAATGCCAACAATTTATTTCATTCCCAAACTACATAGAAATGCTACAACACCACCAGGCAGGCCATTAATTTCGGCCATAGGAGGATTGCTAGAGAACACATCCAAATACATAGATTTTTTCTTGCGAGATCTGGTAAAACATCTGCCCTCTTTTATTCAAGACTGGCGACTTATGAGACATTTCAATGGGACACAAATTATTTGCTTGTGTGCCTTGATGTAACATCATTATATACAAGTATCCACCATAAAGATGGAATGAGGGCAATACAGTATTACTTGACTAGGAGACCACTGAATTTGGTTCACCATAGTAAAATGTTAATGACCATGATCCAATATTGATTGGAAAACAACTACTTTATGTTCTCTAACAATGTTGATCATCAAACCAGTGGAGTAGCTATGGGAGCATGTTTTTCCCCCAGCTACTCCTGTCTGCATATGGAATGGTGAGAGGAGATGATGTTGAACAAGGAGTTTAAAAAGGTAGATAGCCATGTAAAATGATGGCTACGCTACATAGATGAATTGTTTCTAATATGGCATGGTACAGAAACTGAAGCACTTGATTTTGTTGTTAACATCAATAACAACAATATCAATCTCCATTGTACATCCACCATCAGCAATGTAAGTGTTTGTTTCCTTGATGTAGAAGTATACATCAGGAATCAGAGGTTGGAAACAAAACTATATCGCAAACCTACGGCTGGCAACAGCCTACTGCACGCAACGGGGCACCATCCTCAGCACCTCATCCAAAGCATCCCCTATGGGAGATGCTGAGGATTCGTGTGTGCAGTAATGAAACCGATTTGGCTGAGGCTCAAAAACTGAATAAAGCATGGTTTTTGGAGCGAGGCTACACCGCAAAGACCTTAGACATAGCCATTAACAAAGCTAATAGCAATATGAGAAATTATCTTTTAACAAAGAAACCCCTGGGTGCAATAACAACTGCCAAATCAATGGACACCACAACTAGACTCATCCTTACTTACAGTAAAGAGCAAAAGGCCATCTGCTCGCAAGGGATTTGTCAAATGCAATACTTTCAGAGCATGTCCACATGGGAACAACAGAACCACGTATAAAACTACTTTTTCAGAGACGCCAAAGAAAATCTCTAAATTCCTTACTTGCCGTACGGAATATGTGGTATATGTATTGGGATGCTCTTGTGGTCTGCAGTATGTGGGAAGCACCAAACTGCAAGCCCACAAGTGCATATTGCAGCACATGAGAGCAATCCCCAACCGAGATCAAACATACCCCGTCGCAAGACACTTTGAAAAAGTACACTCCAATGACTTGAAACATTTTTCCTACTTTTTGATTGATTCCATACCTGTGTCCAGACGGGGTGGGAATAGAGAAGCCAAACTGAGAAGACTTGAAACACAATATATCTTGAAATTAGATATCAAGACCCCTAATGGACACAACTCAAGTGAAGATTTCCACACATGGTTATAATGAGTGTGATGGACTATCATAGCTTCACTTGAGAACCAATATAATCTCCAACTGATACCAACTCAAATATCTGAAATTTCATGATATCTATCCCCTTGTTTAAACATTAGATCAGCACGCTTTAATGAGTATTTAATTAGTATTTCAACTAATAATTTTTTTATAAATACTGAACTCACACGATCCCAGCCCCCTCCCCCCTTTTTTGGTTTTACATATATCGCTATAGGATCATGGTTTGATCCATGGTAACACAATAGCACTTAGCACTTTTTATAAGAAGAGGACATGACATAATACAATACGATGCGGATCATATCTACCATTGTGCACATATACCATCTTTATCAGCCTAATATATAGGAGTCAAAAACTTGGGTAAACACACATTTAAGTAGACATAGTGGTATTATACCCAATACAGTCTATATGACCAGAACATTAACAATGTAAAAATCGTAACCAGCTCTTTTGATTGTATTAATTACAATGTTATGTATTGTATGCAGTATTTGGGTTTTGTACGTATTTTTATGAATTTGGATTATAACCATATAATCTTGTTTTGTGATGGCACACATATGTATTTATATATGTATATATTTATGGTTGCTGATTTGCACAATAATGTCAACTTGGTATGAATTTTATCAATACATGTTTACATATTTATTGATTACCAACAATTTGCAGATGTTTTTGTGTGTTTAACACAATTAGAACTACAGTATTTTGTCTATGTCTAGGATAATCACGTGAGAGGCACTGAGCACTTTAAATAGTTTTACGTGACTCCTATAGCGCGTCATGTGATCAAGGCCGAAACGCGTCATGGTGGCAAACTAGCAATAAACCAAAAAAGTGAGCCGCCACAACCACCACCACCACCACCCCCTCCCTAAAAATGGGCAGATTACATTGAACTTTCATTTTTACAAAGAATCCAATTACATAACAATGTCAATAATACAAATGACTATAGAAGATCTTTCACAAACCTTTATTGGAAATAAAGCGAATATGATGCAGTGTTAGCCAATAGATTGCCATTCAAGGAATAGTAGAGAAAACTGGCACTTTGCCTTTAAGAACCTCATACTACACCTGTATCCCGTCATGCCTTACAGGTGTCAGGACAGTTAATTTTTCCCACTCCTGCAGTCAGGATCCTGGAGCACTGAGCTCTGCCTTTTGACATGAAATCTCTGGAAACTCTTTCCGAAGTCTTTTCTTTCAAGTCATTTGACGTTTCTTCTAGATTATAAATAGCTTTTTTTCTGACAGAAAATGTTTCATTTTCCTGTCAAGAATACTTTTGCTTTTTGTGAAGTGACGTTCCCGTGGCAAGAAAAAGACCCCATTATGTCTGTATTGTTTTTCTTCCAGAATCTCATCAGTAAGAGACTTGTAGTCACTGTGGAAAGTTTTCCAAACGTACTTTGAAAGACAGAGGAAAGACCTGACTTCATGGTCTCCAAGAAAGAAGGACAACTGCTTCATTAAGAGGCCTTGGGGAAGGTCAATCTTCCTCCAAAGAGCCTCGCTCTTGCTCCAAGGACTCCTGCAGTGGGAGATCCAGAAAGACACCACCATCGCAAAAGGAGGACGTTCCCGGTCGACGTCTAAGCATGATGCTGAGAACTGAGCACATACCGGTGTGCCAGTCGTCAACCGGTATACCGTCAAACTTCAACAAGGGTTGGGGTGAGTCACTACTCTAAGTTTAAGCATCCTCTGTGTTCGCCGTCGAGACACACATTGTCGTCAAAGTCACCATTGACGTCGACACTCCACCACCCATCAATGTTGAAGAAGCAGGTATCAATTATAAGATGCAGAAGGGGATACAGCACATTTTGCTGTGCATGGATATTGTCATGGTACCTGTGCACGCAGATCATCTCGGCTCTGACTAACCGGCATTAAGTCAGAGGCTCAACATCGGATTTTCAATTTACTGTTTTCAGGCAATACTGTTTTGGCTCTCATGCAGGTGAAGAGATGTCTAGTATGAAAACTGAGATAGACACTTCGAAGGCTGTTGATTTAGAGAAGTAGAAGGAGTATCGTAGGAGATACAGGCCCTAATATAGAAGGTTTTTCTCTCAAAGAGTTAAGTTCCCTCACTAGCCTCACCAACAACACCTGAAACAGTCAAAGCAACACTATCATCCTTGAAAACCATCAGGAGGAAGAGGAACTCAACACCAGCCGGCATACACAAGAAAACCTCCTGCCAAGCAATGAGCTGTCACTTACCCCATCTCTGTGGCCCACTCCTGTGAGGGGGAAGTATTACCAACCATCTGGAAGAGTGGTCCTCTGTAACAACAGACAAATGGGTTTTGAATATTGCTCAGAATGGCTATTCTCTCCAATTTAGGTCCTCTCCTCCTTCAATTCTACCAATCAAAACATTGGTGTATCAGAAATACCTGCTGCAGAAAGAAGTCAACACTCTGTTGCAGAAGCATGCTATGAGGAGGTTCCTCGTCACCAGAGAGGACTGGGGATTTATTCCAGATTTTGGTGCACAAGAAAGGACCAAAACCAAGAATTCAGAACCATTCTAGATCTGCAAGTACTAAAGAAGGGAAAGAAAAGTTCAGACTGTTGGCATTATACCAAATGTATCCACTACTGCATCAAGGAGACTGGGTGTGTTCAACAGATCTCTAAGTTACTTACCTTCACATACCAATGTCAATAAAGCATTAAAAGTTGTTTTTGTTTCAAATTAGGATCTCATCCCTATCATTACAAAGTCCTACCGTGTTCATCCTAAAATCAGCTCCACGGATGTTTGCAAAATGTATGACTGTAGTTGCAGCTCCTCTAAGGAAACAAAAGGACTTTGTTTATCCTTACCTGGACGATTGGCTAATAGAGTGTATGTCCCCAGCAGAGACCAAGAAACATTACCAATTCTGTCTCAAGACTCTAACCAATCTGGGTCTGCAAGTCAACCTCCGAAAGTCTACAACCTGCACTGTCTAAAAGCTACACAGCCTGGGAGCATTACTGGATACCCAATCCGCAAAAGTGTATCATTTGGAGGAGAGATTACGATCAATCAATCCGAGGGGTCACTATCTCTTAAATGCTTGCCATCCATCATTGAGACTGATTGCATCCCTATTAGGCTTGATGGCTACTTGCATCTTTCTGGTTCCTCCTGCAAGACTGCACACAAGACCTCTGCAGCAAGGTTTAGAAGTGGAATCGGATCTCGAACCGCTGGGAAGTGAAACTATCACAATTCAATCTCTCCCACGGTGGACTCGACAAAAAAAACTCTTGGTTGGAGTACTAGTTCATCAGGCTCTGCCAAGTCAAACAATAATCACAGGTGCTTCTCCCCAGGGAGGGGGTGCTCATATGGGTCACTTGCGAACCCAAGGAATTTGGTCCAACAAGGAAAAGACTTATCATATAAATCTGCTGGAATTGAGAGCTGTTCATCTGGCCCTGAAATATTTTCTTCCATCAATATCAATAAATTCCCTTTTTGTTCAGGCTGACAACACAATAACAATGCACTACCTGAAAAAGCAAGGAGGGACTCACTTTCACCCCCTATCTTTCGAAGATCAAGCTATATGGAAATGGTTAATAGCCATAAACCTAACCGTAACAGCCATCCATCTTCCAGAGATTCAAAATATACAAGCAGATTCTCTGTCAGGGTTTTCAGGAAAATTATGACAAGGTGCTAAACGACTACGCTTAACAAGATATTTTCCAAGATTGGGGATAGCTACAAATCCGTTTGCTTGCAGACACAAAAAAACAAAAAAACGTAGAGACTACACATCCAGATTCTTCCAACCAGGATCAAAGGGGAATGCCTTTTTGATAAATTGGTTAGGGAAATGTATCTACGCATTTCCCCTGTTTCTTTTCATACCGACAGTAATCATCAAACTCTACAGATCCAAGTCCAGGATGATAATGAGAGCACCAGAATGGCCTTGTCAATGGTGGTTCACTGACCTTCTTCACAGATGGCACCGACCACACAAGAGATTGCTGTGCAGACAGGATCTCCTGTATACTGCACCCCAACCTCCCATCACTGAACTTGGCAGCTTGGCTCCTGATTTCCTCTAATATGGTAATTTAGGCCTTCCACATGACTGCATGAACATCTTAAGAGAGGCTAAAAGACATTCCACCAAAAAATCATATGCTTTTAAGTGGAAGAGGTTTTACTTATCATGCATTAATAACAGACACCATCCAATCTAGTGTCAAGAAGAAGTGGCTATACTCTACCTTCTCCATTTAGCAAAGTCTGGGTTACAGATTTCTTCTATTAAGGTGCATCTTGCAGCTATAAGAATCCATCACAAATGTATTTTTTTTAAATTCCTGTAATTAAAGACTTCTTAGAAGGTCTTAAAGTATTCCCTCCAATTAAGTCACCATCCCTTCATCGGTAACTTAACATTATCTCCAAATGAATGGGTCGCCCATTTTAACCCATTCATAAAGTCTCTCTACAGCATCTGACGTGGAAAGCGGCTTTCCTAGTAGCCATCACTTCAGCATGCAGAGTGAGGGAAATGCAAGCATTAAGTTCTGTAAAACCGTACAATTTTTCACAGTAGTAGAGTTGTGATGAGAACTCATCCCAGTTTCCTTAATAAGGTGGTTTCAGATTTTCATATTAATCAAACCATCTCATTACCGACCTTCTTCCTTAGTCATCTACTCTAGCTGAAAGGTCTTTACACTCTCTTGATGTTAAGAGTTCTAAAGTTCTACCTAGATGAAACCAAAGACATAAGGAAATGAGATCCCCTCTATTAATTATGGCCCAGTGAGAACAGGTTTGGCATCATCAAAACAGACCATCTCGGGGAGTGTAGGAGCTGTGCTTCGGAGCTCCTATGCACAAATAGGGCCCTAAACAGGACAGGGACGATGCAGAACTGCAAGATAAGGGTTGAGTGAGTTGACATCCTGCCTTGCTGGCCCCCCCCGAGACCTGGGGAGCCGGCGGTAAGCCCCGTCGGAAAGCCTGCCCTCCTGGTGGCAGCCATTTTGCCTGGCCTGCCAGAGAGTCCCGGCCCTCGCGAGGGCCCCTTCACACTGAGGGACTGCACGACAAGTGAGCAGAGGCCGGGAGACTGATTTGACAGCTCGAGACATCTGTTGAACCCAGCCCCCCTGCTGTAGAGAACCATCCGGCAGGCTCCCCACCAGAGGCCGGTGACTGCGCTGAGGCCTGTAGAGCTCACCTGAAGTTCCCTGCAGGCCTCTGTATGTGGCTGCCCAGGGAGCGACGTGACCTGGAGGGGGACTGCGGCCTGCCCCGACTGCCTGAAGTGCCTCGTGGGCTGGCAGTAGCTTGGAGCCCCAGAGCAGCCAGACAAGACACCCGCTGCTGGGGTAGATTGGGCCTGCACAGGACCTTGCATGGGCCTGCCCACTCCCATAGATTCCTGACCAGTAAGAGGCGGCACCCTGCGGGATTGTGAACAACTAGAGGATGGATGCTGTGAAACCAGTGAGCTGCAATAGGGTAGTGGCTGCGTCGGCCTCCTGCTTGATAGCGGGCCCTGTGTCAGAATATGTTGCCTGGTGGTTGGCCCTGACCCAATGCACTCGCGCCTACTGAGACAGAGGCCTGGCTGAGGGAGAGTGCCCAACAGATGGATGCAGTTGCTTGAGCGGCCGAGACTTAACGAGGTGGCCAGGCCTCTGGGATGATCGGGTGTGTCCTGTGCCTTGAGGGGATCCCTGTTGAGCCTGCCTTTCTAGTCGGAGGGCTCTGCCAGTAACCGCCTTCCCTGAACCGGCCCCAGCTGAAGTGTGATCTGCTAGATACCATGGTTGGTAATCTGGGGAAAGCAATCTGTGACAAGGGGGGGCCCTCTCTTTCCCCGTGTGCCCCCAGAGCAGTCACAAGGTAAGAGATGCTGCTCTGTGGAAGTGACGACTCCACACGGCAAGAGGGATGTGGCCATTAAGGACCTGCTTTCAAAGACTGCAGCAAAACAATGGATGGCATGAAGGACTCTGAACCCCCACTCACTCCACACAGGAAGATCTTCCCCAAAAATTCTGCAGAAGATGACTTTTCTGTGACTCGAGATTTCATGGAAACCCTCTTCCTAACACTACGGGAGGATATAGCGACCCTGAAATGAGGAGTGTCTTGCCACAATAAAGAAATTTGCAGAGAAGGGGGGGAAATAGGTTAACAAAGTGACATGCCTTAGCAAGGAAACTACGCCCAAGAGGAGGAACTAGAAGTATGCTGCTGTCAAATCCTAGAGCTTCAAGATCAAAATGCAGGCCTAAACTACCATGTAGAAGACTTGAAGAACAGGTCCAGAAAATCCAACTTTCATATGAAGGGTGTCCCTTTATATGCAGATGCTGGCCGCCTAAAGTAATACGTCCTCTGCCTTTTTGCCACACAGTCCCAGAATTGACAGATAAGGATCTTCTTTTGGATCACACCCATAGGGCTGGCTGCCCCTCTGACCCCATGGACCTCCCAAGACCTACTTGCATGCCTGCACAACTATTGTCACAAGGAAATGATAATGGATGCAGTAAGGTATCAAGTGGTCATCACATTTGAAGGTGTGCAACTGTGGATCTACCAAGACCTGTCACTTATTACGCTCCAAAAACGCAGGGCCCTGAAACTGGCAACCACAGTCCTCTGAGAAGGGAATTCGCTACAGGTGGGGCCATCCGTTTTGCCTCATTTTTATATGGAACGGGAAAATACACGTAGTTCGCCCTCTGGGGGATGCCTCTCTAATTTTGGGACTGGAACAGGAGAAACCTGGTCTGAAGTCAACGCAGCAGCAACAGTCTCACTCACCACCACCTTTCACTGTGAGAAGATCTCGTCTCTGTGCCCAGAAGAAGCCCGGCAAATCGTTGGCTGCTAAGAGCCAAAGGGAGCGCTCAACCCTGCTGCAGAACCTCACAGAGGGAGCGGTCCCCGGGCTCTGACACAGGCAACAGGAGATCTTCTCATTCTATGAGTTAGAGTTCCCCCTGCGGAACCTACTGGCTCACCCCATGTCTCGGGAGATTAGCAGACCCCACTGGAGAGCATGGCCCGTCCAGCTGCAGGTTCCCACCCCCCTGCCAACTAGGCAAGTGTTATTGGTCTTTTCCTGGATGCTGCAGGCTTCCGTGCCTTTCCCCTTTTTCTCCGAACATAACTCTTGCCAGAGACATGGACCCTCAAACCATAGTATATTGGATTATACAAGTTGAAATGTTTATCCTTCGCTGTTTGGCTGGACCCCCGTTTTCAAGATGCTCCCAGCCAGCTGCTGTATTGCTCCCACCACCAGCTACTGTAAACCTACTGATCACGGAGAGCCTCTTTAGCTACTTCTTTGTTATTGGCCTCACCAGAGACCCTAGCCCTCTTTAACCATGCTGAAGATTCTGAACCTTAGCGCCTCAGCAAAGCGCTAGGCACTACTGACCTTGCTGAAAGACTCCCAAAGTGACCTATGTCTTCTACAAGAAACCCATCTACTCCAACGTGTCTGGGACAGATTTAAATCTAAATGGTTTAATAGTCAGTACTCCTCCTTAGGTCCTGGGAAGAACGCTGGGGTGGCAATCCTCCTGGCCACACACTTCCAGGGGCAAGTTCATTGGATTCACTTGCGGATTTCCCTTTATCAGCACGACTTCTCTGTTGACTGTCTCTACGCCCCCAGTAAATCAGGAAACTTCATCCAGCAAGCGATTGGGAAAGTCCTCACCTCCCAAGATGCCCACTTTCTATTTGGAGATTTCAATTTGACTCGGGTGCCCCTTCTGGACCGCTCAGCCAAGTGAGTGGGATAGGGTCCTTCACTGCTCTAGAACTATAATGGCTCACGGAAGCAGACCTGCAGTGAAAGCTTATTCTTTTTTCTTAGCTGCCCACCAGACATACACTAGAATAGATTTTCTGGTTACTAGCTGCATAGCATCAGCTGTCCAATACACTGATACTGGAGTGGCAGCCCTGTCGGACCACGCCCCATGTCCCTTACCCTACATCTACCTACTTAGTGCCCACGATCACGTACATGGTGCCTAGACCATAAACTGCTGGCCTGCGAACCCACTGTTAAGGAACTCCAGGAGGTTAACGGGTCGTATTTTATGATCAACGATACTACTCGCACTACTGTGGTGTTGCTGTGGGATACACTCAAAGCTGTGGTTAAGGGCGGCCTTTATAGCGGTAACCGTGAAACTACACAAAGATAGACAGGGTACGCGCCACCTTAGAGGATCAAGTAAAGGCTTTGGAGGAGTCACATAGGCAGACAGGCTCACATAGAACTCTGAGGCAACTCACCTTAGCTAGGAAACCGCTTAGAGCACTGGCTGTAGACGTGGCAGAACATGCATTACTCCGCACCAAACAAAAATATTATGCTGGAGGGCAATAAGGCAGGGCGCCTTCTCGTCCACGGTCCACGCGCCCAGACAGAACACCAGCATGTTAGAGATTACAGATCCATCAGGTAACTGTTTGTCATGATGTAGGGATTGCAGCGGAATTTGAATGCTTCTATACAAATCTATATGCTGCAGACTCGCTGGCTCTCGGAGATGCTGCTGCCTATGTTGCGCAAGCCCCTTTAACCCAAGTGCCGGACAGCGAAGCTCAACTCTTAGATAAAGATATCACAGTGGATCAGGTATTAAGAGCAATAAGGAAACTGCGACTAAACCAAGCTTAGTCCAGAAGGGCTCACGTCGAGCTTTTATAACGTGTTCGCTCCCCAATTGGCCCCCATTTTGACCAGATTACATAATTCTTTCAGTGTGTCTGGGACCCTCACTGATACTATGACAAGAGCCACTGTAACCGTAATACCAAAGCCAAGGAAAGATCCTGCTCATTGCCCTTCCTTCCGCCCTGTATAGCTCTTGAATGTTGACACAAAAATCTTTACAGGCATTTTGGCAGCCCGCCTGGGGCCCTACATGCCTGGTTTAATCGACCCCGATCAGGCGGGATTTATCCCGGGGCGTAAATGCAGCAACACTAAACGCATCCTCCACCTCTTTGAGAAGTCCAGCAGATTCTGTGTCCCTACACCGTTATCATCGATCAACCCTGAGAAAGTGTCTAATCTGGTATATTGGCACTTCTTACAACTCATCCTTGAGAGGGTGGGCCTGCGCCTCCGATTTATCAGCTGAATCTGGGCTATCTACGCGGGCCCCACGCGGCCGTTCGGGTCAAAGGACTACAGTTCTGCTTCTTCCCCAACTCCTGCGGGACACAACTGGGGTGTCCATTGTTGCCGCTCCTGTTCGCTTTGTATATGGAGCTCTTTGCTGAGCGGATCAGGCTGCATCCCGATATTGATGGTATTGCTGGGGGGGGGGGCGGATTCATAAACTGGACCTTTACACGGACAGTGTGCTGCTGATGGTTTCACATCCCCATCAGTCTCTCCCTACTTAATTGGTGGAGCTTTAGGTTCTGGTAAATGAACGCTGGTAAATGAACGCTAGTAAATCTCAAATCCTTAATCTCACTATTCCATATGCCGACTAGACCCACCTTGAGGCCCTCTTCCTGTTTCCATGGGTGACCCAAGGCACCACGTACCTGGGGATGTCCCTGTTCTCCACTCTGGACAAAATTGCTAGACTTAACTACACTACCCTGTTAGATACAGCCCGCTCCACGATACAGTCCTGGTGTGGTGGGCCCATCTCCTGGCTTGGGAGGATAGCAGCCATCAAGATGACCCTTCTTCCCAAGATTTTATTTTTCATGCAAACATTACCCATCCAGCCTCCACTGCACGCCCTCAAGAAACTCCAGAGGTTGAGTGAAACATTTGTCTGGGATGGGTAACGTGCATTAATAGCTAGGAAGCCGAAATACTTACCATTTGCGATGGGAGGGCTGAGTATCCCATATTTAGCCCACTTTTATCAAGCAGCGCAATTGCAATATCTGGTAGGGTGGCAGCGCCCAAGCACAGAGAATCATAGGTGCTTCATTGATCAAGCTAAAGCAGGCATTCATATTTGTAAAGTCCCCTGGCTCCGTAAGAAGCACCTGGACTATATATTTCTCTGGTGATCAGGGCCACTATGGTAGCGTGGGATAAACTAAACATCTCAAACACTTTCTACACCCATTTCCCCCTCACACCCATCATAGGGGTCCAGGATTCTACCCCCCCCCCCCAGCTCAATCCTACTCTCTTTGGCAAGAAGTGGGTTGTAAACTAATGGGGAGCCTACATGGATTGCATGAGCTGGTGGATTTCCCACAAATACAAGCAGATTTTGGCCTCCCTGAAACTAACTAAACAATGGTGTAATATTGCCCTTAAGCTTTGGGTAACTCACTCATCTATACACCCATACGTGAGCAGGCCCCTAACGTTTTGAGAGGTGGCGCCTCTCTAGACAGGATGATGAATGTATTCTCTCAGCCATCTACAAATTTCTCAACAATAGCTCTAACGCCACTGCCTCCTCAGTCCACGCTCTCTGGAAAAGGGAGTGCGAGTAGTTGTTCACCGATAGGGAGTGGTCTGATATCCTTCAACACGCTCGCACTGCGGCCTGCAGTGCTTCAGGACAGGAAACCGGCACGTATGGCTAAGTGGGGAGAGTGACATGACAGTTGTTGGCATCACTGCAACAGCACAGGGACCCTAACACGTCTATTGTGGCACTGCCTCAATCTACAGTGCTACTGGGCCGATGTACTGGCAGACATTGACCAGATGTTTAATACTGACATACCCTGCTTTCCTAGTTACATTCTTCTAAGCTTACCTAATGCATTGAAATATCCATTACACTCCTCGAGAGGGAGGGCTATCACTCTGTCCCTATGTGCTGCCAAACCGGTGCTACTTGCTAGATGGGGTACAGACCTGATCCCAACGCACACTGACTGGCTATACAAACTTTGGGACCTTCTGAGCATGGTGAAATTAACAGCTTATGTGACACACTCCTCCCCGATTTGAGAAGACCTGGAGTTCGTGCTTGAAGCTCTTAGCACGTAGTTTTAGAAAACTCACCTGCCCGACATATCTATGGGTGCTCTGCCTCACGGCAGATGTCCCCAATACCCTGCAAGCTTCCATTGATGGTCGGGCACATGTGTATAGGCTGGATGGCAAATCATTAAACTGAGGGAGCATCTATTTTGTCTTCCTGTGTGTCCCTCCCCATCCCTGTCCTAGAGGGTAGGACCCTTCCCTCCCCCTACTCTTTTACTCTGCCCTTCCCCCCCCTACCCATCACACTTTTTCCTGTTCTTGCCTTATTTCCTCGCTGACCTCTAGATGTAGCTGAGCAGTTATGTTTTGTGCTATCTTTTCTGCAGAAAAAAACGATAAACCATTGTAATCATAGAACAGACTATTTCTATGTGGATAGTTTCTTGTATACTTCTCTCTTAGCAACTAGCAAAAACATCCTTACCTAGTAAACCTAAAGCACATTCTACAAGGGGGAAGGCTGCACCTGCAACTCTTCTTAGAAATGTTACCATTTCAGAAATATGCAAAGCTGCTACATGGAGATTTGACCATACCTTTACTAGACATTACTGTCTAGATTCAGACTCTAAAAGCAGATTCTAAAATAGGACAGGCTTCTTTGAGGAACCTTTTAGGGTGATTGTTGGAGCTGTTTTTGTTTCATGTCCGTATCTAGTGGGATGGGCTTGCTATTCTATTCAGTGCTTATGACTATTGATGGGGATGCCGTGGGGAAAAACTGTTAATTGTAATCTTAGTTATCTTCCAGGGGAATCGTCTTCAAAGTCATAAGCAACCCTCCCAACCTCAAATGATTACAGCTCTAAAAATGTATTTCATCCAGAATTCCTAATGTCTGCACAATTGACCTGACCCAACTGTTGCCGTCGAGGCATGCTGGGATGCAGGGTGCACTGCGAGGTTCTTAAAGCCACAGTGTCAGTTTTCTGTCTTTCTCTCTTCTTTTAATGGAGCCTTTACTTCTTAATAAAGGGGTGTGAAAGATTTTCTATAGCCATTTTAAATAATTACCTATTTCTATGTAATTAGATTCTCTTTAAAATTAAAATTCAATGTAGTCTGGCCATTTAAGCCTCTCTTTAGGATGGATGTGTGTGTGTGTGTATGTATACATATATATATATATATGTGTGTGTATATATATATATATATATATATATATATATATATATATATATATATATATATATATATATATATTCATTCATTATAATATCTCTGCATACAAGGTTTACTACGTACATATAAAACATTTTTAAGAGTGTCCCAGGTTACCCGCACGTGGGCCAGGACTATTCAGTGCTTATGACTTTGATGAGGATTTCTCTGGAAGAGAGCTAGGATTATAGATAAGCAACATTCCCTTCCTAACTATAACTAAGATTTAACCTTTTGGTTTTCTCATTGGGTGTAATATATATATATATATATATATTTTTGCACACAAATGACCCAGATTCCCGAAATCCGTGTCCCGTAGGCAGGTGGCGAGTAAATACCGAGCAGGTCTCCCGGCAGTCAATATCCACACAGATTCTTCTGATAGAAGGACTCGCACTCGGAAGGATACACAAGAAGTTTTAATTAACACTCGTAACGCGTTTCGTCAGTGATCAAGTCAGTTTCGTTGACGAAACGCGTTACGAGTGTTAATTAAAACTTCTTGTGTATCCTTCCGAGTGCGAGTCCTTCTATCAGAAGAATCTGTGTGGATATATATATATATATATATATATATCTATCCTTAACCTCAATAGCTCTCCTCGCTGGTGTGGCGCTCCTTTCAGCTGTGCGTTGCCTTGCGGTTGAGCCAAATGGCTGTAAAATATTTCAACCCTTTCCCGTAGGAAAGAAAACAGGTCGCACTCCGGTAAATCGTTTTCAAAGTATTATCCAATGTTTATTTCGCAACTTTATCCATTGTGGAAAACAAAACCAACGCGTTTCGATCTCCCCTGAGATCTTGATCACGGTTACGCCCCTCACAAATGTGTTACATATTTAAAGCAAAAAGTGCTTACATCATTTCCTGTGTAAACTCTTGTGGGGCATTATGGGATACGTAGTTTTAGTTTTCATTTTTACAACACTGCATTTGCGTATTGATTATAACAATTCTAAGTGGAAAAAAATATATTTACTGCTTCATTTATAAGGTATAATCCCAAATAGTTATATATGGGAATAATTGGAGAACATGTTATAACTGCTATTACAATAGTTTTTTATCATCATATTAATTACAAATGTGTGTAAAGTTCCTCGCTTCGGTTCAATCCATGCGGTATTAAAGAGCGTAAATTCAAAATATATCTTGACTCCTTTTGTCTCAGTTTTTTCTCTCTGTCACCGCCTCGTTCCTGTTTTTTACACACATTTGTAATTAATATGATAAACTATTGTAATAGCAGTTAAAAGAAATCAAATGAATAGGATATATGTGAATTTATAATTTAGAGAACGATAATTTTTTGAGCCTTTCATGTACATATAGAGAACTGAAATCTTTAACAAACTCATTTTGCCTTTTTTGTATTTATTTGATTTATGCTTGGTATATATTTTATTTGGAATTTTTATGGGGTAAACTCCAGGTATGGAACAATAACAATGTGATAATACTAAGCCACTAGAGGCATGAATTGCAAGATTTGGTGATATAGGTGATGTATATAACATGTTCTCCAATTATTCCAATATAGAACTATTTGGGATTATACCTTATAAATGAAGCAGTAAATATATTTTTTTCACTTAGAAATGTTATAATCGATACGCAAATGCAGTATTGTAAAAATGAAAACTACGTATCCCATAATGCCCCACAAGAGTTTACACAGGAAATGATGTAAGCACTTTTTGCTTTAAATATGTAACACATTTGTGAGGGGCGTAACCGTGATCAAGATCTCAGGGGAGATCGAAACGCGTTGGTTTTGTTTTCCACAATGGGTAAAGTTGCGAAATAAACATTGGATAATACTTTGAAAACGATTTACCGGAGTGCGACCTGTTTTCTTTCCTACAGGAAAGGGTTGAAATAAATATATATATATGTGTGTGTGTGTGTATATATATAATATTCCGCAAAGATAACGCGGCACTCCCTTTGGCTTTAAAGATGTTTATATAGATGTAAATCCCCTACGCGTTTCGAACACTTGTTCTTGATCACGGTAGTGTCAACTAATAAGTCCTTTGTCAATTTTCTGTTTTTGTACATGAACATACTGCTATTCATTGTAGTGCATTCTGGGAAATGTAGTTAATTCAGCATTAAACTTTATTGGTTAATTTTGTCCTGCCACCAAGGAAGCCGCATTGCTATGATCGTCATGTTTTATAGTGTATAGTTACACGTATATGATCAGATTACCAAGGTCAGATGGGTCGATCATGGTCTGTGCTTATTAATGGAATGTTGATCCAAATAAAATTACGGTTAAGTGCCTGAATGAATTGTCACGATGTCGGCTTGTTGGGCAGGACAAAATTGATCTTTATCAACCTGCATTGTGTATTTATTATTGCAGTACAAGAGGAGGGAGGGGAAGGGAAAGTGCATATTGAACAGATGTCATTGTCCATATCGTATATGAATAACATTATTTGAGTCTTTAGATCTATCAGATTCTGAAGCGTCCTGGTCATCATTCTTCTCATTTTAGGATTGTTAGTTTAGAGGTGTACATACAGTTCCTCATTCCCATTTAAGCCTATAGGGATTTTGGTTTTGAATCTTATTATTAATCTGGATTCCAGGCGTCTAAGTTGTTGTGTTCTGTTGCCTCCGCGCTCGTGCCTGAGGATCATTGCTAGCCCGGAGAAACTAATGTCCAGCCATGATTTACCTACATGGGTACTAAGATGTTTGGCCATAGCATATGTGTGATCTTGGTTTTTTATGGCTCTTATGTGTTCCAATATCCGTTTTTTTAAAGAGCAAGTGGTGCTCCCGATGTATCTTTTCCTGCAGTAGCATTCCAATAATATACTACATGAGTTGACTCACATGTAATTGCTTCTTTAATTGGGAACAGTTTTCCCATCGGATCTTTTAGGGTCTTTAGATTTCTGCCAATTTTGCAAGCCTTGCATGTTGAGCATTTGGCAAAACCTTTTGATCTTTGCCGAAGCCAGGTTTCCGTTTTTTTCTCTTCGAAGTGGCTTCTTACCAGCGAATCAGATAGGCTGGGGGCTTTTCTGTATGAAATCATTGGTCGATCTCCAATAATGTTACCAATATCTTGATCTTTTTTTAAAACATGCCAGTATTTAGTTAGCGTTCTTTGGATCTTGAAACTTTCCTTACTGTATGTCAATATCAGACGTGGTTGTTCATTGTTTGTTGTTATTTCTTTCTTCTCTACGTCTTCTAAGATTTAATTTTCCTTCTTTTTATTTATCAGGAGTTCTGCTCCTGTCTTGTTGTTTGCTTTTTCTTTTCCACGTCTAATGTCTGCATACTTGTAGCCCCTTTCTAGAAAGCAGATTATGGTCTCATCAAATTTCCTTTCCATTTCTTGTTCTTCCGAACAGTTCCTCTTCATCCGGAGGAATTCGCCGTATGGTATACTCTTTTTGAGTGATTGTGGATGGAAGCTAAGTCCATGCAGCAGACTGTTCGTTGCGGTCTTTTTTCTATGGACAGTTGTATGCAGTTGGTGGTTCTTGACGTAGATCTTGGTGTCCAGAAATTCAATTTCCTTTGATTCAGATTGTGTGAATTTTAATCCCACATCATTTGTGTTCAGGACCTTCAGATAGTCTAAAAATTCTCCTTCCGTCCCCCTCCACAAGAGGAAGAGATCATCTATAAAACGCAGCCAGAGGGCTATGTTCATAGTGTACCGGTCGTTTTCTTCTCTCCAAGCTATGTTCCTCTCCCACCACCCCATCATGAGATTCGCATAGCTTGGAGAGAAGGAAACTCCCATTGCGGTACCGCAGCATTGTGAGTAGAATTTTTATTGAAAATAAAAACATTGTTGTGTAGACACATTGTTATCATTTCGAGGAGGATTTTAGTGTGTTGTAACTCACTGACTGGTCTCTGGTTTAGGAAATACTGTATAGCATTGAGTCCTTTATCATGGTCTATAGAGGTATATAATGATACCACGTCGATGGTGACAAGCAGATAGTTTGGTTGCCAATGTGTATCCATAAGTACACGGAGGAAGTCCCCTGTATCTTTTAATATATGAACTTAATGTTGGGACGATTGGTGCCAGGAAAAAATCTACATATGTAGAAATATTTTCATATAAACTGCCACAACTAGATATAATTGGGCGTCCAGGTGGTTTGTTTAATGACTTGTGTACTTTAGGCAGAAAGTACATTGTAGCAACTACTGGGTTTTCTACCATCAAGAAATTCCTTTCATCTTGTGTTATTAGACATTCATTCTGCCAAAGCTCTAGTCTCGCCCTTAGATCCGTCATGAGTTTGTTCATGGGATTTTGCTTGAGAACTTTATAGGTTTTTTTCTATGCTGAGTTGTCGATTGGCTTCATCAATGTACTGCTGTTTGTCCATTATCACAATGTTTCCCCCTTTGTCGGCGGGTTTTATTTCAATTAGATTATGATTCTTTAATGGTACAATTGCTGTGCGTTCCGCTTTTGTTAGATTCTCTCTATTTGGTTGAGTTGAGACATTTTGCATTGTGTCTAGATCTCCTATTACTAGTTCATAGAAAATATCAATTTTATTTCCTGGATGGAGTGCTGGACAGAATTTAGATTTCTTTTTTAAATCAGTTGGTATTCGTTTGTTGGTATTCACCCCCATTTCTTCCAGCATTTGGGTGTCTGAAATCTTGGAATCATCCAACTCATTTGCCAAATCATATGCAGTTCGTAAGTGCGGCATTTTCAGCAATCTAATATGTTCCAGTCTTTTCCTGTGTTGGTGGTTGGTTCCTTATTTGTTTGCTTTGTAATAAAGGCTTAGAGATTAACTTTTTTTATTTCAGCTTTCTTATGTATTTGTATACATCTATTTTCGTTTCTACAGGATCATGATGTTTGTCAGGACAGAAAGATAATCCTTTATTAAGGAGATTGTGTTCTGTTTCCGTCCGGTTGTATCGAGATAAATTTATAACTAGATTTGGGCTTTTAATTTCCTTTGACTTCATTTCTTTACCACTGTGCGGTTCCTCAAGTTGTATCTTCCGTTTTTTCCGGGAACCTCTTCTTGTCTTCCTTCCTGTTCTCTTGATGGAAAGAATCCCCTTCCTCTCATTCTTCCAGTACCTCGTCCTCTAGGTTTGTTCCTTGGCATTTGTTGCTCCTGATAGAGCACCCTCATTTCCTCTAAAAAAGAGAACTTGCGTGGTCCCAAGGCTCTTTGTTCTCCCTCACTCAGGTCTGATTCTGATTCGCTCGTGATTTGAGTGTTGGCATCAACAGGGTTTGTTTTCTTATGATCCCATTGTTGTTTAAATACCTCAAATCTTTTGGCGAAGGTGAAGATGATTCCATATTCGTAATCATCTTCATCACTACGGAATTTCCGATGTTTGCGTTCTTGCACTTCACTTTCATGTTTATCAACGTTGTAATCCATATCAGCTCGTAATTTTTTTTTATTATTTCATAGTCCTCATTTGATGACTTTATTTGATTTTCAATTTCTGCTATTTTTTCATGTACTTCAGTTGAGGACAATGAAATAATAAAAAAAAATTATGAGCTGATAAATCTATACTTTCCTATATGGACAAGACTTCATAATGTTGTGGTACATTTTGGGCAAGGTATTTTTGTAACCATATTTTTTCCATACAATATTCTTGCACACCACCAGTTTCAGCTGAGAAAACACAGCATGTAGGGTGGTGTTGTCTAAAAAGACAGGACTTGCCGAAGATGTCACCTACTACACAGGGCCCTTTAACAGCTACATATATTTGCATCAGTATGAGTTTTGGAAGGGTTTTTCCATTCTTTCTTTATTTGGGATTGTACAATTTTCAAGTTTGAATGTGCCAGGTAAAGTCAATACACATTTGCATTAGAATCTATTAGGAATAATGAAAGTCTCCAAATTACTTATTTTAGTTGTAGTTTTGGGTTGTTTGTGCCTTTACTAGTTTTAAAGAGAATGTTTTATACTCAGACTGATGCGTTTGTGTTGTGTTAACGTGAATATTTCTGCTGTCAATATGCCAGTCATTAGTATGAGTGATTGACTGCAGAGAAATCTGTGTATTGAGCTGTTCACTTGACCTGTGTTTGAGCTCTGTGTCAAGTTGGGAGATGAGAGATATGGTGGTGAGTTGGGGGTCTGAGCTCTCAATGGCATGGGTTGGGAAGCTTGGTCTTGGGAGTGAACTGTGGATGGCCCAACTGTAGGTGATGTCATTTTGGGGAAGCAGTCTGAGCTTGGTTTGCAGGGTGGATGAGACATATATTAGCTAGTTTGAATCTGAGCTCTGGAGGCCATTTTAAAGGTAGAGATAGTTATGGGTAAGGGTCTGAGCTTTGATGGTGGTGAAAGGGAGACATGTTGATAGGTTTGGGTCTGATTGTTTTTGGATAGCAGGAACAATGAGAGCCGTTGTGGTGGGCTGGATGTTTGCCTTGTGGATTGTGGGGAATTGGTTTTGCATTATTTTCCAAGGTTTATATGCCACTGGTTGGATGGGATGTATGGTGGTGGGGAGGGGTCAGCATTTTGGATGGCACAGTGAGGAGGATAGTATTTTGGTAGGTTGGGCAGAGCTGCTGATGGCATGGGTTGGCAGTTGTGATGGTGCACTGAGCACGGAGCTTTGAATGGCACAGAGGGTGACAGTTAAAATTGTTCATTGTGGTTTGAGCCCTGGATGGCCCAGTGGGTGGGAGAGTTTTGGTTGGTTGAATTTTGAGCTCTGGATGGTATGGTGACACGATGGTGGGTTGGAATAAGAGTTCTGGGTTGGTGGGATAGGTGCTGGGAGGCTAGTTGGTAGCTTGTGGACTTAGACTTGGATGGCAGAGTGGGATGTTTGAGAGTATTGTGGCAGTTTGAGTTCTGGGTGGCACGGGAGTGGGAATATTGTGGTAGTTTGTGATATGAGCTCGGGATAGCACTGGTGGGGTGGCTTGGGAGGCACAGTGTTGGCTCCACCAGCTTGATCTCTCGCAGGGAATGCAAAGCAGGTGAGCCACAGCAGCAGTCATTACCTGTGTAGAAATACGTACGTGTCTTCACCTCGATCACCGCTGCGGTGGGAACTGGAGCGAGTCCCTAGGGCACTCGCCAGTTTAAAATAGAAAACAAAAAAAAGAACTTGTTTATGATTGCCTTAGCTCAGCAGCTCAGGGAATTACTGTCGAGCTCTTCAGTGCAGGGAGGAAAATCGACTGGCCAACCGAAAATAGAAATAAAAAGGAGGAAACAAGGAATAAAAAAAAATTGAATTAATGAGTGATGCTCTTAAGCTATCCTACCCACACCCACCGGAAGAGAAACGTACCCATAACCCAATCTGTCTAGCTTTCAGCCTCAGGCGCGAGGCAGGCTCCCCTACAATCACTTGCCATGCAACTCTCCCAATGAGCCTATTTAACTTCCAATCTAGCTCTAACTCTCCTAAGTGAAGCTTGTATTCCCCCTCCCTTCAGCTCTCACTATTCTCCACGAAGCATGTGTGCTGCACTGCAAGATCTCATGTTCTCCTCTAAGCATTGCGTCTCTGCTTTATTTAGGTTACGATTGATTTCTGTGCCGTGTAACAATTCCCTCCATCTTCCAAGAGTCACTCTCTCTCTCCCCTGAAAGACGCTTTCCATCTTAACCAGCTCTCACCCATTTCGGAGAGCTTCTCGTTGCTTGCCTGATTGAAGCCTCTTCCCTTCCCGCTCAGTTCTCACCCACATCAACTCCGATCAGCAATCTCTTTAATGCCCAGTTCTCATCTACTCTGACACCATCCATCACCTTCAGTTCTCACATTCTCCATAAGGACCCTCACTTTTCCATCTGTTTTCCCCACCTCGTATCACCCCTACTCATTTGATCAAATTTTTTAGAAAATTCAGGGCCCCTTACCTGGAAGAATTTGGCGGAATCTGAGGACAGGTGCAGTCTAACTAAAGGGTATTCGACTGTACTCATGAAGGCGCATTCGCCTCATGCCAGGATTATTGCAGATCATGGAAATATTGCTATTTAGCATTCATTAGATGTACATATTTCTCTTGTGGGTATTAAAACACCTGGCCTATATACAGCCCTTGACAACTGCTACTGAACACCATTCCTCTGATAGCGTGCCTAGATTCTCAAGAGAGGGTAGACTGGCATCAGGAAAGAGCTAGGGCATGTTCTCAAGTCTCTGTTCCATGGATTATGCCATGACGCGCGTGAGAATGATAAGTACAACAGAAGTTTCCCATAAACCTAATTGAGACCGGGGTGGAGGTTTATATCCAGCAACAATGTCTCATAGGGTGTCAATATGAAGAAATGTGTAAGTCACTGAATTGGGACAACTAAAAAAACCTATGGCGACGAAATTGGTGGTCAAATATATTTACCAAATTAGAAGAATAGATAACTGAACACAGCATCAAACCTAAATCATAAGTGTGTTCAAGGTGCAAGGGGAACACAGTGCTCATAAAGAACAAGTGAACGTCGCAAAGTGAAACGCATAAGAACAGGCGGCAAATTAATCCAATTAATATATATTGTGAATTAATGTGGTCAGTCGAATAGTTCATTAGAATATCATGGCAGAATGGAGATCTGTATATTTGCCAGTGTATGTCGACGGCGTTTCGACATGCCTTAATTAGAGGTCGGAACAAAACACAAAATTGATTACTGCCTGAGAAATAAACAAACTAATATTCGACTGATGACATTGGTATGTTAAAATAGGAAACATGAACATTTTGGGGCAGAATTTAGGTACCTGTAATGTATTCAGGAAATCTGAAAAGTAGTAAATGGACACAGATAAGGGGGGGGGAGGGAAGGTTAATCAGATCAAAAGAAATAAAAAGGTGCCCCAACCACACAGTGAAGGTGTAAGAAATAAATGACACTAATGGTTAGTAGCAAGTATTTTAAAATCCTATTATGGAAGAGAGATCGAGTGGAAAGTAAGTTAAAGTTATATCGCAAACCTCAATTTAGAGGAGAAAGGCCACTGGGAAACTTACAAGTTAATCCTTATCAGTCGGCGTTGTGCAGGCGAAGACGAAAGTTTAAGCGCACCCTAGAAGACGAGCGGGTTAGCGGGAAAGTCAGCCAACCCTGGGAAGAAGTTACCCGGTAAAACCATCTCCGAGGGTAAACATTCACTTGGATTTTTTTTTGTTTGAGACAGCTAAATAAATGATATTGAGATAGGTATTCCTGACATGAATTGGGTAGGAACAAGAGATGTCCATACCTGTAGGGAAGGAATCCGCTTACGGGAATCATGCCAGTCAGTAGAGGCCTGATAAACTGCTACGGTCTTTACTGAATACATAAAACGGGCTGGTTACGTGCGTGCGGAGCGTAAGAAACGCTGGACCGCGTGCCCAAGTGAGGAAATGACGGCATTGCGTGTCGTTGGGGGATTTAGGAGGAAGCTACAGGTGCGTCTTATTATGAAGGAGAGAACAAACAGCTAAAGGTGTGCGCACGTATCTTCGAGGGTCATATAGATAGTGAAAGAGGAGAGAATAGTTACGAGGAGGAACAGAACAAGCGAAACCCACAAGAAAACGCAACATTTTGTGTATGGTTCATTTGGTAAGAATTCTATCCCATGTGGGGGGCGTACAATGTGATGGGAACAATGTGCTTCACAGCAACAGTTTTTTGACGAGCTATTATCTAGAACACAGGTGATGGAGTGGAAAATACTCACATGTATAAGGTACACGAATAAATGGATTTCATTTTCATAGCGACCGTAAAGTTGACAAATCGGAAAAATTAAATTACGGTGACAGTCTGGTCATTTCAGTTACAAAAGGTGGTCATGGGGGATTTTGTGAATAAACCTACAATGAATGGAGATAATTTTCACAACAAATGTAAAAGTAGTGAGTGTACATATTGTCAATCTAGATGAATACTATTATCCAGTTACATCAATGTTCTGGTCCTACCAGTTAAAAGAAGTATAAGGAGTTTTACCAACATGATTCCAAATAAAAAGCAAGTCTGCCAGTGGAGAGGTACATTACATCATAACCATACCCTTCGTCCAAAGTGTTTATTCCGTTTTTGACTGAATCGCATATAGATATCCAATGGCATTCATATCGTGTGAGCAGGTGCTATAAATCACCGCACCTTAACGGAATGCGGGGCCGATAGATTACCTGCCAGATGAAATAGTTTTCAGTGTGATTGTGTGGGGCAGAATGAGATACCAAAGGAGTATTCTCGACACAGCATCTGATCTGACTTTTGTGTTGGATAATGCGAGCCTTGATTATTTGTGTGGTTTGTCTAATATATAGCAAACCACACAGACAGCGGATGGCATATATCACATTAGTAGATCAACAATTGGTAAATTGTTTTAATGAATAAGAAGTAGAGCTGTATTCGATCACCCAGATTGTGCCCCCTTTTATATGAGAAGAGCAGTGAACCATGAAAAAGTTCATGGGACCGGAGTATGCCCCAGTTTTTCTTGATTATTCTACCCACTTTGTTACTCGATGGGAAGAAGGTAGATACAAAAGGGATTCGTGTGTTTGACTTCTTTTCTTTAGGTGTAGTAAGGACTCCCTCGGGCAGTACCATGCATGTTTTAGTGACCTAGAGACTATGCGTTTGGGGTATCTGCTTGATTTTAACTTCTCAGCTAGAATGGCTGCCTCCTTAAAGTAATCTTTACGCCATTTGCAGTTTCTACGGATTCTTAAGAATTGGCCATAAGGCAAGCCATCACACAGGTCCCTGGGGTGGTTGCTGGTATACAGAAGTAGGATATTCCTTTCAGTGGGCTTTCTAAATACGGTGGTGCCAATTTTGCCATCTTGTACTTGTAGAGATAGATCTAGGAAAGGTAGGTTATTGTTTTTGGCATCAAATGTGAACCTGAGATGTGTCTGTACAGAATTGAGCCAGTTTGCAAAAAGCGATAAGGACTCGGCGCTGCCTCGCCAGATGAAAAGAATATCATCAATAGAATGTCTCCAAAGCCAGATATGGTATGGAATGGGTAATTAGGTGCCAAACTTAGGGTTCTTTCAAGTTTTCAACATAAAGAATCGCAAAATCGGGGAGTGAATGGAATGGAAACACCTTTTTGTCTGTAAATAAAAGGTGTCCTTATACAAAAAGTAATTTCACTTCAGGGCAGTTTTGAGAAGCTCTATGATGAAATCGGTAAGATTGCATTTAGGCAATGGTCTGGAATCTAAAAGATTGCAAAAAGACTCGAGTGCCTTCATTTTGGGAGATGTTGGAGTAAAGGGATATCAAGTCACACTAGTAAGTCCAAGTCTGGGTCAAAATCCATATCCTCGATTTGGCAAATCGGGTCCCTTAAAGGTGGTGGTCAGGGGGACAAAATCCTTGTTCACGGCACCTCTGTATGCAGATTTCTGAGAAGAATTCATGGGCTACCCAGAACAAAATTAGGAACCCTCAAGGACTTCAGACGCAACCATCATAGATGATTTATTTGTCAATTCAATAGAAATCCATTAATAGACATACAGCCAACATGTTTTGCTTTTCATAAGGTGAGCTTCTTCAGTGCTAATTGCAAAATGTTACTGGCTTACTGAAACAAATGAGTGATTATCTAGAGTACAATGCGCATATGTGTCCATATGTTATGTCCAGTTTCCAAATGCTTGTGTAATGCCTTTACTGTGAAACAAATATATTTTTGAACGCTAATTTGGGCTACTAGGCAATAATTCATTTTAAGTATTTGATTCTTTTATTCTGGTTGGTGCCTCTTTGGTAGTGTGCTTTAAATTAAACGGCTGTGGACAACCAGACTTTGTGAGGTGGGCACAATCCTGAGTAATAGTGGAACTATTTGGAAGGTGACTTGGATAAACACAAAGTTTTCCGATTGTGTGTTGATAGAGTGGTGGACAACTTCTTCAACAGTGAGAGTTGTTCGTCCTTGCTTAGCTAGACTGCTCCCTCAGTACAAATGGTTGGATTTTTCTTGTACACTGCTGTATAGCTCCCATTGTACAGTGAGAGTGGTTCAGTCTTGTTTGCTGCAAGACCGCTGACTTTGTACAGTAAGAGTGAATTAACCTTTGCCAGTGCTGGGCAGCTCCCTCAGTGCAGTGAGAGGAAGAGCTTTGTTCAGTGGTAGACCACTCCTTCGGCGCGAGCCAGTGCAAGCAGTTTGATTGCCCTTCACTGCTAAACAACTCCCTTTGTACAGTGAAGGTGGATTAATTTTCCATGGACATCTGTCAGATTACTAACACAGAGAATTTTATATTGTGGTTTTATCAAGCACACAATTCACTAGCAACACAGTCACTTGGGACTATATTAATGTAATGAGAGCCGATGTCCATAACCGAGTCAAAGAATAGAGGTCACTGATTGGAGAACAAGTACTTGAGGAATTGCTAGTGATTGCCTAGAGTTAAAATATTCTACACCGGATCTCATGTGTGAGAGTTCTCTTTTCTGGGATTAAGCTCTAGTATGGATTCCATATGAGTAAGAGTACCATGCTGCCGGACAAAGAGCACACTTATGCCTAAGTGAAGCATGGAATGTTCATTCATATGGAAGCACAATGTACATAGCTTGCACATCGCTTTGTATTCAAGTCTTCTGACAACTACCAAGTACTATTGAAGCATGTTCGTAATTCAGGAAAATCAAATTACAATCCATTTTCCTACCCTTTATCCCGAAAAAACACACTTTCAGAATTCTTGATGGAGCCTAAAACCCCATTGATCTTGCATAAGCTCTCACCATGTCTTGGACTCTTTGTAATGACATCATATAACCGTCTTCATAAGAAAATTAAAGCTTTTCACTCGCTCATGTTCAGCCTCAAAAGACTCTGCTAACCATGCTGCTTGAACATAAGGCTTTTCTCGATTCCTTATGATCACTGACACCTACAGGCTATGGTGTTTTAGTTGTTTGAGAAAATGCCTGGGATCCCAGCAGACTTGAGTAAGATCTTAAAGCCACCTCTGTAATAATGCCCATTGCCACTGGGTCATTTTTAACAATGTATCAGGCTCCTGCTCGGTCCCATCAGAGTTCAAATGTACTTTTTAAAAAATGCACCTTTTATCCGATTTTATTTTTGTAAAAAGCAGAATTTGAAAAAGTACAGCCCACAATATGTAATCAAGCTCAGGTTGTTTTTTGTCTGGACAATGGTGCAGGTCTGGGACCTCTTGGACCTCCAGTTACAAATTAATTGAAGTGATGTTGGTGTTCTGCAGCGACCCAGCAAGCCTCCTAATGTTCCTGTCTGGCAGGTGTAGACTTCAGTCAGTTTCTTACTCTGGTGTCACTCTTTTCTGCCCAAAAGAGTGCAAATTGGCAAGCTTTCACTCGTCTCCAGTACCAGACTTTGACCTTTGGGATCATCTGAGGCATGGTCCTGTTCTCTCCGTTTTTAATGTGGTGGTGCTGATACAGTCTCTTAGCTCCTTTTGTAAATGTGTGCAGTTGGTATTGAGTTCATGCTGAGAATTGGCGGAAACCTGCAAGGAGAAGGTCTTGCCTCTGACGCCAGCCAGGCCCTCTACCTTCTTCCACCCTGGCTACTGTCCACCCCATCCGTGATGCCTCCAGTGCCATTGTCAACGAGCCCATCATCAATCCCCGACTCCGAGCCAGCGCTGCTCAATGTTGGCACTGTTCAGGCCCTACTAACCCCTGAGCTATCTGCCCCTAGATAGACCCACCCCTCCTGAAGAGAGCGATGAAGAGGAAGGGGTTGGTCCACTGTAGGCCCTAAACCAGACAAACTGGTATGAGGACCTGGGTAATGCTACTGGTTTGGACACTTAAACAGACCATGGCATGCTTTCCCCTCCTGGCCTGTTTTCGGAGGAAGGCTCATTTTTCGCCACAGTCATGTACAGAGTAGCGGAGATCAGGTCCTTGACCTATAGCTGCCAGCAGTTGAGGTCTAGACCAGTGTCTTGACAGAGGTGCTTCACCCAGGATGGGTTTGGCTGAACTATTGCTCCCCTTCAATTTATCCCTCACAATGTTCTTTTGGGGGCCTGGGCCAACACTTGTGCATGGGCTCATTTGCACCACCTGATTGCCTGCCGGATGCCATTAGCTCGCTCCCAGCTAGAGACCCAGCTTTCCTCTGCCAGCCCCCCTTTCCTGGGAGCCTGGTTGTGCAGACCTCAAAGGCCAAAGTGAACTCAAATGCATTCCCTTCCACTCCACAGCCAGGGAATCCAAGAGGCTGGACACCTTTGGGAAGCGTATTTTTTCTTCCACCAGCCTAGCCTTGCAGTTGGTTAAAACTACATGTGTCTTGGGCCGATATTTATTCCCATATGTTGTGGAACTGGGTTGCACAGCTGCTTCCAGAGGAGGGCAGAGCCATCCTCGGTCCAGCCTTAATGGATGATCGAGATGCAGCGAAATTTTCCATTAGGTGGGGGCTGGATACTACAGACTTCATGGGCAGAGCCATGGCTTCTACCTTTCGCCCCTACCACGGCAGTGTTCAGGCATATATGGGCAGATGCAACACCAACCACACCCGCCAGTCCAAAATTCTACTCAGTCCTTTTGTGGACAGGGTCACAGATCCCAAAGAGGACGCTGAAGCTGGATTTCATAGCCTCTAAGCCTCTTTAGTGCACCCTACACCCAGAACAGCCATCCCGTTGGCACCACATGCCCCAATAGTCTGCCATGACCACCAACAAGGGGATGCTTCAAATTGTGCAGACTGGGTACACCCTTCCATTCATGGGAATCCCTCGGCCCTTGCAGCCATCCCAAGAACGGCTGACCGAGGACCATCTGTCCTTGCTCCATCAGGAAGTGCAGGCTCTTTGGCCAAAGGAGCCATCACGAGCTTATGTGTGCCTGAAGTAGGTCATGGTTGCTATTCCCTCTATTTTCTGGTACCGAAAAAGGGTGGAACCCTTCGTCCTATATAAGATCTGTGCCCTCTCAAAGCCTTTCTACAGAAAGAGGTTCAAAATGCTCACTCTGGTTCAGGTCTTGTCTGCCCTGGACCCTGCAGACTGTCTGGTAGCTTTGGATTTGCAGGACACTTATTTTCACATTTCCATCCTACACGCCCATAGGCTTTACTTACGGGTCACAGTGGTCCACAAGCTTTTTCAGTTTGCTGTGCTCCCGTTCTGCCTCACCAGTGCCTCCCTGGTGTTCACTAAAGTGATGGCGGTGGTTCCAGCTCATATTTGGAGGTTGTTAGTCCCAGTCTTTCCCTTTCTTGATGAAAGGCCGCTGAAGACGGGATTGCTTCAGGCAGTCGCCACACACCTCCAGATTGCGGCGAACCTTTTGCACTTGGTGGGGTTCATTATAAACATGCTGAAGTCACACCTGACTCCTTCTTGGACACTCCCTATCATCTGAGCCTTTTTGGATACAGTACAGAACCGTGCCTATCCTCCGGAGCGGAGAGTCCAGGATATTTGGGCTCTGATAATGTTTTAGCATCAATCCTGGATTTTGGTGAGGCTGACTCTAAGGCTGCTCAGTCTGATGGCATCTTGCCGGTAAAGTGTGCCAGATGCCATATGCACGCTCTACAGTGGGATCTGAAGTCCCAGTGAGCGCAGCATCTAGAAAACCTCTCTGACCTGGTCTAGATTTGTAAGGAGAGTGCAAAAGATCTGCAGTGGTGGCTGGCAAAACTCGATTGGGTCAGTGGCAGACTCCTTACCCTCCCCCAAAGTTGATAGTGGTGACGGATGCATCACTCTTGGGTTGGGGTGGCCATTTGGAAGAGGTGGAGATCAAAGGGCTTTGGTCTGTGGCAGAATCTCAGCTTCATTTCACCTTTCCGGAGCCAAGAGCAATCCACTTGACATTAAAAGCATTCCTCCCGGCTATCAGGGGAAGACTGGTTCAGGTGTTCCCGGACAACACTACTTCTATTTAGCATTGTAACACACTGGGCGGGGTGAGGTCATGGACCCTGTGCCAGGAAGCTCTGCTGTGGGCTTGGCATGGCGCTGCAGGACATCTTCCTAGTGGTACAGCATCTGGCAGGCTCATTTAACAGGAGTGCGGATGAACCTTGGCTCAATCTGTTCGCCACCATGAGAATGCACAAGTTCACCACACCTGCACATTGGAGTTTCAAAAGCGACTCTCGCTCTGAGACGCATCTATCTCGAGTGGAATTGAGGATTCCTGCATGCATTTCTGCTGATATCACTTCTGTTCCAAAATCCAAGAAGATCAGTACCGACGGGGCCCAGCCCATCCTAGTGGCTCTGGATTGGGCATGGACAGTATGGTACCCTGAACTCCTGAGCTTGTGTATTGGTCCTCCGAAGAGGCTGCTGCCTGAGGAGGATGTCCTGTCGCAGCAGCAGGGCAGGGTCCTGCACCCAAATCTGTGCATGCTCCACCTTCATGCATGGAGATTGGGTATCGGCACTTGAGGGTTCTCGATCTTCCTCCCAAGGTCTGTGATGTCATCTTGGCGGCCAGGTGACCCGCCCCAAAAACTGTATATGCTTTCCAGTGGAATATGTAGTGCGCTCTACAAATGTTGTTTGATTGACCTGGTATTCCCCACCTGTCTGTAGTGTTGCTGTCTGTTCTATCCTTAGCCCAGCAAGGCGGTGCACTAGACACTGTTACTGGTTAACAGATCGGCAATTAGTCTTTTCTGCAGATTCCAGATCAACCCTTTCTTTAAAGTCACCAGTTGTGACTTGGTTTCTGAAAGGTTTGCAATGCTGGTTTCCTCCTACCCCATTCGTGCTACGCCAATTGGACCTCAATCTGGTCCTCGTGTTTCTCATGCATTTTACCTTTGAGCCTCTACACATCTGTTCTAGACAATCAAAACGGTCTTTCTTGTGGCCATTACATTGGCCATGAGGGTCATTGAGCTTCAAGCCCTTTCAGTTCACTCTCCATACACCAGCTTTTTTCCTTGCCAAGCTTGTCCTTCAGATGCATGCCTCCTTCCTACAGAAGGTTGTTGCCACTTTTCATGTAGGTCAGAGCATCACTCTGCCGTCTATTTTAATTCCACCTTATCCTTTCAAGGAGGAAGAAAGGCCCCATCACCTAGACCCGAAGCGAGTTCTCTCGTTCTACATTGATTGCACTAAAGACCTTCGGGAGAACGATAAGCTCTTTATCTGGTTTACTGGCGCAAAAAAGAACAAGGCTGTGCAGAAGCGGACCATCTCTCAATGGGTTATTTTCTGCCTTAAAATTTGCTACACTTTAGGTAAGAAGCAGCCTCCTGAGGGATTGTGGGCCCAGTTCACCAGAGCCACTATTACTACTGCATTGACACTTGCGGTACCTGTTCTGGACATCTGCCAAGCTGCTACATGAGCGTCACCCCACACATTCACGAAGCTCTATTGCTTGAAGGATGTGTGACGGAACCATGCATGCCTTTACATTGTGTCCGTCCCACGCAAATGCCTTTACCACGCAAATGTTTACCATGCATATGCTTTTACCACACATGCCATGCATGGTAAAGGCATATGCATTTGCATAAATATATATATATATTGGGACACCTCTGGGTGTTTGAAACTCCCAATTACTTATTGGGCGTTCACAACGGAACTTGTACACCTGCATGTAGCGGTTCGAAGCGAAGCGCATGGCGGAGGTGTCAGAAGAGGCATTCCAGCTTCAAGGGAGAGGCGGGGACAAGTCATTACTCCAATGGGAGTGGTTATTCTAGCATTAAAACGGACCCCAGGTGAAATTACCTGCAGTGAAACCGGCACTGATGAAAGCCACATGGCTGAAACGCGTCTGCCACAGCGTTTCACGGACTCAGTAACTATGCGCAGAGAGAATTGGTTTTGCTGAATAAATCCACTTGATAACCCACCCTAGCAGTGTCGGACCCTTTCCTATGAGTGAGTGGAGTATTGGACTATATAGATAGATAGCCTTATTGAGCCCAGCCCCTAAACTCTACCACACCAAAACCCTAAAGATACCTCTACCACCCAATACACCACCCACTGTAGTCCCTAAAAACAGCCTTGTCATCCAAATACCCTTACCAACTCTAAAACTCTATTACCGCCCAAATACTCTTACCCACCCTAAAAACACCCTTGACACCATCCAAATACCATTTCCCACCCTAAAAACTGCATTTACCACGAATATACCTTTACCCACCCTAAACTCAAAAAAGATCCTTGCCACCCAAATACCTTTACCCACACCCACCCTAAAAATATCCTTGCCACTCTAATAACCCTACCTACCCTAAAGTCTAAAAACACCCTTGCCACCAAAATACATTTACCCATTCTAAACCCTAAAAATACCCTTGCTAGACAAATACCCCTACCCACCCTAAACACTTAAAATACCCTTACCACCGAAATACTTTTACCCACCCTAAACTCTAAAAATACTCTTGCCACTCAAACACCCTTACCCAGCCTAAACCATACACTGTCAAGGTATATGAGTGGTAAAGATATATGCATGGTAAAAATGTGTGTGGTAAAGGCATATGTGTGGCAAAAGTATTTCGTGGTAATAACTGCCTTGTAAAGGCTGTTTCTCTTGCTTGGACAGTCTGGTTCATTGAGGCAGGCACTTTGCCCATTCTGTCCTCCCGAATTTTGTGATTTTAACTAGTTCGCAGACCCACCTCCAGGCAGGTGTTGCTTGGGTATCTATTCTAAGGTGAGGAATCTGCAGTCAAAAATCTCTATCAGAAAAACAAGTTACTTACCTTCGGTAATGCTTTTTTTGGTAGAGACTGTCTAACCAAAGATTCCTCACAGACTCGCCATCCTTAAGATCCCATTAGATACTGAATTGATGAAACATTGTTTCTTTAGGTGGCTCCGCATTTTTGGTGCATGAATAGTCATGTCAGCGAGGTTGTCCTTATATGACCACCACAAAGTCACTTCCGATGAAGATGACGCCAACGTGGAGCTCATCGACACTTCCTACTTGCATGCAGAGGTACTGCCTGGGGAATATTCTAAGCTGAGGAATCTGCAGTTAGTTTCTACCAGAAAAAGCATTACCAAAGCTAAGTGACTTGTTTTTTAACTGCACAAGAGTCAATGTTCAAATAATTCAAGGCGATTTCCCACATGTTAACTGATTTTCAGAATACTTCTCTTTAGTCTCACACTGTTATCTAAAGAATTCACATATCCAAATAGCAAGTTCCTGGATGCAGCACATTGTAGAATAATTGCCTAACAATGATGTAGTGAAACACAAGGAAACTTTTATATCCAACAATTCAGGGTGACTGTCACCATCTCCAATAGGAATACAAAGATTTCTGGGAAATTTTATTTCATTGTTGAATGCTGCTGCATAGGGCATTCTCCGAAGATGCAAATTCTTTTACCAAGCAAAATCTGCACTTTGTGACCATTGGCAGTCTTTCCTTTATCAAAATTAACTTGATGCCAACAGATTTGTAGGATTATGTTGCCTACGCCTGCCAATTTATAAACGATAAGCCATATGTCCTGAGGCTCTATATGGGTCAATCTTCCAAGTGATGGTCATGTCTCTCAGTGTAAGTAGGGTTGGGTGATCATTAATTTGCTATGCATCTGTTTCAAGCAGTAATGGTGGACAGAACCCTTTCAGCTGTCTCATTACAGCGAGGGGTTAATGTTAACGGGATTTATAAAGCGCTGAGAACACAGTAAGCCCGCTCTAGCGTCTAATTCTGCAACAGCCAGGTTTTTAGTCATTTCCTGAAGGTGGAGAGGGAGCTTGCACTTCTGAGCTCACTGGGAAGAGTGTTCCATAGTTTAGAGGTGCCATAGAAAAAGCTGCGGCCACCCCAGTGCGATGTTCGAATTTTGGGCACTGTCAAGAGTCTGGCCCCTGTAGAATCGAGATGTCCGGTTGGTTCATACCTGACAAAAAGGCTTTGCAGAAAGGCAGGACCTGTGTGATTTAGTGCTTTATAAGCCAGACACAGAGCCTTGAATTTAATGCGTTGACACAGGAATCAAGTGCAAGTTGCGAATCTCTTTAGATACAGATTTGCACCTAGGGATGTTGACCAGTAATCGTGCTGCTGAAGTTTGAAGCATCTGAAGCTTTTTTAAACACTGCAATGTGTACTCCTCCATCTGTTTATGGTGCACGTACAGTTCTGAAATTGTTGAGTAGGAGGAGCCTGATTTTAATATGAAGCCACCACTATCTGGGTGTCATCGGCATAAGACCTCGGACTAAACCCAAAGTCCCAAATCAGAGGAGTCAGTTCGGAGATGTAGACATTAAAAAGAAAAGGGCTCAAGTAGGAGCCCTGGGGTACTCCACACGACCGGGTATAAGACTCTGAATGATACCCATCAACCAAAACTGTTAATCTCCTGTCCTTAAGAAAGGAGGACAGTAGGGCTAATGCCGTACCCCTGACCACCAGACACGCCAGCCGCTCTTCCAAGAGAGAGTGGTCAACAGTATCAAAGACGGCTGACAGATCGAGGAGCACAAGGGCAGCTGTGCCTCCTCATCCATCACTGCTCTGATCTCCTCGGTAGCTTTAATGAGTGCCGTTTCCGTGCTGTGTTCTTGGCGGAAACCAACCTGGGAGTGATCAAGCAAGTTATTTTCACGAATAAATTGGGTTAATTGAATATTCATGAATTATTTTGGCTGGCAACGGCAACCGGGCTTTGGTCGATAGTTGTTCGGGTTAGCCGCATCCAGGTTGGGGTTTTTTTAGCAGCGGAAGGATGGAGGTATCTTTCCACCTGAAGGGAAAATTGCCAGAGTCAAACATACAATTAAAAATTTCTGTGAGCCCGGGACTCACCAGATCCGCTATTTATGTCAGAAATGCCGGCGGGCATGGGTCAGAGGGAGATCCCGACTTTGCTTCTTTTATATGTTTCTCCACTGCTTCAGATAAAGTGGGGGAGAAGCTGAGTAGGGTATTATTTTCAGGGTTTGTCGGTAGAGTGGTGGGGAGGTGAGCTGATGTGTCCTCAAAGATCTTGAAAATGTCCAGGACATCTGCGATGTCGTCACAGAACTTTTGATTGCCCTTGATCCCTGTATTTTTGGGTATGGTAAGTTTATTTACTACTGGAAATAGTGCTTTGGAGGACTTTTTTGCATTCTCAATCTGTCTGGTGAAATAATCCCTCTTTCCTGATATCAGTGAATTTTTATATTGCGTAAGGACAGTTCTGTACGCTTTTCTCTCAGATGAGAGATCATTTACTCGCCATCACCTTTCTAGTCAACAACATTTTTGCTTTTCTTTCCGTAATGAGTCAGAAAACCAGAGGGCAGAGTGAGTGCTCCTGTACCCTGAAGATTTCTTTGTGGGTACTGAGGCTTTAACTGCTTCATTAAGCCATTCAGTGTATTTGGTGGCAGCTAATTCTGAGTGACCATTTAATTGTGGTCGTGAGCTCTCCAAATGTGTACGGCGGATCGTTTTATCCATTTTACTCCACTCTATATGGGTGGAGGCAGGGGGCTTTGAGGTATCTCAGAGTCCGACGGTAGTGACTGGAAGATCGAACTTAATTAACGAATGGTCTGACCATGTCAAAGGAAGGACTTCTTTTAATATCAGACCATGGGCCGAGGTAAAGATACCGTCAAGTGTGTGCCCCACCTCGTGAGTGGGGGTCTGTACAAGTTGAGTTAGGCCTACAGCTCCCAATGTGTCTAGAAGTATCCCTGTCTCCCGGTTATCCTTGTCTTCAAGGTAAAAATTAAAGTCTCCGAGGATGGTGAAGTCATTGTTTAAAAGAGTGGGTTCCAGAAGGCTATCTAGATTAGAAGTGAAGGTGCTTCTAGATCCTGGAGGCCGGTACAATAGGATGCCTCCAAAACTCAGCCTTGGTCTGAGATCGAGAGCAAAATTAAGAGCCTCTTATGAAGGCGTGGCGATAGGGTGGCAAATTACTGGGAAGTGCTTTCTAAAGAGAAGTGCTACTCCCCCGCCTCGTTTTAAAGGCCTATCGACCCTGATAGCCCGTAATCCGGCAGGGGTTGCGGTGACAAAGCTAGGGTCGGAGGCAGCATCTGCCCAAGTTTCTGTTATGAAAAGTATGTCTAAATCAAGATCATGCATGCAATTTCATACTCGTGCTTTGCCAGAGATCTGACATTTGTAAGGCCACCGTTAATTTCAGCACTCTCAGCGGGCTTAGAAGAGTTTAGACTGCGGGAAAATTTGGGGGGCTGAACGGCACTAATCCCTTTTGGTTGCGGGAGTGTAAAACCGCAGGAACAGTTTGCGTTACCTTCACCAGGAATTGACGGGCAGCAATTCTCCCAGGTATTATTGAGGAGGAGTAGCTCCCTTGCGGTATATCTGAGCGCATGAGAATTCAAAAGACAAGGGGTTCTGGCCCTTGGCCTGGTCCAGGCGCGGACGGGCGCAGACTGGCTTGCCTTAGGCGCGCCTTCGGTGCGCCAGCGGCATGCCTGCTGTGCTCATCCGCCCCATCGGCTGTTTTATGCTTGGTTCTGGTCGACGACTCGACCGCATCCCAACCGGATGTGACTTGTGGGCGGAAGTGAGGAGAACGTGTTAGTGGTTTGTCCGCCCTCCGCACAATCTGCTCAGCAGCCGTGGTGGACTGGGGTCGGCACCCACTCAGTGCTGAACAGGCTAACGTGCAGGCTATCTGCAAGAACAATCTAGATTTTAAAATAGCGAGAAATGTCTAAAAGCAGCAATAAATGTCTAAAAGCAACAGTAAACAATACAGAACGCAACCCCAATAAAATCAGTTAAAATATGGCATGAGGCAGGCTAAAAAGAGCAAGGCGATTAATCGTCCTAAGTACAGGGAGTACCCTCAATGCAATGATGGTCAATAGAGCTTCTCAGAGCCCTACAGCTTCTTTTGAACAATGAGGGAAATGTGCCCTCTCTATGCAGGACATCATCTTGATTATGGTAAGGTTGGATCTAACTTGGTATTGCTAGACCACTCTGGGCCTGAATTAAAGACTGTTAGACAGAGTAGTGTCCCTCTTTACAGGGTCGGACTGGCATACAAAGATAGACAGGCACACCAAAATAAAAGTGTCCTCATTAGAGAATTAGACAACTAAACAAGTGTCATGTTTGCATATTGGGGTAGTTTTGAACTTGTAAAGACACGCTGTATAGGTGTTTTGCAAGCTATGGAAGACTGCATCTCGTTTTGATGGCCATCCACCAAACATTAAAGTTTTGTTTTTGAAAAACAAAGAAAACAATGACCCACACATTTTGGGAGACTTTCCTGAGGTATTGGGGGGTCGTTATTGTTTTCTTCCTGTCCCCAACTGCCAGGTGTGTTTGCCTGTCTCTAAACGTGGCAAGGGGGCCAAGGATTTGGTGAGCAGGATTACCCTCACAACCAAACTCTAAATTGGGTTCTCAGTCAATATATTGAGAGTGTGGAAATAGTTTATTGCTGATCAGCTTTCTCATTAGTGTCCGTTTCCGTGGATTTACCATCATCATTGCAAAGCTTGCTCAGTACATGGGTGGCAGATGGGCTTACATAATGCTGCACAGCTCCCTCAGTGAATAGAGAACAAGGCTGAAAATCTTCCGTGCTTCACAACTCCCTCAATGTAGAGATTGTTGATGGACATTCCTTGGTGTAGTGGATAAACCTTTTTTTGTGCTTGCCAGCTTCCTCAGTAAATTGAGGGTGGATAGACATTCCTCTGTGTAGATTAGTTTCTAGATACGTTGGATATTAGTGCAGGGCAGTTTGCAGAGTACTGTTATTTATTTTTAGTGCTAGTGAGCTTCCTCAGTACTGTGAGTGTGGATATAACCTTTCTTAATCAGGACAGATTCCAGAGTATATTGAGGATAGATATATTGTTTTCAGTGCTGGCCAGCCTCCTTAGAACAGTAACGGTGGATGGACCGTCCTTACTGTGGGATAGTTTCTTAAGCAAAGCAAGGTTTGCAGTGCTGGTCAGCTTTCTCAGTAAAGTGAGGGTGGATACATCTTTTGTTTAAGGTTTTTCTTCTGTCAAGTGAGGATAGATGTACCTTCCTCAGTGCTGTTTAGCTCTCTTAAGTGATTCCTTAACTTCATTGGCCTACTTTTGTTACATTTTTTATTTCAAGGCAATGCTATAAGCAGTAATGAGGATGTGATCTGATTGCATGACACACTGACACACTTTCAAACAAAGGAACAGATCAAGCTTTAAGTTGTGCTCAAACGTTTAACATCAAAGTAACAACTGAAAGTGCTTATATCAGCTATTGTGGCAAGAGCATCTTCATAGCGTTAGGTGAATTTCCTTCACTATTCACATTTTGAAGATTTAGTAATGGGTTGCAGCTGTACAAAAAAGCCCATGGTTTGTCTAAAGTCATCTGCAAAAGTCTGAAAGTGATGTTGTCAGCATGACCAATTGCTTATCTTAGGCAGACCAGGTGGGTATCACTACTGGATTCACTAATGGTTGGTGGTGGATCTAGAGTCTAGGGGTGGGGATTTCAAATTCCATAAGAGTGTCTTGATCTCAGAATGTCAAGAGTTACTTCTGTGTAAACATTAAGTTTGTACTTCGTAAAGCTTGACACTGTATGAGGCAGCCTCTACAAAGGTGGTGAAGAAGCACAGAACTTCCTTTCCCCAAGTTCAGATTGGGCACCCTGTAGCTCAACTCTGCAGGGTGAAGCAACCACTCTGTGGTACATGACCAACCCCAGACAAAGCGGTACCTTTTCCATAGGTACACCTTGTTCTTCTTCACATACTAGCCCTCAAAGTGCTACAAAGCTAGCACCTCTTTTTTGTCAACGCTTGTCAACGGCAGTCAGGCCGTTTCTTTGTGATAATTTGGAGGACTTTCTACCTCCAATGACAGCATGTGCAGGGCCACTAAACTCACGCAGGCCGCAAAGTACTGTGAGCTGCTAAGAGAAGCAATGGGCACCTAGCATCCTTTGTTTACCTTTTGGGGACTTGGCTCTTTAGAGAGTTGGATCCTGGTTCACACTGGGATAGGTGTTTAAGTTGTTTGGTTCTCTGGTGACCTCTCATTTGATCTTCTCTGGTAGATCATGAGTGAAATTACTCTGGATACTCTAGTTCTGGGCCTCCTGAGTGGCTTTCCCTTTCTCTGGGGTTCATGGTTAGTCGTGGATTTTCATAACAAATTGTGCCTATATTAATTTTAGTATAGGAAACAGAACACTGCAATGCTCTCAGCTGCCTAAGATACAGGCCCCTCTGTAAAAGTGTCCTTGAGGGGCACAACGGGTTTGTGCCTTGCTTAAAAGTATTCCTGCTAACCAAAATAGTTGTATAAAAGACACAGGGTGGTGCAGCAAATTCCTTCTCCATGGGTAACTATGTGTTAAGAATTTTATACTTATAAACCAGAAAAAGTGAAAAGTTTCAAGATTGCATAAGGCCTGCACAATTTTGATCCTGTCTGTGTTCGTTGCTGTCAGTCATTTCAGTAACTAATGGTGAGTTTGAACCATAAATGTGGTTGAAGGGACCCAACAGGCATCCTATTGATTGGATGTATGTAGCTAGAAGGGCTGTGTTCAAGGCACTGTGCATTGTTCAGAGTCTGCCAAGGAAAATAACCGTTATACCTAGAAGTTAAATTCAAGCAATACAAACCCAACAGAACACTGCACTCCTTATCATACAACGTTACCCTAAGAAATAAGTAGGAGGTACTGCTTTCTCCGCACAAGCTCTAGAACTCAATACCAGCCAACATTAGAAGCACTCAGGAATATATACACTTATGAAGATCGTTGAAAATATGTCTGTTTCCTAGATAACTGCACCACCCACATCCCAGCAACAAAAAATAGTTGCCCCCTAGAGTGCAATCTCCGCTTGCCACCCACAATTATTTGGAAACGCTCAACCAGCAAACTGCTTTCAATGTGCAGGTAAGCTAAGAAGCCCTGACTAATGGCATTATATAGTTTTGCACTTGCATGTATAACCATTGTGCCCCATTACAACACTAAGACCATATTACACATCGGTCAGCAGCAAAATGTAACTTGTACCTCTTAATTCACATAATATATATCTGCTATGAGGGTTTTCACCAACACTGTTCAGTTAAAAAAAAAATGAATGGACATGAAATCACTGAAGAGGTCTGTCACAGGTTCCTGGACAATTTGGAGAACTTTAATATGGTCCAACACTGCAGGTCGCAAATATCTATACAATCTGACTGCTTCTTAATATCACACAAAGGCAGTCCAATATGGGATGATAATAAAAAGGCCCAGCCCAACAGATCTCTCAACTTCTCTCCCCATCCAACCATGCCAACTCAGGACCACATCTATACACAATCTCAGATTGGACAACGCAGTGCAGTAACCGACTAAGCAGACTATATAATATCATGGAACATGCAGAGCTGTTCATAGCTACCAGTATACTGTCTCTCACACTTCATTATCTACGATACTGCTATGCGCTGGGTCCAATAACATGAAAACTGCAACTCTGTGGTCATCACACATGACATGGAAACATGCTCACGTAGAAGCAAAATAAAGACAACATCCTTCCAACTACACGCCCTAAATGCTGCAGCATGCTAGCCATGTAGATAAGAGCTTCAGGGCCCCACATATGGGTAGTAAGTGTTATAAAAACCGCTGCAATACAATGCAATGTCAGAATTGGTTGGTAGGTTTCAAGGACTGCCATCAATCCACATTCCAAAGCTCTATGAAGCAGGTCAGAGAGGAGGTCATTATTGGCTTCTACTTTTCAGATATGTCAAGGAGGATCTCAACATCGGTCTTTTCCAGGGTTGCTGGATGATCAGGCCACTCATCTTCTGACCACAGGACATCGGAGGAGTGCGTAACTGCACGATTATAAACCTTTACAATCTTTGGGAACTTTAGGAGCTTTGCAAATTTTAAAAATCAAGAAAGTAAAAAATCCTTTAAAGTATATTGTGTGCACAAACCTGCTCTAAGGCTAGCTGGAAAATGTTACCGAAAAAAGGTTTGGATCAAATGATCATGCAAATGAATGTTGTTGTTTTAATTTTTTTTAATAGGAAGGGGTGTCCTCATACAAACTCCTGATTTGCCTGCGGTTGAAGTTCACAAAAATTGCAGCTTCACAAAGTGTTAAATTTGAAAGAATTTTGCACAACATTACTAGGGAATTTTGACTATGCACAAATCTAGCCACTTCATAATGTGTGTGCTGGATCTTAGTCTATCAGTTAATTCTCTAGGTCGTCCCATATTGGAATAAGAATTCAGAACGTCATTAGGGTGTAGAAGAGCAGTCTCTCCTGTGCCTGCTCCCTTCTGGTCGTGATCTAAGATGGGTCCTGGACCCATGATTTTTGTTGGTAAGCCATCTGCTATTGAGATGGTGCTTCCAACTCCCATTGTGTGCTGATATTTCAGACCATCAAACTTTGCTCCCCTGCCACCCGAATTTAATCGAAAACACCACCAATGTAGTTTCCAGTTGGTGAGTAGGAGTCTTCTGGCATTGCCGTTTCCGAAACAGAGTCTGGAACTCATCTGCGTCCAGCACAGGCAGCAGTGACGTCAGCATCAGCCGCCATATTATGCAAATGTTTCTGATCTATGTGACATGGTGATGTGCATTGAACATTCTGTGCGCCACAATGTTGGAATTATCAACCGGGTGAAAACCGTTGCATGGACAATGTGGCAATACATTACGTTGGGAGTCCTTTGGGCACAGGTTATGGATTGATCGGTGATGTGCACACCGCCGTCTAAACTCTGCTGTACACCTTAACAAGCGCTCTTTAAGCGGTAATGCACCCACAATCTATTTTCACTTGTAGTCCTTGTTAAACTGGTGGTGATGTGCATATGAGATAGACGCAACCTAGATCAGATAATTTGTGTGCACACATCTGGTGGTGTGCAAACTATTTTAAATCATTTGCCGCATTCATCTATTTTCAGTGCTATGGTTATTAACCTTTTGGTAATGTGCAACGTGGATTATTGATGAAGCGTACAATTCCATAAATGTACCTATAGTGTGCAGATGTATCCAGTGATGTATACATCATGTTATTTATATGCCATTATATATGAAGGGTTTTACTTGTGAGAAAACATTGGGAAATTTACATTATTATACAACAGCTAAAATCAACCATTCTTATTAATGGTCCTCTTACTGGCAACATTTAAGTGTAACTTATAAATAAATATTTGATTGCACCATTACTGCACAATGGAGTACAACTTTATTCCTTCTCCATCCTTTCTGCTCAGTCCAGGTCTACTGGATATAAACTGGAATCACTGGAAGGGAGGATTCGATGCATACTTGGATGCTATCGAATTGGAGGCCTTTATGTGACGTAGTTGATGATTATATATCTGTCATGACTATGGTGGATATACATTTCAAGCCTCACAAAAATCTAATATTGGAGAGCCACTAATGTCATGAAACATTATGACTTCTGAAAGAACCCTTTGAAAGTTTTGTGGGGGCTCTTACTGTTTTAACCTAAATATGTGAATATAGGACTTTTGAGAAGGAAATATAAGGGATCAGATATTTGAAAAAGATGAATAAGAAAATTCTCTCAATTTAACCTTGGGCAAAGCCATAGAAATGTCTTCAGGGATTGAAAGTTCTGCACCCTGTAAGGCAGAAATGTATTTGACACAGCAAACTCCAGCTGCCCATTCTGTTGCTAATGCTACTAAACCTCTGAGTAAATAGCCATTGCCAAATCGTAGGAGTTGGTGTATACTGTTGCAACAATAACAATCATTTGGGTAATGCTTGTCCTGCAACAGACCGACTATGTAATAGGTGTAAAAAAACACAAGGGCCACTTTGTTAACGTTTTCAGGACTGTGAAAAGACTACATGCTAAGGGCCTGATTGGTGTTTGGTGGTCAGTCACAGATATCCTGCCCGCTTTATTGCTAGTGCATTTTATCTTATGGCACATGCACTAGAGCTAGAGCGGACTGAATGTCAGTCACATTTGTGAAGGAGTCATCCATCCACCAGTCTCTAAATCAGGCCCTTAGTTCGTTAATGCCCTAAGAGACATTGACAAGATTTCCAATGAATGATTCAGGAGTTGAGTCTTGTTTTGAAGTGAATATAATGGACAAGATCTCCTTTACATTAATAGGTGTGTGTGAGTGGACCAATTTTCAAAATAATATGCTGAGGGAGTCTACTGTGATACTAGTTGTATATGGAGGAAAGCCTATAGATGTTATGGGAGAAATTGACAGTTATTTGACGTTCAAGTCCTATACTATGCTAGCTTCTATTTATGTGGGCAAGGATGGATCAGGTTTAATGCGAAGGCTGGGGAAACAAATGATTCTGGACATTATCTTAGACTTCAGCAATCTTGACCAAGTTCTTGTAAGGAAAGCTTGTTTGAGTGTGTTTATTGGTGCAGTCTGACAATGAGCTGAAATGAACCTGCTGAAGGGCTTCAAGCATAAGATTCAGCTGAAATTTAGTGTGGCACATGTAGTTCATAGGGTTAGATGGGTACCGATTTGCAGTAAGACCTGAATTGAAAAATTGTGTGCTCAATGCGTTACTGAGCCATTAGAAAGTTCCAAATGGTTGTCCCTATCAGTGTTTGCCCACAAGGCCAATGGGTTCCTCAGAATATGTGTGGACTTCCAAGACCCAAATGCCAGAATTTGGGTAAATGGGCATCTCCTGCCCAATATCCTAGAGTTGGTACTTCTGAAGAGGGCAACATTGTTTTTATTAACCTGGATATGGCCTCTGCCTACTCTCATATTGTCTTACATGAAGAATCTCACCACATGATCTCATTTGACACCCAGGAAAGGTCTTTTCATAAATGGATGCATTTTGGTCAGGCTTTCCCGGTGTTCCAGTGTCTGATGGAAATGGAATTTATTTACAGGTATTAAAGGGGTTACATGTTTCCAGTATGACCTGTTGATATATACAAAGGCCATGGTCATGCATGATAGGAAGCGGTCACAACTTCTGGCCTTAATAAAAGGGAAGGGGATTATGTTGAGGGTTGATAAATATATTGTTTTGGTGGCTAGTGTAGACTATCTTTGTTAAGAGGTTTGGCACTAAGGTAGAGCCTAATTTGTGCCTTTGTTAATTAACCCATGCCAGAGTGTAAGAAACCTTTGCAACTTTTTCTTGGTCTGCTTGAGTTCTATGTATTTGTTATTCCTAGTTGTGCAGAAAAGACCCTTTCTATGCACAAATTGCTGGAAAAGAGATTCATGTGGGAGACTAGAGTAGTGAGTTTGAGTTCAAACATGTAAAAAAGGATGTGGTGGACGTCTTGGCGCTCAAACCTTTCGACACACTGAACCCTAGTATTGTGGTCACAGATGCCACTCAGTATGGCCTGGGTGCGGTGTTGCTGCAGAGTAGGGGGAGGGGAAGGACGATATTGTGGCATTTGCTTGTCTGACTTAGAGAGAGTCAGAGACATACTCAGTTGTGGAGCATAAGACCTGGAACGCAGATAAGGCGTTAATTATTTTCGACAAGATCTGTGGGGATCTGAATTCAAAATTCGGGTAGACCACAAACCCTTGGTCAATCTTTTTACTGTCAATGGTGCAGGAAGATCCATGCCGAAAATTTCCAAGTGGCAGTTTAAACTACAAGAGTTCGCCTACTATATGGAGTATATTCCGGGAGGAAGAAATATCATGATGGATTGCATTAAAGACTTGCTCCTGGATTCCGATGGAATGGGTAGACCGATGATAAAGTTAGTGCTTTGACTAATACCACCTATTGTGCCTTCACAGAAATAGTGGTTCAGGTTCGAGATGAGGATGAATTGCTCAAGAGGACTATGCATGTGGTGGATGGATTCTTCCAGAAATTCAGATACAGGGGTGGATGCTTACCGGTACATTGTGCCAGAGTAGTCAGTAGTCAACGGTTTCCTAAGAATGCTCCACACCTTAATTGTATGTTTTTCTGTACGAGCCAAAGTAGTGGAATTGGTAAATGATGCTCATTTTGGCATGTGAGCCATGAAGAGAAGAATAATGGAGTTGTTCTGGTGGATGGGCTCAGACAAGTCAGTGGAACACATTGTCAAACAATGTATGTCCTGCAGACAGTGATAAATTAAAGTTTACTTTCCCTAACCTGGTGGATTCGGTTCCGGTTCCAAAGAAGGCCTAGTCCAAGTTTGGAATTGATCTTAATCCTCTGAATGTCTCGAAGGGAATGGTCAAGTATGGAATTCTAGTTATTATCATCCCCATTGGCCCTAGGCCAGTTTTGTCAACTGTGTGTCTGAAGGCAAAGTCAGAGAATTTCTGGAGAATTAATTTTCTGGGTAAGGGGTGCCTCAAGAGATTGTGGCAGACAGTAGACCCTAATTTGCTTTCAACAAATGTTGCTGATATTGTTAGGAGTTTTGTATTAAAGCATTGTATCTATTCCTTATCCCACTGCAGAATAATGACCTGGTGGAATAATCCAACAGGGTTATCAATGAAAACATTCTATTGTCTGTGGTTTATAGTGTGATTTGGATTTGAGAACTGAAGAATCCTTATTGAGCTATATGCACCACTGTTGCACCTTGTGTGTTGAGAGGAATTAGTCCTGGGCTTGAAATTTAATAGATTGTGGATGGGGAGAAGAGAGCTTCCTTGGAGACCATGTGTAATGTAGGAAACTGGAGAAGACGTGCTCAAATGAAATGCCGATGGTATGATTGATCGTGAATTGAGCTTTACTCCAAGAGGGGTCCCATTTATCATCACTGAAAAGAGTAGTTTGTGAGAAGTTGTGTGGTGAAGTTAGATGCTCGCAGATGTTTTGAACAAGCAGAATTTGTCAGATGTGTGTTGATAGTCGGGGCTTCCGAAGTGATATCATGATGGAGATCAAAGACTTTGGAGACTGTAGAAGCATGGATGGATTAGTGATCAAAAAGGGAACAGGGAATCTGGAGTCCGCTTCCCAATGAGATCATTGAGGAAGCATTTTTCTCCAACCTAATTAAAGTTTTATATGATGTACACATTCCTGTAGATATTGTGTTCTTGTGAGTTCTGGAAGGGTGTATTTGTGTGTGTATGGTTTGCGCAGTTGATAAGTGTGTTTCTTATACTCTTTGTGATGGTTAAATATTGCAAGTGAGGGAGGTGTGTTGGGTCTTAGTCTATCAGTTCTTTCTCCAGGTCGTTATTTATTGGAATAAGAAATCTGAATATTCTAATATCATTGCAGAAGAGCAGTTACTCCTTTGCTTGTTGCCTGATGGTCATCTTGCAAACTACTAATAAAAAAGCTTGCCATTCAGACAGTGTTCTCGTCATTACAGTGTTGGCTTAGCTTTCTCATCATAAGATTTTTTATTCAGATCCTGGCTACAGTGCAGGTTGTTGTTTTCCTCATGCATCATCTAAATAAGGCCATCCTTGAAGCCAACCTACTGTACACCACATTATGTTTGAAATATCTGGCTTTCCTTTTTAACTTCCTTCACCAGGCAGCGAGGATGGGAAAGAGCCTGGCCAAGGAGGAGTTCACATGTGCTGAACCCTGCCTAATGAACAAAAAGTACTGGAGAGCAGTATGGCATTTCCTTCAGAAGTTTAATTAATTACACCTCACATGTTGTCACACTCTTCAATGTTTTGTTGAACCTCTCATCAAGCCATTTGATCTTCGATTGGTACGCTTAATAGAACTTGTGCGTCACTCCTCTATTGTCCCAAGCTGCTTTAATTAATGGTAACATAAAGTTAGACACTTGGACGAAAAAGACTTTCTTATGCAATCCAACAACAAAAATAGCATAGCGTGGGCACAGGCTGTCGCTGAGACGGTCATGCTCCTGAGGAGAAACATTTGGATGGATCTGGTGTTATTGCACACCATACACTACAGGAATCTTCTTGTTGGCCAAAGTTTTTGCCAGGATCAACTGCCAAACAGTGTCTCCCCAATTTAGTTAAAATCACACCCTCCACTCACACGTTGGTCTTCACTCCCAAATTTCCACTCACTCACTGTCTTGTGCGACTTCTAAGCTATCTTTTTGTGATTATGCCCATGCTGTTCCAGTAAAAGTGTGTAGGCAGCCTCTGTAGTGCCTTCTATCCTTTGTGCTCATTGAAGTGGGCATGATCTTCCAATCTTGGCAGATATAGCCTAATACTATCGAAGATCGTTTGTTTAGGATCCTTGGGCTAACAAAAGAGAAGCCCATCTTACCAGAAGACAAAGAATGGCTTGGCATCTTCCCGGTTAGAGGCGTATTAGCCAAAACAAATCCGTGCTGTTGAGAGACTGCACCTTGTAGACTTCAATGTTGTCTGAAGTTTTATGCCCTGTGATGAACAGCTCTTGCAACTCTGTCAGAGTACCTGGAGTCACTGATCTGGTGTCCTCAATACTCAGTGACAGCATGCTTTAACGGTTTTAAAAAATCCTCTAATTTCTCTCCTGTACCTGGTGACCCCGAAACCTTTTACGTTTATTGAAGCACTTACCCTGTTTGACATTTTTGGACTTTTTATATTGGTCAGTCCTTATGCCTGGATTTAGATCCTGTGTCCTTCTGATTTACTCTGTAGACAACCCAGTCATTAGTCGCCCTACGCCGCAGCTGGGGGTCGACCATCAGGTCAGGGTAGCAAACTTCTATCAGATGCTCTTCATTAATCCAATTGAACTGTTGTCGGTATTTCTCCATGTTCTCTGTATCACGCTTTTCAATTATATGGCTATTTTAACCATAGGTTACAGCCAGTTAGAGTTTAAGGACCTTGTCTACCAAGTAGCATCACTTTCAAACTGCAGCAAAATTTCTTTTTCACATTATCATAGTGAGCACGCTTATCTCGCTCACAAATAGATTCCTCTTATAAATCCCTTATAGTCACACTTTTTAAGCTCCTATTTTACTTAACTAGTTTTACTTACTGCATTCTTGTCTTTATTCAGGGGCCTCGGCTGACATTTCAGGTCATGGATTTTAAACGCTATTTTTTATTTTAAACCCCTTTGGAATGTGTGTTTGCTGTGGTCTAATTGCATTCCACCTAGATAATCAGCAGTATATCATTTTGGAGCAAGGTGAAGTCATCTATTGTTTTAAAAGGTGGGATACCTTAGGTCTGTCATACCATTCACGTCCTGACGTAAATCGAAGTTCTCATAAGACAAGCAATAGCATCCTTACAGCTTTTGTCCCCTGTGTATCGCTGTGGTTGAAAGATTTAAGCATAACTCTGTAGAGGGCTGTGTCACAGGTCACCCTAAAATTGGACCTGGAATGGACGGCCACAGTAGGGATCGCTCATCGGGTAACTTCTCTGAGAAATAGGATTTACACTATCTTGGGGACACCTGAGACTAATGGAACCTTTTTGTAAATTCATTGATCTACTTGAATCGTCAACAGAAATGGTAACTGAACCAACCAACCATGGGTAACACAATTCCTCTCCTGGGTGGGATAATATCTCCTGTGTCGCGGGCCATTGGGTAGAGACAGGCTTCAGGATCACAACCAAGTTGTAACATCTCAGAAGCACTATTGATTTTTTTTTTTTAAATACTACCATCAACTTGTGAGCCTATATACCATAAACACAGGTGGGGGAAAATCACCCTTCTGTGAAACTGTGAGGTAGTATTACTATACCTCCTATCCTTAAAACCTGCAAGGACGTCTGTAGTTCTCACAATATTCAGTTACTCCAAAAACATAAATCCTGTTGCCAGTGCTACAACTGGGTGAGTCAAAGTGATCCGTGAAAGTGAAACGTTCCAGGATTGTGTCAGTTCTACAGTATCGAGAAGAATACAAGATTGTAAGCAGAGGAGACAGTCTCCTCATGTGGACAATGTGCTACTAGTGAGAGGTGATGTCTTCTCAGTATGTCACGCCTTGGCTGGACCTCCATAGGGTCCATAGGCTGAACACAGACTCTGACTCTCAGGGGAGACATCACAGCATGGGCATGGCTCGCAGGGGTCTAAAAACCTCACCAGCTGCAGAGCAGGTCAGTCAATAGACATGCTGTGGTGGTTGGACGAGGCCCGAGGATTGTATTGACTGAGAAGGCTGATGTCGGGATGCCCTCAGCATGAAGATGCAAGCGAAGAAGTGAGAAACAACCAAGCTCTTCGGGAGAGATTATTTGCCCTGTCCCAGAAGGTAGCTGGCTGCGTCACCAGTACTTTGAGGGTGAGTGGATGGACATTGCTCAGTGCCGCATGGCTCTTTTCATACATTGTACATAGCAACTTCCTTAATACGATTTCGCTGATGGACCGATATCCAAGTACATTGCTGAGTGCTGGGTAGCTGGCTCACTACATTCAGTGCTGAGCAGTGTCCTCAGTACCTTGCCAGGGCTAGGCAGTGTTGTCAGAACCTTATAAGAGCTGGGCAGCCCTCAAGTACATTGCTCGGAGTCCTCAGTACCCTATAAGTACTGGGGAGTTCTGTTGGGGCTCTGGGTGCAGGTGGATACCCCTCCCACTAGAGCTTAGCGCGATCCTTCGTCGTTCTCTTGATGGGAGAATTTCCCAGCACAGAATTAGTAGGTATTTATTCCTCTCTTACAACAAGTTCATTCACAGAGGTGCGTGGGTCCCCGCTCTGCAGCAGCAGTGGCCCTGCTGGTTCGGAGTGAGGCGCGTTGGCGCATCTGTGTCTGGGTTCTGGTGCTTTAATGGCAGCAGTGAGGCAGAGCAGCGGGTTGCACCGACAGCTGAATGGGGTACGAGTGCTGGTATAGCAGAGGCACTGAAGGTCAGGAAGCAGGAGCATTGGCAGAGGTTTTCCTTGATCCCAGAACTGGGGTTTCACGGGGTTGGGAAGAGCAGGAATCCGGTGCGTTTGCAAAGACCTATATGGTGCATGAAATGAAATAGCAAGGGTCGTTGCAGCTCGGGTAAGGGTCGTTGCAGCTCGGGTAAGGGTCGTTGCAGCTCGGGTAGGGGTCGTTGTGGCCTGGGTACGAGTCACATTATATAGACCCAAAGGTTTTTTGTTAGAAGCCCCCGGGTTACCAAACACCAAAGGATATATAGTTATACTTCCACCGCATGCTTCTCTCTCCACCCTACACTTCTTGCCTCTTTTTTTTTTTTCGGAACTAATATTTTATTCGCTTTACAGTACAATACGTTATAAGATAGCAGTATTCAAAGTACTATTACGTATTTCCTGATAATGGCCGTATTTCGCATGGAGGGGTCAGTTCAGTATAATATGTTCAACAAACATCCCGGCACATCGGGTAGTTTCTTACTGTGTAAGACTAAGAGTGGCATAGACCGATTTCCCCGTCCCCCTAGTAAACAGTTAGCCCCAGGAGCCCTATGTCTAGCATGCCAGCATCATCTGTAGTACCATCCACCTGTGGGGTCAGTAAACCAGAGCAGGAGGCTTCCCGACTAGGCCACTAGGGAGTCTTTGAACACCTGGAGCTCATTTAGCACCCCTTCTCACAATGTGGCACCGCATCAATCCTCAGACTTCCTCACGACACGGCCGTCGCCTCCACTCTGGCCCACTTGATGTTTGCTGCACACCAATGTTGCACGGTCAGAAGAGTGTGCGTCTTCCAATGCATTGCTGTAGACTGCTGAGTCCTGAGGAGGGCCATACCTATGAATCTGTTGGTTGCCATATGTGCCTTCTTCCTTTTGAATGTTCCCAGCAGCATCCCTCCATCGTACGGAACACCTCCCGGCCTGTCGCCTCTGCAATTGCCTCCTCCACCCCCCGCCAGAGTGCCACAGCCACTGGGCAACTCAAAAACGTGTGTCATGTTGGCATTCGGTTCACAACACCAGGGACATAGCAATGAAGATCCAAACATTTTGTGCAGTCATTCGGGGGTAAGGTATACCCTGTGGAGAATGTTGTGCTGTATGTATTGGAATTCGGCTTTACGGGATACCTTTCTTGGGGAGTGTAGGGCTTTATCCCATTCTTTTAACATACATTCTCTGCCAGTATCTGCTTCCCAGCAGTGGCATACTGCCTGTAGAAGATCTGATGTGGTGTATGCCAGCGCCCTTAAAAGCCACGTAATGAGCCTACGTCCAGTTCCCGTAACATGGAGAGTGTGTACAAGTGAATGCAGTTGGGCTTCAGAGTCTGTAATGTCCCATAATCTCCCCAGCTCAGCCACTAGCCTACCATGTACAAGGAAGTGTCCACAGAATAAGTGACCTATTGTACCCACCCCGTCCTCGGCCCAGGTTGCCATGCCTTCTCGCCCTATTGATGCGCAGAATGGTGCTATATTGCTCAGACTTTTCTCTCTAGGGACTAGGGTGGGATCAATGTCATGAGGCGCAATCCCATGTGGTAGCTTGCGTAGGCGATGCTCAGTAAGCTGTTGGGCTCCTGGGGGGAGGGGGGGGGGCATGAGGAAGTAGCATGCTACCCCCTACAACCTGCTCCTGAGCCGCGAGAGGTAAGCCGAACTTCTCCATCAGCTTTCCTGACGGCCATCTCGCCGGCCACTGCAACTGAGCAGCCAGATGATAATTATCAAAATTAGGCGCACCTAGGCCTCCTTTGTCAATGGGCAATTGTAATTTCCACAGTGCCACTTGTCTCCTTCCCTTGTTCCATATGAAGGTACAGAAAGGTAGCCCAGATGTTATGGAAGAAATATAGGAAGTGGGATAACATCACCATTTTTGATAACGATATTCGTCCTTGTATTGTGAGGGGTAAAGGGCTCCAGAACGGCATCTGGGGACGTAAGGAGAAGATATGGCTCTGGTGTACACTTTCCTGTCTCTTACTCTACTCGTGCAGGTTTCTTATGATCCCTTTCTTGTTTCTTTTCACTTATTTCCTATTATTCTCCTTCCTATCGCTCCCGCTCTCTGTTGATCTGGGTCAAAGTCTGTTTAGTGGCTTGCAAAAGTGGGCCCTACCGCACTCAAGCAAAATAGGACTCCAAGTCCCCTGGTTTGGTAGTAAAAACTGTAATAGTTGCAGTATAGTAGGCCCCTCACACACCTGGGGCCTGGTGCCTCTGCACCTGCTGCACTATTTATATCTAGTCCCCCTAAGTCTGATGTTGGGGAAAAAAATGGTCCTGGTTCCTAACGTAATTAAGCATGGCTAGCGGAGCTACATATAGGACTCGGTAGTGAAATACAAAGGGTGCTGCAAATCAGAAATGAGATGCTTTGGTGTTGCAAATTTGAAACATTTGATTTGGGTGATTTCTTTTAGTAATGCAGCCAGGTATGTAACCCAGCAACGGAAATACGCTTAAAACAATTCAAACCTATTGTCTTTGCCAATGCTTGCGTGCCAAATCAAATAGATAACATGGGTTTGTTGTGAATGATTAAACCTGAAAATGTTTCAATTCAATAGTAACTGTATTTCAGCAAGTTTGACCATAAAAGCACACGTAAAATAGCATACAGTTCATTTACTTTAGAATCAAAATTAAAAAACCAGGTTCATACAGTTTTGGAGTTTAGGTAAGACATACCCAGATATGGCCTAGAACAGTATAAAATACAGTACAATCTGTAGTAGCAGCTAAGGGTGGGAGTTCAGTTCATATAAATTGCTGTAACAATCAGCAGTAGGAAGCAGTAGTGGCCATTTTAAAGTGCATGTGCCGAATATACGAATAGTTCACCAGACAAGCATACCCAGCTCTAACCAAATTGAAATTACTTACCTGGAATGTTAGAGGGCTGGGGGACCCCCGTAAACGGCGTCAGATCCTCGCATACCTTGACAGGCACCACGTCAGTATAGCGCTCCTCCAGGAAACACACATGGCCCCTGGGGATAACCCGACGTTTGGAAGTAAATGGGCCTCGGAACGAGTATTCTCGTCCTATTCCACGTATGCCAGAGGCACTGTGATCCTTATCAAGCGGGATACTCCGTTTGTATGTGCTGGACATAGGAGGAGGTGGGATGGGCGGAGTTGTATGCTGTGGGGCACGCTGGGCACGCAGTCTGTTGTGCTTGTCAATTGCTATGGTCCTAACGTAGACGACACCAATTTTTTTACACTCACTCTGGGGACAGATTGCGGGGGTGGGAGCCACACATGTCTTATGGGCGGGAGATTTTAATACGGTCAGTGACCCCCGGATAGACCGATCAGGGGCGCTTCTGCACCATTACACCCGTAGTCAGGCGGCGATGGCCGGGCTCCTCACGCATGAGGGGCTTACTGACCTCTGGCGATATACTCATCCGGCTGGTAGGGAAGGTACTTATTACTCAACAGTGCATGCGGCCTGGTCGAGGCTAGATTACCGGCTGGGTTCCAGGGGGTTGTGTCACTGGGTTTGTGCGGTGGAACACCTTGCACGTACTTTTTCTGATCATTCGCCTGTGTGCCTCACGTTGGAGATACCGAGCCTTATTGCCACTCCTAGACACTGGAGACTGGTTCCTGGGGCTCTCCTTGACGAAGTGTTTAAAACTGAGCTAGAGGAGGAAATAGTGGACTTTGTTGCCCGCAACAGGGGGACAGTGGCGCGGGTGGGCACGCTATGGGAGGCCCTTAAGGTCACCATCCGGGGCACCTGTATTGCAAAGAGCTTGGGCGTTTTGCGGGACTTGCGCCGTCGCTTGCTTGAGGATCAACTTAAGGTATTGGAGGTGGATCTTTGGCGTAGTGACTCGGGTGAGGGGCGGGCTAAACTGCGTGATACCATTACCGATTACACTTCCACGGCTGAAAGTGAAGCTCGGTTTCGGGGGAAATATTTTACTGCACGACGTTATGGTGAGGGAGGCAGGCCGGGGCGTGCTCTGGCTCATGACATCAGGAGACCACGTTACACAAATTACGTGCTTGAAATTGAGGACGCTCGGGGGGATAGACACAGGGATGGCTTAGAGATCTTGAATACCTTTACCACCTTCTACGAATCACTATACTCGTCTAAAGGGGTTAATACAAATGACTTTGCTGAATTTTTTGGGGACATCACCTTGGGGTACCTAAGTGGGCGGCAGAGGGAGTTCCTAGCTACCCCATTTACGCTAGAAGAGATCCGAGACGCCATTGCCCAGCTGCCGGCTGGGAAGGCGCCCGGATCCGATGGACTGCCGGCAGACTTCTATAAAGTATATGTGGAACATCTAGCGCCCGTGTTGCTGGAGGTCTATGCAGAGGTGCTGGAGGCGCAGGAATTGCCCGCCACGATGCGGGAGGCCCTTATTATATCTCTGTTGAAGCCCGGGAAGCCCCCTGATAAGTGCGATTCCTACAGGCCCCTGTCGTTAATCAACGTGGATATCAAACTCTTAACTAAAATGATAGCGAATAGATTAAATCTCCTCATGGATAAGCTGGTATTGCCAGACCAGGCAGGGTTCATCCCTGGGAGGGCGACATCTCACAACTTGCGCACTCTCTTCTCCATCATGCATCAGGTGGCTCCGCACCTCTCTTTGGCCGCTATATTCTTGGACGCCACTAAGGCGTTCGACTCGATTGAGTGGGACTATGTCCACGCGGTCCTACGCAACATGGGGTTCCCGGTGGGTTTCTCTGCTTTGATACGGCTGCTATATACCGCGCCGGTAGCTAAAGTGATGGTGAATGGTCACACCTCTGCCGCCATCGCGCTCTCCCAGGGCACCAGACAGGGGTGCCCGTTGTCGCCTCTGTTATTCTCGTTGGCTGTTGAACCATTGGCGGCACGGTTGCGACAGTATCATCGGGACAAGGCGCTTATCTGCCCTATGCGGCCCATCCTTATTTCGCTTACTCTATGTAAAGGATCCGGAGACAAATTTGAATCCGCTGCTGCAGGAGTTTGTGCGGTTTGGAGGGCTCTCGGGTATCCTTATTAATTGGGCTAAATCCCAGATATTCCCCCTTACTGCGGCCGTCTCGCGCTTCCGGGCTGACTTCCCGTTGGAGTGGTGCAACTCCACCGTGAGGTACCTAGGGAAACAGGTTTCTGCGGACCGAGAGGAACTCATGAGAGACAACTATGAGCGAGCGATTGAAGCGCTGAAAGACACTATTACTCGTTGGATTGCCCTGCCGCTGTCCCTTGCGGACAGAGTATCCCTGATCAAAATGGTCATCCTACCGAAAATGCTGTACTACTTCATGAACATCCCCTATCACCCGGGTAGAGTTTTCTTCGCTACCCTGCGCACTGAACTCTTGTGGCTGGTGTGGGGAGGGAAGCAGGCCCGTATCAGATGGGAGGTTCTGGCTCGTCCGTATGCGGCAGGGGGATTAGACCTACCAAATTTTGAATTGTATTATCAGTGTGCCCAGGCTTCATTATGCGCATTACTGGACGAGCGGCCCGCGGTACACAGCGCATGTTGCCACAGAGCATTGGCTTGCGGATCCAGTGCCGTTAGATGGGGCAGTATGGCGGCACATGTCTCGGCGAGACCGCAGTCCCGATACTGTGGAATGTACGAGCCGAGCTTGGGAGTGGATCAGGAAACAAACTGGTATGCCTTTGTTGTACTCCCCGCTGCTCCCGCTCGTGTATCACCCCCGCATGCCGCTGCTGCAGGAGGGAATTTTCGCCAGGTTGAGGCACCACAGGGGGCTGTATGCTTGGAGACTTATATAGGGACGGCAGATTCATCACTTTGCAGCAGCTTTGTGCCGACCATCCCCCCCCCCCCCCCCCCACCACCATGGAAACCTTCCTGTACATTCGGCTCCGAGCCGGTGTTCAGGCCGTCACGCCTGACTATCTGTTAGAGCCGGCTACGTCGCCCCAGCTGCATGCGATGCTGCGGGCTACTACTGCCTCTCATCTGGTGTCGGCCCTGTACCGCTCAATATACGCGGGTCGGAATATGCGCAATGTACTGCTCGTGGCAAGTGGGAGGAGGAGTTGGGGCAGCCGTTGACCGACCGTGACTGGTTATTTAGCTGCAGGCAGATGGAGCAGGTGGCGGCTAGTAGTCTGCTTCGTGTCACGCACTATAAATTCATTTAACGCTATTACTACACCCCTGTGAAGCTGCATCGGTTTGGACTACGGGAGGATACTAAGTGCGATCGTTGCGGGGCCGAGGGGGCGGACATGCTGCATCTGGCGTGGGCTTGCCCCTCTGTACATACGTTCTGGTCTCTGGTGTTTGATGCGGTGGGGAAGATGATTGCTGCCCCCCTGCCACCGTCCCCGCTAATGGGTATTTTGGGTTGTACGGAGAACATGCCGGCTCCTCATAGGAAATTCGGCTCATTTTGTCTTCTCCTTGCCAGACGCAGGGTGGCCTGCAGATGGGGGAGGGGGCGTGCCCCTAAGTTCAAGAGCTGGCTGGAGGACCTGATGCGTTGGCAGGATGAATTAACTCTGTATGCTGACCTCCTGCCGGCCGCTTCCAAGCCCAAGGACATATGGGACCCTCTGAGGGGGTACCTGCTTCAGAATCCTCAGACACATGTTAGTACTGATGCTTCTGCTTCCTGAGATGGTCGTGTGCTGGGGGCCTCTGTGATGTGACGGAGTGCGGCGGCTCTGCTGCTGGTGCTGGATGTGTGGGTCTCTGGGGCCCAATATTGATCTTGCAGAAGTTGACAGATGGGGCTGTGAGGGTGCCGGAAAGTGTCTCTGCAGAGGCGCGAGCCGCTGGGCGGCGACACCTTGGCTGTCGGGTGGGGCCCTTTGTGAGTGCGTTATGGTGGGGGTCATGCTTTCGTGTATATGTGCTAGTGGAACCCCCTTCCTATTGTTGCCGTGCTATTTCCCTTTTTCTACTACTGCGATGCCATTGAGTGTGTTGGGTTGCCTCTCGGGTTGCCTGGGGTTAACGTGACCATGTTTTTTCACGCGGCCGGCCCTGTTGGGTTGTAGGCGGCATGCTGTGTTAATATTACAACATGTGATGACTCCTGATTATCATACATTGCTGCCGGCCCCGACGGGGTTGTAGGCAAAAGACAGCTGTGTCAGAATAGTTTTTTATTTTATTTCAATAAAGGTTTTAAAAAATTTTTTTTTTTTTTTTTTTAAACCGTTCACCAGACAAAATGTAAGATCAGAGCTTTATCTTCTCCAGTAAAAACGTTCAATTCTCAGAAACATCAATCCAGTACATCAATACATTTGTATTATAAATAAGTTACACCATTAAAATAGTTCTAAATTAAGCAATTAATTCCTTTAAAATACCTTCGTTTGACAACTGTTGTACAGGAGTTTAATCATCATTTAACAAAAAAAGCAATTTTAAAAATGCTCTGCGAGTACACCACGTAGAGAATAAAAAGCCTGCTGCCCAGTATACTATGGGGAGGCTATATCTTGAAGGCCTCAGAACAGCGCCTGGTTCCTAGGTTTCTGCATATCTGAACCAGCCACCGTTTTCTCGCTTTGAGGTATCCGGGGCAGCAAAAGAACACATGGTAATCTGATTCGGAGGAACAGTCACATGCCGGACACCCCAGAGTTTGCAAGCCCGCCCATTTGTTTGTAAATGAGCGGAGTGGCAGCACCCCATATCTAAACTGTAGGTAAAGCTTTCTAGCAGTTGCCGGCTTAATGTCATTCAGTGCCAGCTCTAAGCTATACCAATCCTTAATTTCTAAAAAAGCGGCAGTTAGCTTGCCTACTGAGGGATTACTCTGGAGTTGAGCTAATTTATACTCTCTAACAGTCCTTTAACTCTTTCCTGGACACTATGGCACATGCCTCTTCTGGGTTATCCCAAAAATTACCCTGTCCCATATTCACTAAAGTATGTTGAATGTGGGAGTGCCAGGGTTATCTCCCCGCCCCCGGTAGGCTCATCACCTCTTAGTTCATCCCTATATTCTACAAGTTCTGGGGTAGCCCACAGACTCCACCAGAATAAAAGGGGTCTGAGATTGACTTCTTCTGCAATGGCCCTTACCCCCAGGTCCTATCGGAGCTGCATGAGTGGGGAGCTCCGTGGGAGACAAAACAGTTGCCTTAGAAAGGTATTTTGTATCTGCGTAAGGCTGTCAGAACAAAGATGACCCCACATTTCTGCGCTGTACAATGCCGCTCCCCTGGCTTGAACCTTATGTATTTCTATTGCTGGGCTCACAGGTTTGTGGCTGGATTTAAAAAAAAAAAAACCCTGCTGTTTGTGCTAATTTCAAGGTTGATTTTTTTTATTTGAGCCCCCAATCCATTGTTTCTGTAATAGTTATGCCAAGATAATCAAAAGCAGATACTCTCTAGGGGGTTACCGTTTAGACATGGATTGGATCGGGTACTTTTGGCTGAGTTAAACACCATGGATTTCGTTTTTTGAAGGTTAATCTCAAGCCCTCTTTCTTTACAAAAGGCATCGAATCTGTTAAGTACCCTCTGTATCTCCATGGGAGATTTTGATGATAATAGGGTGTCATCGGCAAACATCATAGCTGGAATTTTGCATGTTGCCAGCTTGGGGACATCCAGATCTTACTCAGTGAGTAGAAAATAAACTAACCCGTTTATAAACCGGCTGAAAAGCGACGGGGCAAGGACACATCCCTGGCGGACATCGCTACCTACAGGGATGGGGGCCGTAAGTTTTCCTTTCTTGCCAAATCTAATTTGGGCGTAGTTTCCTCCGTGTAACCGCCTCATGATTTAGCACAGGTATACCGGGACCCCCAACTCGCGGAGAACCGCCCACAACGTATCTCTTGGGACCAGATCAAATGCGGATTTCAGGTCTACAAATATTAGATAGAGGCTACCACCCTCTACACACACGAACTTCCAGTGTAATATTTGTAGCCTGAGGATCTGATCCAGTGTGCACATTTTTTCTCTGGACCCAGCCTGGAGGGCACTGAGTATCTTATGCTCCTCCATCCAACTCTGCAACCGAAACAGCAACACTTGCGCACATTTTTTTTTGGCTTATGTCTATGAGGCTTATAGGCCTATAATTTGTGGGCAACAGTGGGGAGCCCTTTTTTATCAATTGGAATTATTTCGGCTCCGGCCCAACTAGCGGGAATCTTCATACCTTGTAAAACGGCATTAAATAAAACCCAAAGGTATGGGGCTCAGATAGTAGGTTCACTGCGGAATAAGTCCCCAGGGATCATATCTAGACCTGGCGCTTTGCCCGATGCTATTTTACATAAAGCACCCGTTATCTCTTTAAGTGTTGTCGGGGTATCGTTTATGGTCCTGAGGGTGATCATGGGTGCAATCGGGCAAACACCCAGTGGGGAGTGGCCTTTATGTACTGTGTCATCCTCTGCCCTCGAGTAGAGGTACTCAAAGTGGTCCCTCCACACATCTGCCTCTAGATTTGGCACTATCGGTGATTTGGTCTCCGAGCTACCTGTGTTAACCACCTTCCAAAAAGTCCTCATGTCACCGGAACCCAGGGAGCTTCTCAGAGTATCCCACTTATCTCTTTCCCACCCATTTTTCACCTCACTAACACTGGTCTGATAGGCCGCTCTGTTTATTTTAATTAAAGGATGGTCGTTGGCCTTGATAGCTATAATCAAGGCTGTTTTAGCCATTCGGCATTGGTCATTATACCCGGGATGAGGAGGTTTCCTATTGGGCCTGATAGTTTTCATGGGAAACAAGCATTTACAATGCAATAGGTCTCGCATTAGGAAAGTTTGAGCTTTTTGTATTGTAAATTGACTAATTTTTTATTTATGTGTTGGTATTGAAATTACTAGCTTTCTCATGTACAATGTCAATAGTTTTAACTGCTGCAAATGTGACACCTATAGCATTTGTAATGCAATATGTGTTGTATTTACGTGACTTAGATGTATTGATATTACAAATAACAATGGCTTTTAATTTTTGCAAATAATTAATACTTAAATAAATAAAAGTTAATGTAAATTATAATGGCAATCGTTTAAACTTAAGTTAATAACTCTTGTGAAGATTATGTTTAGTGTATTTAATTGCGCCTAAAATCCAAGAACAGAAGTTAAATATCATTTTTTTGTGCCATTTGTGATAAAGCTTAAATATTGAGAGACCATATTAGAGCCAGTTGTTGTTGAATGGTTGTACAGATTGATGCTGTGGTAGCACATAGTGATGTAGTGGTGCCCTTGAGTGATGCTGTGGTGGTGCTAAGTGATGCTGTGGTGATGCGATAGAGTGCAATAGTCCGATAGATATAGATAGATTAGATAGATAGATGGATAGGATAGATAGATAAGATAGATAGATAGATAGAGTGAGGGCGATAGATAGTAATTATGTAGAATATAATTATGTGGCACTGAGTAGTTTTGTGTGGAGTGCATGTTGATTTTAGTGGTGTGTAATTATGTGGCATTGAGTGTTATTTTGAGTGCATGTGGCATTGAGTGTAGTGTAATTATGTGGTGTGTAATTATGTGGCACTGATTGGTTTTTGGAGTGTCTGTTATATTGAGTGCATTGTAGTTATGTGGCATGTAATTATGGGGCACTGAGTGGCATTCGGAGTGTATGTTGCATCGAGTGCAATGCAATTATGTGTTGTGTAATTATGTGGCCCTGAGTGGTATTTGGGGTGTATGTTGAATTCAGTGGAGTGTAAATATGTGGCGTGTAATTATGTGGCAGTAAGTGGCATTTGCAGTGTCTGTTGCATTGAGTGCAGTGTAATTATTTGGCGTGTAATTATGTGGCACTGAGTGGGATTTGCAGTGTATATTGGATTGAGTGCAGTGTAATTACGTTGTGTATTCTGTGGCTCTGAGTGGTATTTGGAGTGTATGTTGCATTGCGCGCAGTGTAATTATGTGGAACTGAGTGCTATTTGGATTGTAAGTTGCATTGAGTGTAGGGTAATTATGTCACATGTAAGTAGGTGGCATTTACTGGTATTAAGAGTGTATCTTGCAATTAGTGCAGTGTAATTTTGTGATGTGTAATTATATGGCATTGAGTGTTATTGTTTTGTGGGTTTGTCGTATTGTGTGCATTGTAATTATGTATAAATATGTGGTGCTGAGTGGTATTGTGTGGAGTGTTGCATTTAGTGCAGTGTAAATCTGTGGCGTGCAATTGTGTTGCATTTTGTGGTATATGTAGTGTATGTTTTATATAGTGCAGTGTACGGGATCAGAGAGTAGAGAGGAGTGGATGTAGTGGCAGGTAAGAGTATTCGGTGTGTTTCTAGTGATGTAATATGTATCCCTTTGAAAAATAAAACTAACATTTTATTTTCCTTTAAGGTGTTCCGAATATGTAAAAAATATAAATGAATCTTAAATTCTATATTTCCTGTTTTTTTGTTTTCTTTAATGTTGTGGCTGTTTTTTATGCTGTATAATTAAAAGTGTGCTGGTGTCTTTCGAAAGTGCTGTTGTTAAGAATGCGCTTGTTTGTTACGTACGTAATTGAAGAGCTGGATGGAGCGCGTTCGGGAGCAGAGAGTAGAGTGGAGTGGATGTAGTGTTAGGTAAGAGTATTAGTGTATGTGTTGTAATGTAGTGAATTTATTCTTTGCAGGATGCCTCTGTGTTTGCCAGAGTGGCGCCTTATGTCTGTTTCTCCTGTAACGCTATACAATGTTCCATTGGCGAATAAAATTATTTGTTTTGAATTCCATGTTTAGAGGCAGGAGATGTTATTTAGCAATGCAGGTAACGTAGAAACTCCTTTAAAAGACTGCCCAATGTATGTGTTGTTAACACACCACATTTTATTTATCTAGCAGTGTAGTTAAAAAAAGTTCTGGCTGGAACGTCTGAGGGCAGCAGTGCGTGTTACAAGCTGGCTTTGAAGAAAGTCATGCAGCGCCTAGAGTGGACCAGATGGTCCTGTTTATGACCTACAGAGCGCGTGTGAAGTGGGCGCAGATTAAGTGATTGGCGGTGAGGGGGTATGCAGCCTGTTGTGCTGAAGCCTGTAAGAAAACAGGGCGGGGGAGAGATAGGCGAGAGGCATGTGTGTCTGGCAAACACTGTTGGGGCGCGTGACATATAGATCTGGGCAAAGCTGCAAAAAAACATATGGTAACTTAAATCCTTAGACGCAGAATTAATGGAGCTCATGTTATCGACCTTAGAAGGATGAAAAGGGAATAAGCGCGGCCTATGTTAAGTTTGTAAACGCAGAAAGCGTGCAGGGTAAACTATTTTTTTTGGGTTGTTTGAGACGCAGGGGTACGTGTGATCAGTGCCTGTGTGTGTGAGCAGTGGGGCTGTGTGTGTGTGTGTGTGTGTGTGTGTGAAGTGCCTAAAGTTGCAAGAAAACATATGGTTATTTAAATCCTTAGATGCAGAATTAATGGAGCTAATGTTATCGACCTTAGAAGGATGAAAAGGGAATGAACGCGGCATATGTTAACTTTGTAAGCGCAGAAAGCGTGCAGGGCAAACTTATTATTTTGGTTGTTTGAGACTCAGATCTGGGCAAAGCTGCAAGAAAACACGGAGGGGGAGGGCGGGGGAGAGATAGGCGAGAGGCATGTGTGTGTGGCAAACACTGGTGGGGCTCAGAGCGTTCTGTTGCTGCCTTGCCTTGTATTTCTATGGTTCCTTAAACCCTTAGAGGCAATTCTTTTATTTTAACTAAAAGGATGGTAGTTAAATGGTGTTTACGGCAGGATGGTCGTTAAATGGTGGCTACGGAGAAGCTGTGTGCTGAAAGGCAAAGAGAACACGGGCATGAAAGTGAAAGCGAGGATGAAAATGGAATGAGTGTGGCAGGATGTTAGTTAAATGGTGGTTACGGGGAAGCTGAGTGCTGAAAGGCAAAGAGAACACGGGCCAAAGCTGGAAGAAAACACGAGATGCGAGAGGCATGTGTGTGTGGCAAACACTGGTGTGGCTCAGAGCATTCTGTTGCTGCCTTGATTCCTGTGTGTGTGAGCAGTGGGGCTGTGTGTGTGTGTGTGTGAAGTGCCTAAAGTTGCAAGAAAACATATGGTTATTTAAATCCTTAGACGCAGAATTAATGGAGCTAATGTTATCTACCTTAGAAGGATGAAAAGGGAATGAGCGTGGCATATGTTAACTTTGTAAGCGCAGAAAGCGTGCAGGGCAAACCTATTATTTTGGTTGTTTGAGACTCCGCTCTGGGCAAAGCTGCAAGAAAACACGGGGGGGGGGGGGAGGGCGGGCTGTGTGCTGAAAGGCAAAGAGAACACAGGCATGAAAGTGAAATCGATGGATGGCAATGCGTCCGTGAAACTAGCCCTGTGGTGGGGGAGGGACAGTTGTGAGAGGCGCCATGAGGAAATAATCTCTCGGCATGCTGTGGCGGGGGCGGGGAAGCGCATTCCAGGCGGGGGAGCGGACCCTTTGAAGTATGATGCCGAGGCTGTGGCTACACGTGCATGCGCCAGTGGGCTGAAGCGCTTCCCCAAACTGATTGCATGGCGGCAGGATGCACGTGCTCGCCATGCAATCCACTTTTGGGAGCACTTTAAAATGCCCCTCTTACTAGAGTCTCGCATAGCGATTGCGTAAATGCAATAGCTAGGTGAGACCTAAAAAGAAATCGGCCATGGTTGACATGAGCCTGGTATGATTCAGGACAACCATCTGAAGATAGATTGTAGTACCGTTAGTGGAAACAGTTTTGGTTGCGTTCAAGAGGGCCGGGATAATGGCTTCATACAGGGAGCCTAGCCTTTCTTGTGACTGGTTTGTCTGCCCACCGTACTCTTTCAACAGTTGGGAAGAGACAGCCTAGCATCAGTTGGAGCATGCAACCCTGTAACACTCCCGGGGTTTAACTCCTATAACTCTAAAACAAGGGCATTATGGTCTCTATTGTGCGCGTCTTGACCTTAAAGTCGAATTCCCTATACCAGGATTTTGAGTCCATTAAGATGTAATCTAATAAAGAGCCTCGCCCATTTCTATTGAAGGTACATTTACTGGGTGTACCAGACTTTGTTCTTCCATTACATTCCCTTATTGAGTGTTTCAAGACGAGAATTCATCTTGATTACCAAAGGGGTCCAGACTTTTACTGGTGGGCAAATAGTCTCTGGGATAGCCCAACACTGGTCTTCTTCACAGGGGCTGTCCTTGAGCATACCTTCTAATGGCTCATACTGGCAATTAAAATCCCCTCCTATAATCACCATATGATTGTCTGAAATGGTGGCTAGAAAGGACATTAGTTCATCAAGAGTTTTTGACTCCTGGCCTCGACTAACTGGTCTTGAATACACGTTTATTAGGGCAATAGTAATCTTTGGCGGGAAGTGAAGGAGGACACACAGAATATCATTTGAAGATGTTTCTATCTGTTTGGCTGCACAGCCTAAGTGGACTCCCACCCATGAGCATAGTCCACCCGAGGGCCTCCCGTTTCCACCTGATACTGCGGGAATGCTATAAGTAGCAAAACCTAATTTCAAGACATCCCCTCTTGCCCACGTCTCCTGGAACATACAGGGCTCATATTGGTCAATGTAATAGCCCCATTCAGGGTTATCTATCTTGGAGTTTAAACCAGCTACATTCCAGGATAGGACTCGCAGCCTTGGTGGATCCGGGGCATTAATTTTGGCGACGGCTGCAGGGGTAGGTGGAGGCGAGGTCCCACAAAATCCAGAAGCAGCGTTCAAAACAGCCCCATTATTTAATAAAGGGAACTGATTGCTGGTTATGGCCATGAAGTCCCTCTTTTTTATCTCCCGAGGAGCCGCTCATGCTCCCACAGGTCACTCCTTCCCCTGAAGTCGAACATTGCCCTACATCCTCCTTAAGTTTAACAATTCCCGCCTGAGACTCACCCAGCTGTTCGAGTCCTATGCCCTTGTTCTCGAAAATGGTTCAATTCTTAAAATATGAGTGTGATTTAAACATTACTATGGTCTGTGGAAGGGGTGTCAGGAGTCTCTCCTAAACTCCCTTAAACGCCATTTTCCTCTGCATCCTCTCACTCTGTTAGACACTTGCTCACATTTCCTCCATACATATTTCTGGAATCCTCTATTTGCATATCTCGCACGTCATCTTCCTCTTCAGCACGTGTTCGCACTCTCTCCTTCTGCACGTACTTGCTTTCATCTCCATTACACAATTCTCCTGTGTACATCCGATCCACTTGTAAGCGCTAAATTTTCTTTTTCTTTTGTGCTGTCCATATTTTGACACCTGACCTGTGGACTTTCTTCACACGTTTTCCGACCATTACAGTTGGCACTGAGGGGACCATCACTCTGTGTGCGCAGCAGAAAGCTCAGGGATTAGATGTACGGGTAGTAAGGCCACCTTCCTCCGAGTCCTCACCCACTGACACTAAGCATTGTGAGAAACACTCACTACCTTCAGCCTCCGCAAGCGTGCCCCTCTATCACGCCCACAACCTGAACTCACTCAGACGTCTGAGGCTCCTCGGTTTGCACAAGAGTCGTATGTTTGAACAAAACAAACTACAGAAGCACAACATCTGGAAAAACAGTCATAGGGAATACAAGATGAAGTAAGACGTGAAATGTAAACAAGGACTGCATTACTGACATGGATTATCTTGAGTGGTTACAGTCAGTGTTGAGAAATGGATCCGTGCTTCTGCTTGTAAAGTAAGTCGTCCATTTCAGCGTGACTTTTAATACCTGGCAGGACCCAATTCACTTAAGTCCGATAGGGGCTAGTAGTTTTGAAGTGGAGTTACAGTGATTGATTTTAAATTGACATTGGAGCATCATGTGGATTTCAGTTGTGGTGGTGGGTCTATTAGAATTTCGGGTGAGGCTGTGTGTGTTGGAATTAGAATGGGGTTTGGGTGAATATTTGAGGTTGTGTGTGGCAAAGAATGTTTCATTGGCGGCGAGGCTGAGTGCATCTTAGTTAGGTGGTGTTGAACTGGGATGAAACTGATCATTTTTGATTTTGGATGTCGAGACTCAAGTCTCCAAGGAGGTGTGAATTGTTGTGGAGTGTTGCACGTCTCAATTGGTGTGTTTTCATGGAGATATAAATTAGAGTGGACTGGGTGGTTTTTATGGGGATGGGAATTAATCTAGCCACGGCCTAAATGTTAAGAGTTGTGTTGAGGCTACTTGCTTTTGAGTAGAGGTGGGACAGGTCTATTGGAGCAGTGAAGAGTTGGATGTTGGGGATGGTGTCCTCTGACATGTTTTGGCTCGGCTCTAAATACGTTTGAGTTCAATTGAGACAGGATAGTTTATAATTAGGGGTGGGCCATGTATTTTTAAGTTGGAATCATGCCTGGTGGTTTGAATTTGGGTTGGGCTGAGTCTTTTTTTTTTTTTTTTTTGTAACTAGTATTGTCTGGGTGATGTTGAGTTGGGGTGAGGAAAATAACGTTTGAATTGTAGGAATGTGTGTTTTTAAAAGAGGTGAAGAGTAATATTTTTGTGGTACGAAGATGTATGGTTTACTTTGGGGTTAGAATTGGGTGTCTCGAATTAGGGGTGATACCTGTTGATGATCAGTTGGGGTGCAGCCCTAACCATTTGTGCTGGGGATGAGGATAATGTTAAGTTGTAGGCAGAATGGATGTTTTTGAGTTCGGGTGCAGCTGAGTGAATTTCGAGTTGGAGCGAAGATGGCTGATTTTGAATTCAGGCGGGACTGGGATCATCGCCTTTCTCATAAAACACATTCACTTGTATGTGTTTTAAAGCTCTGCATTGGCTAGGAGATGCTACTTAAGTTATTATAAAATCCTCTGTATTCTATTGGAACACTGCAATTCAGTCTCCGTTTGCTCCAGGAAGCATTTGAGTACTTCAGACAGCACCATGATGCTTTTAAAGTGCTTTTGTGTTTCATTAGTTGTTTTAAGTGTAATATTTCCGATGAGAAAAATAGTGGATTTTGACAATTTTCCCATTTGTATTGCCTATTCTAGCTTGAAAATACTGACAGGCCAGTAGAGTATTAGCCAGGTGGGACATAGGTGGGATCAAGTGGTTTGGAGGTGAAGTTGAACCAAGGTCAGGTAGGCTTGATTTGAGGTTGGGATCATGTGCTTTTTAATTGGGTTTTAGCCAGGTCGTTTTGACTTTAGGTGGGGCTAGTCGGATTTGTTTTGATGTGGGGCGGTTGTATGTCAGAATATTTTATTGAGAAATACTGTGTGACTTAAATATCTTGTCTTAAATATACTCTACAAAGACTTCATCCCAGTGGGTGTAGACTTTCTATTGTTAACTCCATTTGGATGACATTCTGAAGATATTTAGGACACAATTTTCTGAAAACACTATTCAGATAACCACACCATGGCATCTTAGTAGTTTAAGTTGGGATGGACCTCGACAATTATGTTTGAGAATACGATCACATGGTATTGTGGCGTGGTCATTAAAGGTGATTTTGTCTAGGATTGATGTTGTAGTTGAGTAGAGTTAGGATGAAGGATAAACATGGTTGGTTTTACCGTGGCGTACAGCCAGGGCATTTTGAGTAGGTTAAGAGCCAAGTTGTTTTGTGTCGTGATTTGTCAAGCTGGTTCTGAGTCTGGGTGAAGCTAGGTTGTTCTGAGGTGGGGTCAAACTGGATGGAGTTATCTTGAGGTATGAACCATAATAATGGGTTGGAGAAGCTTCAGAAGTTGTGCGTTTAAGTGGAGCCATGTTTGCGAGTGTGGAGTGGATAAAAATCCCGCAAAATAAACTGACCTCACTCTCCATTGCTTTCTTTTCAGTTCGCCTCCATGACAGTATATCTGAAGAAGGATTCCATTATCTCATATTTGACCTGTGAGTACAAGCACTTCTCTTTTCTCCTTACATGATGTATTACCCGACTCATACTTGCAAGTCAGTAATGATAGCTGGGCAGTATTGCATGTTGTCCTAGCAATATTACCCATAGCATTGCTTAGACAAGATGGAGGAAATTGTGGGATCTGATACAAACGACATCTTCCTCTGATCCGGTCTATGGAGCGGGGGACCTTACATCCGTCTAAAGTAGCAATAAGTGCTCAGATGTGAGCAGTACTGATGATAGTTTTTATAGAACTCCAAACTCCTAGGAATCCTTTGTGTATGTGTATGGAGAACGCAAAAATGGGTATTACCTAAGAGAACTAATCAGATGCTTTTATATCTACCTGCAAATATTGTGAAAACCTCATATATGCACACGGGAATACCTATACGTTTTTTTTACATAGGTCTATAGGAGAGTTGGAGAGACCTGGTATATATTTATTGTTTGAACACAGAGGAGATACCATATGTCGTTACAGACCTCATATGTATTGATGGGAAAGTGGGATCCTTTTTTCTAGGTCCTGGAGCAGTCGGTGGTTTCTGGGCAGAATACACTGTGGCTGCTTTCTTTAACCACGCATGGCTCATGGACTGAGGCGCGGTTTCATTTGTGTTGTATAGCTAAGTTATTCCCTTTGGACACAAGGGTGGCATATCAGATAGCATTAACACATGGAGGTGGTAGAGAGCTTAGAATTCAAATCCTCTTTCATCAGAGCAATTGCACTCAATAAACGCAGTGTTCCTTCAGGGTTATAGGCTTGAAAAAAAATAGATCTTTAATTTGCAGGAAGGAAAATAAGACTTTTAAAATTAGAAATGATAAGGCTGTTGCACATTCTGATGCTGAGATTCCCCTCCAAAACATCTAGGGGCAGATTTTCAGTATGGTGAGTAGAGGCTACTCCGTCGGGATGACAGGGAACATTGCTTCTGCCATCCAAAGGGATCTCTGCCTCCAATATTTAGAGTTGTACACCAGCCCCACAGAAAACTCTAAACAGCTGTGAGAACCATTGTAAAAAGCTTGACGGACGGTTACATCTAACATAATGGCTGCTCGTCAACATTTTTACAACGTTTTTCATTTTTTAAATACAAACTCCCAAAGCAGGAGTTTGTTTTTGATAAATGAAAACTGAATAACCGCCACAAGTTTTCTGGTATGGTGTGGGGGTCATTATTATTTTTTTTTTTTTTACTGTCCCTCACCGCCAGGTGATTGTCAGCAAAAAACGCCATGTAATCGCAAGTGCAATGCCGGGCACTGTCTTAGGGTCTAGGTGTGTTTCCTGTAATATTTCCACCTGGACGTGGTGCCTATCCAGATGTGAGTACGTGCCTTGTCTTGCGGAGATCCCGCAAACCTTGTACATTCCACGTTATAGATGAAGAGCATGGTCCGCAGGAGTCTTAGATGTGCACATATGATACCAGATGCATCATTGACTGAGTAAAGTCTATTTCCCTACATAAGTGGCCTTTTTCTACAATGTGTGTACCCGTGCGGTCAGCGCCACCATCATTCCCTTTACATAAAGTACGGCTGAATTCCCGAAGGAGAAACACCCCACCTCCCTCTACCCACACCCGCGGCCCAATCCTGCAGGTGAATGCATGACCCCCCATAAACACAGCAGTGTCTCCAACACGAAATGGGAGAGAAAAAGTGACAGTTAAAGAAGGAGCGTTGATCATTTGAGTGGCAGGAGAAGTAAAAGATCTTTAAGCAGACTGCTCTAGAATAGGAAAGATGGGGTTGAGAAGAGAATAGGGCAAGCCATAACATAGTCTGGGGGTTTCCCAATGGGGGTGTACCTCGGAGAGCCTGGCACATCTCTCCTCGCTCATGCGAGGGTGCCCGGGAGAGAGTTATCATGCAGCAGTTCTGCTGATCATATCAATACTGCAACCAAAAGTGGCAGGGCGATGTTCAGGAGGCATATGTAGAGCGCTAGTTTAGTTGCAGCGACGATGAAACAATGGGATCAGCAGATGTTTGAAGCATGTTTGCTTGACAGGCGCAGGCTCTGCAGCTGCTGCTCCTCTTCCGACACGGGAGGTGGTGACCGAGGTCCAGAGCCTCCTCCATGGGCCGTGGGTGAATGACGATTTATTGGTTTTAGAAATTCTTGCGTCAGATGAGGACTGGTGAAGATGTGCGTTTTCGCCTGGTAGGAATCCCGGAGTCTGGCCAGGTACTGCATAGCATAGGGAATGCCGGCCTGCTGCAGTCTATGCTTCACCTGCACAAACTTATTTTGCGCTTCCTGTACGGCAATAGTGAAATCCAGGTAAATCGAGACAAAATTCAGTTTGTAGACCAAGTCCCGTTTTTCTCTGGCCAGTCTTAAAATCATAAACAACAAAAGAGGAGAGAGCCGGTCAAAATGTAAAGAAACTGGGAGCCAAAGAGAAGAAGACAGATTCAGCCCACTAAGTTGAGACAAATCCCATCAGCCCACCGTTCTGGCAGAACATAATCATCTGGGAGTAAGGTGGATCAACTCATTGCAGTGCACCCTATTTCAGGGGAACCATCACTGTGTATATGCAATGAGTTTGCAGTCTTCCAGAGAAAAAGTCTCAAAACATAGTGGTACTGCGAAAGATGTGAGATGCAGTGCAAAACAGAAGAGAAGTGTATTAAAAATGGTTACCTGATAACACCACCCAACTTTATTCGGTGTCAAAAAAAGTGCCAAGATTAAAAAAGCAAGTGAAAAACTGATAGTTTGAAAAAATAACTATCTTGTAGCAATAGAGGTCAACATGTTTCAGCCAAAAAGGTTACAGTAACCTGGCTTTCGTCAGGACCATGTATGGTAAAATGCTACTGCAGAAATGTGTTTACAGAGATACTTTGATAAGAACATCACCGTTACAATACCCTACCAAAATCAAACAGTCATTGATTTGTCCAGTAGTTTAAGGGATGTCAGAGTGTTCCTGAAAAGAAGAAAAAAAAAGAAACCTATGTGTTTACAATTTATGAAACACAAGTAATTGACTCTCAGTTTCAGTACAGCACTTTGCCTACAAAGTACAAAGGCTAATAAGTCCATGAATTTTGGATCCTTAAACATTAATTAGGAAAATGAATGTACTCACCCAGCAGTTGCCGGGTGAGGTGAGGCGTACTCCCACATAATGCTGGGTGAGTACATTCATTTTCCTAATTAATGTTTAAGGATCCAAAATTCATGGACTTATTAGCCTTTGTACTTTTTTTCTTCTTTTCAGGAACACTCTGACATCCCTTAAACTACTGGACAAATCAATGACTGTTTGATTTTGGTAGGGTATTGTCACGGTGATGTTCTTATCAAAGTATCTCTGTAAACACATATTTCTGCAGTAGCATTTTACCATACATGGTCCTGACGAAAGCCAGGTAACTGTAACCTTTTTGGCTGAAACATGTTGACCTCTATTGCTATAAGATAGTTCTCCAGTATTTGGGGTGTCTTTCATAGATTCACATGCTTGAATATTCCCCGTCGTCGAAGTGGGAGTCCCACGGTATATATAAAAAGCAATAAGTATCATGTATATATACATATACACATACATAACCACATAAGAGTATATACATACCCAAATAAACTTATATATATATATAGTTCAAATAACATATCAAGTTAAAATACCATAGGATAGCATTGAGACATAGGAAAGCATTGAGAAAAAGAATCACTTTGCTAACATATCACTGTCATTTTATAGTCCAAACTCCAGCCAATCAGGCGCTAGCACCCTCTAGAACCTTCTCCTCAGAGGCTCAGACCCTCAGATTTTCTACCGCACGTCGTGTGAAGGGAGTCTCCCTGAGCTCTGCTCAGTTCTTCATCTGGTTTGAGGTTTTTTGTCTCTCATCATGTCTGCAAGTAAGAAATCTCTTTTCCGTCCTTGTTCATCTTGCGGAAAGTCAAGACTTTTCTCTGAGGATCCCCATGAGAAATGTATTTATTGTCTGTATCCTGATCATAAGGTGGCTAACTGTAAGATCTGCAGAACTTTCTCTCACAAAACTTTGAAAGATAGAGAAGGTCGCCTTTTAATATGGCTTCAAAAACTAAAGGATACAGACAACCCACTTTCTGAGGTGGAAAGTGTAGCCTCTGTCAAAACAGGAGTCTCCTCAAAGCGTGGAAGTGTCCAGGACTTGCCATCTCCTTTTCTGAAAAAGAAGAGACTTCACCTTGAGGAAGTGTCTACAGGCAAAGTCTCTGCTACCACGTCTGCGCCCCCGAGACGTAGCTCTCAGGCGTCTTTGACTCCGTCAGTACATGTTTCCAGTCAGAAACTGTCAAAACCGTCGACGGGCCCGTCGACGGACCCTCCGTCGACGAGATCGGCTACTTCATCAGCCTCGTCGACGACGGTGACGACGGTATCGAGCAGATATCCTTCGTCGACGACACTGACTTCGTCGACGTCTTCTCCGTCGACGGTAGTATGTGTGTCTCTTAGAACTATCTCGTCGACGATACCACTCACTTCGTCGACGACTGGGAAGCTGGCGCTTCCGTCGACGTCTACAACTCCGTCGACGATGGATAAAAAGAAGAAGAGGAAATCTTCATCGTCGACGACAGCCCCGTCGACGACATCCTCGTCGACGACAGCCACACCGTCGACGACAGCCCCGTCGACGGCAGCCACCCCGTCGACGGCAGCCACCCCGTCGACGGCAGCCACCCCGTCGACGGCAGCCTCCTCGTCGACGGCAGCCTCCTCGTCGACGACAGCTCCGTCGACGATTACTTCGTCGACGGTCGCCTCGACGACGGTGGGGTCAAATTTTGCGACAATGCCATTGGTGCCAATGTCAACGCCAGCACCGGGGTCTGTGGACAGCTCCTTAATGCTACGTCGTAAGGCCATGCTAGACCCAGTTATGTTACCACCTGGACCACGGCCACCTCGTCAACTATTTCCCTCAGGGGATGAGGACGATTCGGATGAGGGCGATCAGTCTCTTTTTCGGGATGCTCATAGTCCTTCTGAGCTACATATAAAGTGCCAAGAGTCTGAGGAGGATGAATCCTATGAACAGGAAGAAGAGCAAAATTCCTCTGCTCCGGTTCCTATGGTGCATCTTCCTGTGCGGCTTATTTCCAACCTCCAATATATGTTGTAAGATTATAATCGTCGCTTTCCAGCATCCTCTCAAAATTCTCCACGTGAAGCGCCATCTGAGGTTCCACCTCATCCTATATTGCCAACGATACCCACGCCCTCCACACCTGCACTGCCTTCCAATGCAGAGGATGATAATATGGACAATCTGGATACGGAAGAGGGTGAGCTCCCAGAGGACGACTCTATGGCGGACTGGGATGATTACCAAATCAATTCGCCCGCATCACCGCCAAGGTCACCAGTCAACTCGCCACCTGTCGACATAACAGGGTTCCATCAGCTGATGGAGAGAGCAGCGCAACGCTTTCACCTTCCCATGGTGGTTAGGGAAGAGGACTGTTTCTTGTACGACTTCAAGTCCCAGCCTCAGCCTCAGAAACAAGTACGAGCTGTGCCAATCATAGACTTCATATGGAATGAAGGCATAAAGTTAATGAAGACACCTAATTCTATTCCGGCGGTGCTCCCACGCCTGGAGAAAAAATATAAAGCTCCGGATTCTTCCCCAGCCTGCTTGGTGTCTCAACCTAAGCCGGACTCAGTGATCACACAAGCGGCACAGCGCCGCTCCAAGAATCCATCATCTGCAATGTCGGCGCCTCCGGATCGCGACGGCCGTCGCCTGGATGCCATAGGCAAGAAGTTTTCAACCATGGCGTCAACAACGGTCCGGGCTGCGAATTCTTTGGCAATCCTCGGCCGTTATGATAGACAGATGTGGTCGGACATGGCTGCATTGGTCAAGCTTATACCGGAGGATTCTAGAGCGGAAGCTCAGAAGATCCTGCAAGAGGGTGAGAGGGCGTCATCCGAGATCATTGACTGCTCGGTTGACATCGCATCCACCGGTTTCCGCCAATTGGCGGGAGCAGCCGTCCTAAGAAGACAGGGCTGGCTTCGATCAACCTCTTTTCGGCAAGAGGTCCAAGCTAAGATTTTGGACATGCCATATGACGGGGAGTCATTATTCGGCCAGCATGTGGAAGATGCCTTGCAAACCATAAAAAAGGACACGGATACGGCTCGTTCCCTCGGCACTCTACAGTTTGGGAAGCAGCCCTTTCGAGGTGCGCGCGGCCGCGGCACCTCCTCATCATCATCCTTTCGTGGCTCCTCGTCCCAATACCGCTCGTACAACCAAGGGCAACAACGGTACTTTTCACAACCGCAGCAGTCCTACAGACAGCAAACTAGCAAGTCATATAGAGGAAAGTCGAATTACAGAGGGAATTCAACCAAGAAGCAGTGACTGTGTACGGAAAAAACTTCCTTTTCCCAGTTATCCTCTAGTTCTTGTTGGAGGGAAAATCTCCCAGTTCTTTTCAACCTGGTCCTCAATCACTTCGGACCGCTGGGTTCTGGATATTATTTCAAGGGGCCACGCCCTAGAGTTTGTGAAGGTTCCTCCACGCACACCTCCATCCGGGCCACCACCCGCCCATCTCAAAGAACTTTTCAAACAGATCCAAATAATGTTAAACAAGGGTGCCATCGAAGTGGTTCCGAAATATCAAAGAGGGTTGGGATTCTATTCCCGTTTTTTCCTCATACTAAAGAAATCAGGGGAATGGCGTCCCATCCTCGATCTCAGATTGCTCAACAAATTTCTCAAGACTCAGTCCTTTCGGATGCTCACATTGAAGGACATCCTCCAATTCTTTTCTCAGGAGGATTACATGACAACGATCGATCTGCAGGACGCATATTTCCATGTGCCCATTCTACCACGCCACAGGAAATACCTACGATTTCGAGTGGGCCACAAGGATTACCAATTCAAAGTCCTACCCTTCGGACTCTGCTCAGCCCCGCGGGTCTTTACAAAATTCCTGGCCCCGGTGGTGGCTCACTTACGACAAGAGGGTATTCAGATATACCCCTACCTGGACGATTGCCTCATCAAAGCTCAATCCTCCCACCAGGCGGCCCTCGATACCCAGCGCTGTCTCGATCTGTTCCAGTCCCTGGGGTTGTCGATCAATGTACAAAAATCTCAACTCACGCCGACTACGTGCAAGACCTTTTCTCGGCGCTTGTATCAATACGAGCACAGCCATGGCTTTCGCTTCAGCAGAGCGTCAAGAACGGATTCAACAGCTCGCGAGCTCCATCGCAGCAAAGCAGTCTGTTTCAGTCCGCATATTGAAATCCTTTCTGGGAATGGCGTCCTCATGCATCGCTTTGATCCCTCTCTGCAGACTAAAGAGTCGCATCATCCAAGAGGAGTTAGACAAGCAGTGGCACCAGGTTTCCGGTTCCTTCAACGATCAGATCGTGGTGTCACCCCGCATGGCTCAAGCGCTGCATTGGTGGACCCATCCAGCCAACATCGCAGCAGGAACATCTTTTCTGTCGACAACCCCAGAACTCGTCCTTACCACGGACGCATCCATGGAGGGTTGGGGCGCACATTTTCAAGATCTATCCGTCAAGGGCCAATGGTCAGCGGCTCAGCGTTGCTGGCACATCAACAGACTGGAACTGATGGCCATTTTCTTGGCGTTGAAATCCTTCCGCCTGCAGTTCCAAGGGAAGTCAGTCCTCATTCAGACGGACAACACCACGTGCATGCACTACCTGAACAAACAGGGCGGGACAAGATCTCCACTGCTCTCCCGTCTGGCGCAGAGGATTTGGAGTTGGGCCATACTCCATCAGATGACGTTACAAGCAATTCATCTGCCCGGCATTTCCAATACTCTGGCGGATGCACTCAGTCGGTCAGCATCATCAACCCACGAGTGGGAGTTACATCAACCGACTTTGGAATTTGTCTTCAACCTTTGGGGTCACCCGACAATCGATCTCTTCGCAACCCCGCAGAATGCAAAATGCCAGTCCTACGCAAGCTGGTTTCCCCACGAAGGGTCGTGCGGAAATGCCCTTTCGATCAATTGGTACGGGATATTTGCGTACGCTTTTCCGCCGATTCCTTTGATTCCGCGAGTACTGCGGAAGATGAGACAACAACCGTGCCATGTACTTCTAATAGCTCCACGGTGGCCTCGGCAAGCATGGTTTTCGGAGTTGCTTCTCCTATCCCAACGCGAGCCCATCCTTCTTCACCTGAAGCCGGATCTGCTGACAATGAACGATGGTCGGATATGCCATCCGAATCCCAGCTCTCTCAGCTTGTCGGCTTGGAACCTGAGCACCTTGAATTTGCTCATTTGAACATTCCTCCAGCCTGCAGGGAGGTGTTAGCTAAGGCAAGAGCTCCATCCACAGTGAAAACGTATAAGCTTAAATTGGAGCAATTTTGTCTTTGGTGTGCTTCCGCCCACATTCATCCTGTGCACGCTCCTCCAGAACACATTCTGCCGTTCTTCCTACAACTAGCGCAGTCTGGATTATCGCACTCTACCTTAAAGGTCTTTCTAGCGGCAATATCTCGCTTCCGACAAGATGGCTCGTCCTCTCTCTATTCATCCAGAGTCATACAACAATTTTTCAAGGGTCTCTTCCGCATGTTCCCGCCCATTCGGCGTCCTCCACCCACGTGGCGCCTGAACATCGTGCTGGCTCAGCTTATGAAGGCGCCCTTCGAACCTATCCACTCAGCGGATGTCAAATTTTTAACTTGGAAAGTGGCCCTCCTCCTTGCTCTGACCTCTTTTCGCAGAGTCAGTGACATTCACGCTTTTACAATAAAGCCTCCGTTCCTTCAATTCAGATCGGACTGTGTCATCCTCCGCACTAATCCGGTTTTTATACCTAAAGTACCATCCGATTTCCATCTTAACGAACCGGTGCTTTTAAAGACTTTTTTCCCGCATCCACAAACCCCGGCGGAGCAAAGCTTACACTCTCTGGACTTGAAGAGATGTCTTAAATTCTACATTAGCAGAACTCAATCCTTTCGCAAATCTGACCAGTTGTTTGTGGCCTACGGGCGTACTTGCAAAGGACAATCGGTCACCAAACCTACGATTGCCCGTTGGGTTTCATCAGCAATCTCTTTTTGCCATCAAAAGGCTGGTAAGCCTCTGTCTTCGGGAGTGAGAGCCCATTCAACGATGAACTATGTCATCTTCCACTGCCCTGTTCGCTGGTGTGCCCATCCATCAGATATGCCGGGCAGCTACGTGGTCCAGCAGGCACACGTTTACGAAGCACTACTGTCTGGAATCCATTAACGAAGCAGACACGGCTGTGGGACAGGCAGTTCTACGAAATCTGTTTAAATAAGGTGAGCCTCTGCTACTTCCCTCCTCCTGGGGTATTATTGATTGCGTTTTAAATACATTGTCATTGTATTACATGCAATATCAATACGGCTTGGTCAGCCGAATACTGTTTACTGCTTATTATTCTATTCAAGCATGTGAATCTATGAAAGACACCCCAAATACTGGAGAAGAACAAATGTTACTTACCTGTAAACTGTGGTTCTCCAGTATTGGTGTCTTTCATAGATTCACATGCGACCCACCCTCCTCCCCTCAGAGGCTCTCTTCTCCTCTTACGGCTCTATGGTCACTCTCGTGCTCGAAAATCTGAGGGTCTGAGCCTCTGAGGAGAAGGTTCTAGAGGGTGCTAGCGCCTGATTGGCTGGAGTTTGGACTATAAAATGACAGTGATATGTTAGCAAAGTGATTCTTTTTCTCAATGCTTTCCTATGTCTCAATGCTATCCTATGGTATTTTAACTTGATATGTTATTTGAACTATATATATATGTTTATTTGGGTATGTATATACTCTTATGTGGTTATGTATGTGTATATGTGTATATATACATGATACTTATTGCTTTTTATATATACCGTGGGACTCCCACTTCGACGACGGGGAATATTCAAGCATGTGAATCTATGAAAGACACCAATACTGGAGAACCACAGTTTACAGGTAAGTAACATTTGTTCTTATTTTTTCAAACTATCAGTTTTTCACTTGCTTTTTTAATCTTGGCACTTTTTTTACACCGATTAAAGTTGGGTGGTGTTATCAGGTAGCCATTTTTAATACACTTCTCTTCTGTTTTGCACTGCATCTCACATCTTTCTCAGTACCACTATGTTTAGAGACTTTTTCTCTGGAAGACTGCAAACTCATTTCATATACACAGTGATGTTTCCCCTGAAATAGGGTGCACTGCAATGAGTTGATCCACCTTACTCCCAGATGATTGTTCTGCCAGAACGGTGGGCTGATGGGATTTGTCTCAACTTAGTGGGCTGAATCTGTCTTCTTCTCTTTGGCTCCCAGTTTCTTTACATTTTGACCGGCTCTCCCCTCTTTTGTTGTTTGTGTAGTTGTTGGGGGTTTGGAGTTTGCCTGGTCGTTAAAGATTATTCCCCTTAGACCCTCCATGAGTGTTTTTTGTTGTTAGCAGTCTTAAAATCATGTCTCGATCTCTATAATTGAGCAAGCGCTAATATCGGTCGAGAAGGTGCCCCAAGGTGTCCCTGGGTGATAGGGATCGATGGGCTCTCTCAATCACGAAGAGCTTGGATAGGGCCTCTACTCCAAAGAGGCTTAACTGCAGGCGCTCAGTGTAATCCTCCATGTGACCAGTGGATGTGGATTTCGGAATTACCAAGATGTGCACATTGTTTCTGCGTGAGCGCGCTTCTAAATCTTCATTTTTGGCCGAGATGCTCCTAAGGAGCCTTTCCATATTCTGTAGTCTCTCCTCTCTCGCTGATGAGGTGTCTTCCTATGCTGATATCCTTTGTTCAGTTTCAGCAATGCGGCCCTCATGTTTGTCCAGGCGTTCCACTATAAAGTCCATGCGCATACTCATTGAGTCCATTTTAGATTCGATAGACGTGAGACTCTGTTGCATGGTCAATAGTAGGGCTTGCAGGTCTGTATCTGGCAATGAAGATGTGGATGATAGTTCCTCTGCCTCGTTAGACTCTGTGTCCTCAGCAGGGGTGCGCATAGATCTGCGCGCTCCAAATTGCAGTTCTGTTTGTTTGCCTTCAGCCCAGCCCATCCCTGCCACAACAGTGTGCAAACAGTGTGTACAGAGACTGCCGCAGACCAGCAGCCCGAGTTCCAGTTGCCACAGGGCCAGAAAAGTGTAATAGTTGTGGCCATCACCCCTGTGGTGCCCAATTCAGAAGACGGGGGAAAGAAGTGGTTATCTTGTAGGCCGCAATTCTGGTCTACAATCAGCGATGCTGAAGCTAGTCAATTACTGAGATGCATTGCAGCCAGTAGCCACCCTCCATTCGTACTACCACAGCCGCACACCAGGGCGCCCGGAGTCCCGTCCTCTCCCAGTGTGACAAGGCTGCGTCACTCTGCATAGCCTCCTCCTCACAGGCAGCCCGCACCAGACCCAGAGGGTCCACCGGCTCGCTCCCTGGTCACCAGTCCCAGCGGCAGTCTCAGCAAAGTGCAGACCTCAGCGTTCCAAGCGGCGCTTCTGCGATCGGCGGGTGCAGACCCCCGGCACTCGAGCCTCCCGTCAGCAGGCCCAGGGATCCAGACATGAGCGAGTCTCGCAGGCCGCAGCGCTCCACCCAGGCCACAGCAGCCAGACCCCCGAGCGGCCAGGCTCACCTTACTGTGCTGGTGGTTCCATCAGCAGGCCCCTGCAGGACGCTCCAGGGAGTCAGCACACAGATAGCCTTGGGGCACAATTCCGGCAGGGTGAGGAAAGTCAACTCAGCCCCCAGCAGAAGGGCCCCTCAGTGCAGTGGTAGGTCGAACCTCCGATCAGGAAGGTAGGCGGCCATTTTCTCGCAGCAGCAGATCTCGGCACACACCGGCGGTGTTTGCTTCTTCCCGGTCAGTTTATCGCAGCGATGGGGACGACTCATTGTCACTGCATGGTGAGCCAAATTATGGTGCAGTTTACAGGCTGTAAAAGGCTCCGCTAATTCAGGATATTGACAATTAATGCTCCCGGGCTGCAGGAGCCTCACAAGAGTGCGGCCATCTTGCTCACCATCTCTAGCGCCCCCAGTATTAGTATCTTTCATACATTCACATGCGACCCAACCTTCCTCCCCTGAGAGGGTCACCATATCTGTTTCATGTTTACACTAGTGCTCGAAAATCGGCAGGAAGGAAGCCTCTGAGGGGAGTGTTCTTGAGGGTGCTGCAGCCTGACTTGTTGATTCATTTAAAGGACAGTGATATGTTACTAAACTGAAGGTTCTAAAGCCTTTCTAGGCTATGTTTAACATTGTACTGTTTTACCATGGGACTCCCATTTTGACGACCAGGAATGATTCAAGCATGTGAATATATTAAATATACCAATACCAGAGAACCACAGTTACAGGTGAGTAACTGTGTTCTTCATTGGGATAGATTCTCAAAGTCTGTGGACTTCTCGGAAGTGAAGAATAGACCTATCTATCTGCAGTGTCCTCTTATGCTCTAGCAACAAAAATATAGATGCTGTAGGAAGGAGAAGTTAAGCATAATCCATAAAGGGTTCAACCACCTTTGTGTCACTGACACCAGCCACAGCTCCAGAAACATTGTTAGCTGAAAGGAAAAAGCCAAAAGAGAAAGTAATATAGAAGCACTCTGCAGCATCAGGCCATGATCCTGCAAGTACCAAACAGTAACTTCTCTTTTCCCCTTCTTAGTTACAGGTCCTTTACAGGAAAGATCTCAAATCAAATGGCAGATGTCCATGGAACATATGACAAATATGTGCTAAATATTATTCAAAATTGTAGTCTTTTATAAACAATTTGTTTTGCTTTTTTTCTTAGTTACAATATATAGTAGATCACAACCTACCACAATGTTAATAATCACTCTGCATTCAAGATCATAATAGGGTTACAGTATAGTTTTGCAAATTTTAAAAAATTCTGTTCATTTTTAGGCACACGTTTGTAATAATACTTCTGTCAGGTTAACCCTTATCCATATCGAAGTGTTTTCTGTCAGGGACCCCTGATCTTTCAATCAATCACTCAATCATTACATTTGTATAGCGCGCTACTCACCCGGAAGGGTCTCAAGGCGCTGGGGGAGAAGGGTCCGTTACTGCTCGAAAAGCTAGGTCTTGAGTTGCTTCCTGAAGGAGAGGTGGTCCTGGGTTAGCCGAAGGTGGATGGGGAGGGAGTTACATGTCTTGGCTGCCAGGTAGGAGAAGGATCTTCCTCCGGCGGCGGCTCTGCGGATGCGTGGGACGGCGGCGAGGGCGAGGCTGGTCGACCGTAGCTGGCGGGTGGGCGTGTAGAAGGTCCGGCGGCTGTTGTGGTACTTTGGGCCCAAGTCGTGGAGAGCCTTGTGTGTGTGGGTGAGGAGTCTGAACGTGATCCTCTTGCTGACGGGGAGCCAGTGCAGGTCTCTCAGGTGGCCGGTGATGTGGCTGTGTCGGGGGATGTCCAGGACGAGTCGTGCGGAGGCGTTCTGGATGTGTTGGAGTCTTTTCTGAAGTTTGGCTGTTGTATTGGCGTAGAGGGTGTTTTCGTAGTCCAGTCGGCTGGTGACGAGTGCCTGGGTAACTGTCTTCCTGGTTTCGTTGGGGATCCATCGGAAAATCTTTCGGAGCATGCGCAGGGTGTTGAAGCACGATGATGAGATGGCGTTGACTTGTCTGGTCATCAAGAGGGAGGAGTCCAGGATGAAGCCCAGGTTACGTGCGTGGTCCGTTGGCTTGGGGGTGGTGCCCAGGGCAGGGGGCCACCAGGAGTCGTCCCAGGCGGAGGGCGATGATCCCAGGATGAGGCCTTCCGTCTTGTCTGAGTTCAGTTTCAGGCGGCTGTTCTTTATCCACTCGGCGACGTCTTTCATCCCTTCGTGTAGGCTTGTTCTGGCGGTGGCTGGGTCGTTGGTGAGGGAGAGGATCAGCTGGGTGTCGTCGGCGTAGGAGATGATGTTGAGGTTGTGTTGGCGTGCGATGGCTACGAGGGGGCTCATGTAGACGTTTAAGAGGGTTGGGCTGAGCGAAGATCCCTGTGGTACGCCGCAGATGACTTTGGTGGCCTCGGATCTGAACGGGGGGAGGCAGACTCTCTGGGTTCTTCCGGCGAGGAACGAGATGATCCACTCCAGTGCCTTCTCTTGGATTCCGATGTCGCTGAGGCGCTGCACTAGGGTGCGGTGGTAGACAGTGTCGAACGCTGCGGAGAGGTCCAGGAGGATGAGGGCCGCTGTTTCCCCGTTGTCGAGCAGGGATCTGATGTCATCAGTGGCTGCGATGAGGGCTGTCTCGGTGCTGTGGTTGGCTCGGAAGCCGGACTGCGAGTTGTCGAGGGATCCGTTCGTCTCGAGGAAGGCGGCAAGCTGTCTGTTGACGGTCTTCTCGATGACATTGGCAGGAAAAGGGAGGAGCGAGATGGGGCGAAAGTTCTTGAGGTCGGAGGGGTCCGCTGTTGGTTTCTTCAGGAGGGCGCTGATCTCTGCGTGCTTCCAGCTTTCCGGGAAGGTGGCGGTGTTGAAAGAGGCGTTGATGTCCCGGAGTTGGGGTGCGATGATGGAGTCGGCCTTGTTGAAGACGTGGTGGGGGCAGGGGTCGGTAGGGGATCCGGAGTGGATGGTGTTCATCATGCGGGTGGTGTCTTCGGTGCTGACCGGGGTCCAGGCACAGAGGGTGGTGGTGGGGGGCGTTGGCTCGGTGGTTGGGTGCGAGGTTGGTGCGCCGAAGCTGTTGTGTATTTCGGCGATCTTGCGGTGGAAGAACGAGGCGAGTGAGTCGCAGAGGTCTTGTGAGGGAGTGATGTCGTTTCCAGCGCTGGGGTTGGAGAGCTCTTTGACGATGCTGAAGAGTTCCTTGCTGTTGTGGGCGTTGTAGTCCAGACGTTCTTTGAATGCTGTCTTCTTGGTGGTGCGGATCAGCTGGTGGTGTTTGCGGGTGGCGTGCTTGAGGGCAGTCATGTTGTCTGTGGTCTGGTCTTTGCGCCATGTTTTCTCGAGGGTGCGGCAGTTCTTCTTGGAGTTCTTAAGTTCGTTGGTGAACCAAGAGGCTTTCTTGCTGCCGGGTCTGCTGGGAGGGGTCTTCAGAGGTGCGAGGACGTCTGCGCTGTTGGTGATCCACTGTGTGAGGTTGCTGGCTGCTTCGTTGGGGTTTGTTGTGCTGGCGGGAGGGTTCTGGCTGAGGGAGGTGGTGAGCTGGTCGGCAGTGATCTTGTTCCAGTTCCTGCGAGGGACCTGTTGCGTGTGGTGGTGGGTCGTGGCTCTCCTGAAGCTGAAGTGGATGCAGCTGTGGTCAGTCCAATGTAGTCCGGTGGCGTGGCTGAAGGAGATGTGCTTGCTGGAGGAGAAGACTGGGTCAAGCGTGTGGCCGGCGTAGTGGGTGGGGGTGTTCACCAGTTGCTTGAGACCGAGGTTGGCGAGGTTGTCCAGCAGTGTGGTGGTGTCGCTGTCCTTGTTGTTCTCCAGGTGGAAGTTGAGGTCCCCTAGGAGGATGTAGTCCACGGAGGGGAGGGCGTGCGGGCTGATGAAGTCTGTGATGTCTTCGCTGAATTGTGAGCGTGGTCCCGGGGGTCTGTAGATGAGGGTGCCTCTGAGGGTGCCTCTGAGTGTGGTCTTGTGGTCAGTGTGTATCTGGAAGTGGAGGTGTTCGGTGGCGGTGAAGGTGTCGGCGGAGCTGGTCGTGATGCGGATGGTGTTCTTGTGTATGATGGCGATGCCTCCTCCAGTTTGGTTGACGCGGTCCCTCCGGGTGATCTTGTATCCGTCCGGGATGGCGATGTTGGGCGCTAAGGAGGCGTTCATCCAGGTTTCCGTCAGGAAGGCGACGTCTGGCGATGTTGTGTCGAGCAGGTTCCAGAGTTCGCCGGCGTGTCTGTGGACGGAGCGTGTGTTGAGCAGGATGCACTTGAGGTGGTTGCTGCTGGTGCTTGGCTTGGCGGGTGCGGTGCAGGTACGGAGGCAGGTGAATTTGCAGGCTTGGCAGGTGAAGGGTCCGTGTGTGCGTTTCGGGGTGGCTTGGTAGCAGGCGGGGGTTCGGCCGGCGTTGAGTGTGTTGAGGGTGGCGGCGTCGTAGGTCCGTCGTGTGGTCTGGCGTCGGGGAGGACCAGGGGTCCTGGCGCTGGGCGCGGTCCAGGCGCGGACGGTCGTAGACGGGCTTGCCTTTGGCGCGTCTTCCGCGCATAATCGCTGCGCGTGAACGCTGCGCGTACGCGCGGACTCCGCCATAAATGGTGTAGTGGGAGGGGTGGAGTGGGAGGGAGGAGCAGCTGGGAGGCAGGAGCGGGGTGGCGCGGGGAGGGGATCGGGGTACAGAAGGCAAAAGGGGGGGCGGGCCGCAGGGGAGCAGTGGCAGGGAGCGGGGAGGGCGAGGAAAGACGGCGAGAACGAAACAAAAACAAGCACTGGTAGCGAGCAGGTAGAGGCAGGTAGGGAGACCGGGCACACTCACGGAGAGCCGCGCGGCGGGTGGAGCGACCGTCACCGACCAGGGTCAGGTCAGGTCAGGTCTTTAGGTATTTATGTGGACGTCCTCTTGCCAAGTGTATCCCTTTTTCGGTAGCTGCATACCTATATAGTCATCAAAGTCATTCTGTAAATGGGGGATTTTTGCTAAGGCGTAGTGTGCATTGACACTTTTAGCCAATAAGCATCCCAACCAGTGTTTGTGATGTGTACCCTCCCATGATCTCCAGCAGGGTCACAATCGGGTACAAGTAAACAAGGAGTCACGATATGTGACAGTGTGGATTCTATTGATCATCAAAATCGAGTAATCTCTGGACAGCTCCATACAACATGGAAATAATTGCAATTCTCAATCCTGCATCTGGAACAGTTTGTCTATTTTAAGCTGCCCATTGTCTCTTTAGGCAAAGTAATACCTACGAATAAGCTTAAACTGATGTCAGTGATACAAAGGTGGTTAAACCCGTTATGGGTTTTGGTTAACTTCTCCTTCCTACAGCATCTATGTTTTTGCTCTAGAGCAGAAGAGGACACTGCAGACGGAGGCAAGCCGACATCCTAACCTCCACCTTCTTATCCTCCATGGCTCCCACTGGGTCCATAATGTTCCAAATTAAAAAGTACCAGCCACCTGCCATATAGCCTAATTAATTATTTGAAGCCCCTCCAACAACATCAGGAGAAGTTTGAAACCTAGGGTTAACAATAGATTCAGACCTATCCTTGATATAGCATTTTAACAAAGTAATAAAGAGTGCCTTCTACACAAAAACCCTCTGTCGCATCTTCCCATATACCCTGCATACCAACATAAACTTCAAGCAATTCCTTACATTTGTAATCTCCATGCTTGCCTATGCCAACAGCCTGTAACTTGACACACCCACATTTATCATATGCAAAATAAAACTTTTACAAAATGCTGCTGCAAGGCTACTTCTCTGCTTTCACCCAACAGAAAGAATGACTCCATTCGAGCAGTCGGTTCACTGACTAAATAAAGCTAATGTTCCAAATTGGTCTGGTCACTTCACTATCAGTGAATGCCACACTTATGATATCCTGCGCCACCTGCCCATCCCCCCTGTCATAATTTTTACTTCCACCAGGGAGTCTTGTTAATTTTGCTAAGTGTTGCCAGTCTGGAGATCCCAATGATATTCCACTGTTGGAATCCTTTCAGTGCTACTACTTGTAGGAATTGTGCCCTTCCATGAAGGCGTACCTTAGAGGAAATCTATTGATGCTGGGTCCTCCGAGATACACCCAGATTTGGGATGATATATATGCCCAGTGGCCCTCCTAAGCAGCTGTAGTGCAAAGATCTCATAGAAAGGCTGCTGGCAGAGGGAATATGTATAAAGATGGTCCTGACAGCTGAGAAGGCCCTCGAGGATGTTCATGACAGACACGCTTCTGGAAGATGAAGTGCCTCCTTCAGACCCATCCCAGAGTGAGACATCATCTTAGTGGTTTTTAACTACATTAGCTATATGATTTGTTACTCTATGTATAGTCAATAGTGAAATATTACCAACTGTATGCATCACCAGTGTATTATTTCTCTTCTATAGTGTGATCCATTTGACAAAATGTCTATATGGATTGTAATGCTTCATGTCATATGTTTCAAAAACTAAATAAAAATTGCATTGAGTAAAACCCCAAGAAATACTGTAAAGGGACCTGAAGAGCTGTTCAATGCTACCGGCATACTGTAAACCATAAAACTGCAAATCTGTCCACACTTCATCATCCACCACACTGCTACACGCTACGTCCCATAACATAAAGGCACATCAGTGGTTATTATGCATGACATGGAAACACTTCCCACATAGTATCAAAACAAAGACTGTTTCCTTCCAACCACACAACCTACATGGTGTAGCATGCTACCTGTGTAGGCAAGCGAATCTGCTAGAGACTTCTAGCCGAAGATTTCTTACCTTACAGTTATCACCACACATCAGACTGGATCCAGATTTTTTTTTTGTGTGCAGCACCCCTGTGTGCCGGTTGGTGGCGTTGTTCAGATTTGTGTGATGGCATTGTCTGGGGCAGAAGTGATGTGTGTAGTGCCCATATAGGTGCCACTCCAGCCCGCTGATGTCAGTTCTTTTCTTTCCGCGCCAGTCAGCGCAGATCTGGATAAGAGCTACCCCAGTCACTTTTTGGCTGACCTTTTTTGACCAGTTGTCAAAGATTTTTGGGTGACTGATCCACACCTCAGCTGCCTCTGGTGTCTCGAGCGCGACCTAGACTTCAAAACGTGCTTTGATTATTGCACCATGCACCCGCAAGGCCTTGAAGCAGCGTTCCCTCAAGCTTCTTGCTGCTTGACGTGCCACGCTGCGATTGACTTGATCCCGGGCGAGAGGAAGGTCCTGCGATCGGTTGCAGAGCAGTCTATCACCGTTGCAGTAAAAGTCTTCCATGGCACCCTCCAGGCTTTTGGCTTCTCGGACAGCTTCGTGACCATGCTTAAAGCCAACTACAGCAGCCCCCGATCTCGGGTCGCGGTGAATGGGCATCTGTCCCCCTTCTTCTCACACTCGCGGGGAACACGACAGGGGTGTCCTCTCTCCCCTTTGCTGTTTGCCCTGAGCATTGAGCCTCTCGCGCTGGCGATTCGGGAACAGCCGGCCATCCGGGGCCTGCCCTTCACGGGGGAACAACATAAGATCTCCCTGTTCGCGGATGACGTCCTCCTTTCCCTTGCAGATCCGGCGCACTCTCTCCCTCATGTGCAGACGGCCCTGGCGCACTTCGAAGCAGTAGCGGGGTTCTGGGAAGTCGTACATCCTCAACCTCACGCTTCCCTCGGCGGAGGTGGAACGGCTTCACCCGCTCTCCCCCCTGTCGTGGTCTCCTTCCTCGCTATTATATTTGGGGGTCCGCCTGACCCCCACAGTGGGCAAATTATACTCGGCCAATTTCCCCCCTCTCTTGGCAACTATTCAGACGGAGCTGCAGCGTTGGAAGCCGCTGTTTATCTCCTGGATGGGCAGGATCCATGCGATCAAGATGACACTTTTCCCGAAGCTTTTATACCTCTTTCAGGCTCTTCCCATTGTCTTAGACAGGGACTTTTTTCGCCGCATACAGACACTTATGCTGCGCTATGTGTGACAGGGAGGCAGGGCTCTCTTCTCCTTTACCACTCTTCGGCGGGCGAGGACGGAGGGGGGGGATGGGCTTCCCTGATATGCACCTCTTCTACAAAGCTGCGCAGTTGAGAGTCTTGGTGGAGTGGACCCAGCCGTGCTCTGAAAAGCATTGGCTCCACATGGAGAGGAGTGTGGCGGGTCGCACGATCTGGGACCTTGTGTGGAAACCTAACGGAGACAGGCCCAAGAATGCTTATCTTAGCACTCCTACCGGCACCACCCTTAAGGTCTGGGATGCCGTATCCGGGGACGAGCGGTGGACCACCTTTCCGTCGTCCCTTACTCCCATACACTTTAATCCGGCCTTTCCGCCTGCGCTTAGAGAGGGCCCCTTTGACGCTTGGAGAGAGGGGGGCTGCTTGGCCCTCACACATCTGTTCCACGGCTCTGCCCCGTTGACCTTCCCGAACTGTGGACGGGACTACGGGGTCGCTGAGACGGAAAGGTTCCACCACGGACAATTGCTACACTGGGCCTTATCCCCGTCTATACGAGAGGCGGCGACTCTGCCGCCTACTCCCTTTGAAGCTTTTCTCTCCCGCACCTCGACCATGCGTGGGGCTATATCCTTCATCTCCTTGCCACAACTGTCGCGCCTCGGTATATGGACCATTGGGAGAGCCTAGTTGGGCGTGACATCACGAACGAGGAGTGGTCCCGTCTATGGCGGGATATGGCTAGATTTAATCATTCGATGGAGCTGCGGGAAGCTCATGTTAAAACTATGATGGATTGGTATCTCCCCCCTGCTCGGCTCCATCGCATCTTTCCTAACTCCTCGGATAGATGTTGGAGAGGCTGTGGTTTGCTGGGGGACTTCCGCCACATCTGGTGGGACTGCCCGATCATCCGCGCCTACTGGGAAGAGATTCTGTCCCATATTAAGGACATACTGGGGTATCCTACCGCGAGGTCCCTGGAATACATGTTGTTGGGCCTCAGAGACCCGCTTCTGGAACATCAGACTCGAGCGGACCAAAAGATCTTCTGGCTCTGTACTGGGGCAGCTAAAATCACTTTGGCAGCGGCCTGGAAAAAGGAGGCCCCAGCGATTTCTCTCTGGCATGCAAGGCTGTGGAAGTTGTTGAGCATGGAGCGAATGGCGGACGTATTCCTGGGGGATTTTAAAAACGTTGTCTTCCGCTGGGGACCTTTGGTACGCTTCCTTTCTCGGGGGTTACCGGCTGCAGTTTGCCCACCGACGATCAGAGCCCTACATCTCTTTCAGGTGTGAAGTTTGCGAGGAATTTGCAAAGGTATGAGTGTGTGCTCCACCACTGGAGGGAGGGGGGAGGGGGGGCTGTTGGAGGGTGGGGGGGGAGTTCTGGTTGTCTTTTTTGTTCTGGGAAACAATGGTGTCAGTCCGAAATCCGAGAGGGAAGGGCCCGAGGTCATGGGCTTGACGGAGCCGGCCCTCGAGACTCACCTGTAGTTGTTCATTTTAGGAGGGCGAACTTTGTCCATCAATATAGCCCCCGCACTGTCGGCCCGGTCTTGGCCCCTCATCGTCCCTCTTTAGCGCTACTACCCTGCTGGGCCAGACAACAGGAACTTTGCTGGCCATAGCGGCCCCCCTCCTTTTGTGCATCTCCCCTGCGTGGGAATAATAGCGGAACTGTCGCATGTCTTCCCCTTCTCTTTGGTTTTTTAGATTTGTGTTTTTCTATTCCACTTCAATAAAAACAACTTTGACAAAAAAGTCTTCCATGCGTTTAGATAAGTCCCACAAAAAGAAGAAAAACAAGAAGTCAAAGAGGTCTTCGATTTCACCCCATCCGTTGCTGTCATCTGAAGAGACATGGTAACATCGACATTCAAGGCCTGGCTCTGCTGTTGAGCCTGCTCCTAGGCCGTCTCTGTGCCTCCCAGAGTTTCCTGGAGCCGGATTGACCCCCGCCAAACTCCTTGTGTTTTGAGACCATGCACCTTGTAGTTGGGAAGCCTGTGCCCGCTGGTGGGCCCTTGGGCTTTGTGGTTGGGAGTGGCCCCTACTGGCTTTTGACCTGTGGATTCGCCCCCGGCGCCAGTCTGGCCCCTGGGATCCATGAATGGATCCGGACTGACGCCATTCGAGCCACGTTGACCTTCCTTGATGCTGGTCCCACTGCCGCCATCCCTGGCACCGCCGGCACCCACGGGCAGCACTGCCCCCATACTTATACCTAACTCTGGCATGGAGCCGGATGGGTGCCATCTAAAGCCGACTCTGGCGCCAACTGGAGGCATTCCATCCATGCCGGAGCCTGAGCCCTATTCCTATGGGCTGGGACTTGACAAATATTGGGAGGGCCACTGAACCCTTATGAAAACCAGCCCATAGACCCCAATGAGAACAAATGGTGTGAGGATTGGGTGGATAGCAGTTGACTGGACCCCTCCCCAGATTAAAGCTTGGTCTTTCCTCCTACCGTGGCTATGACAGAGGGAGCCTCATTTGCAATGGTGGTGAGGAGGGTGGCTGAGGTCCTAGACCTTCAGCTGCCACTGTGGCTGTCAAGACAAATGTCTTGACGGAGGTGCTTCAGCCAGGAATCACTCCATCCAAATAGCTTTTCTCATTTTATGAAGCCCTCACGGACGTCCTACACAGGGCCTGGTCTAAGCCCAGCACAGGGGCTCTTGTGACTAGGTTGGTTGCCCTTCGTCATCGCACTACCCCAGGAGACCCCATCTTCCTCACCCAACAACCCACCCCGTTGTGCTTAGTGGTCCAAACCTCCACTTCCAAACAAAATCCTGGCTTATTCCCTACCACTCCACCAGAAAGGGAAGGTGATACAGAAATGGGCCATCTCCGACGGATTGTGCTTTGTATCAAAATCTGCTATGCAGTGGCCAAGAAGCAACTCCCTGAGGGTTTGTGTGCTCATTATACCAGAGCTAAGGCTGCAACCAATGTGTTATCAATCGGAGTGCCGGTCTTGGGCATCAGCCAGGAAGCAATGTGGGCATCTCTGTAAATGATTACCATGCACTACTGCATGGACAGTCCGGTCAGTAGGGACGGGTACATTGTCTGCTTGGCCCTGCAGGACTTTCTAGTGTGAAATAGTTTTGCAGACCTTCCTCCTGGGAGGTGTTGTTTGGGCATCTATTCTAAGGTATAAGCAATCTGCGACTAGAGGTCTCTTTCAGATGAACAAGTTACTCACCTACGATAAACCCTTATCTGGTAGAAACTCGGTCTAGCCGCAGGTTGCTTACCGGCCCACCCATCCTTCCTGCTTTGCAAAAAAAATGTATAGACTTTAGTGTTTTTCTTCTTTCAGGACCCTAGTTTTCACACACTAGTGGTTAGTACTTTTCATGGCTCTACGTTTCTGGTGTAGAAAGTTGCAAAAAGAAACTGACGTCAGCATGCTGGGGTTGTGCCTATACAGGCACTGTGCACGTCTGTTTCGGGTAGGACGACCCCGACGACCCCTTGTGGAGCCGAACAACGCCACCTACCGACACACAGGGGTACTGCTCACGAAAAAACATTCTGAATCCTGTCTGACACCTAAGGATAATTCTAAGGTAAGAAATCTGAAGCTAGAGTCTCTACCAGATAAGGCGTTACTAAGGGTAAGTAATTTGTTCTTCAGTGCCCCGCATAGAGGTTGTAAGCGCTATATAAATGCTGCAGTGCAATCGCAATACAATCTGGTCGTCTTTAGGTCCAAGCAATATGGAAGCGTTGAAGGTCGATGCTTCTCCAGGTAGAACTCCACCGAGGAGAACCATCCTTCAGTAACGGCTGCGGCTGCAGGAGTAAGCCCAGATATAGCTGAAGAAGCAGGCTCTAGAAACTGTTCCTACGTCCGAGAAAGGCAAAGGAATGTATAGCTACTATTCCCAGGTAGAAAAGCCAGAAAACAGGAATATGGATCGAATCTGTGCTTGAAGACAGACGTGCCAAGGAGACATAACTTAGGTAAATAAGAACTCTAAGGATACCGTTTATATATGTGTGGTTACATAGTTGCACCGAAGAGAGCTCTTGTTTCTATGCTCAGGTGCGCTAAGGAGATTATATTCTGTGTATATCAACAATGAAGAGACCTCGAATGTGTAAGAGGAGTACTAAGAAGACCATATATATGTGTGTGCATGAGACATTATACACGTGTACATGAGATCTTATACACGTGTACATGAGATCTTATATATGCAGAGGATCACGAAGGAGAGACTGTGCGTGAGTGTAGGACACATCATATATACGTGTGGGTCCGGGGGCTCTGGTGAAGCCTGTTGGTTATGTGAGAGACTAGCTCGAAGAATCGAGAGACTTCTTAATAAATGCAGGAGCACTGAAGTGACTTTTCGTTAGAGTGAACGGGCGTCCCGGATTTTCACCAGCTTGTCCCAGCACATTTCGGTAAATTTAACTCATGTCCCGGTTTTTAGAGAGGGTCGACTGAAAACGGTGTCGGGTGCCTTTTTATGTTTTTCCATAGCAGGGATAGTTAGCAGATGTTATAAGAAAGCAATTTCATTAACAGGCAAGAAACCGACTTTAAAAATTGCATTTTATTTATGTTCTCACTGACTCTTCAGTAATTCTATGGTGATGAGCTCTGTCATTCTGTACGCTCAGTTAGAGTAAAGTAGTAGTCCTTCTATTTTTGTGAAATGCCCCGGTTTTTGGCTTTAAAATTCTGGTTACCCTACTTTTCGTGTGTATATGAGAAGCGCGTATACTCGTGGTACATGTGAGGAAAACTCCCCCCTCTCCCGTTCGTCCATTCTCTTTTTCTCTTCGCTCTCTGCTGTCAGCCCTGCTCTCCCCCTTCGCCTCGCTCGCTTCCTCCCTGCGTTCTGCTCTCTTTCCTTTTCTCTGTCTCTCTCCCCGCTCCCCGCAGCCCCCCCTCCAAACACACACAATCCCCCCCCCTGGATGTCACCTCCACGCTGACAGCTCCCAGTTAAGCAGTCCGGTTATATTTAGCTCCTGTGACTCACTGCAGCCAGCAGGTTCCCATAGCTGGAATTGCTCAGACCTTGGCATTCATGCCCCTCACCACACTCCCCGCTTCCCCACGCCCCCTCCCCGCCACCCACCCACTCCCTGCCACCGGGCCCGCTGCGGCGGCGGGGCTGCTGTCTCGATAACAGGTGAATCCCCGATGGAGACCGCGGAACAAGAAGAGAGCTTGCTGGATAGAAATAGAATAACGCCGGAGAGAGAGGGGCGGCGAGGAAGAGAGGGGAGGGAGAGTAGAGGGGAAGAGATAGAGCGACGGGGAAAAGACTGAGAGAGGGGGTGAGAAGATGGGAGATCGCGAAAGAAACGGAAGAGATTCGAAGGAGTGTGGAGAGCGTGAACAAGAGTGAGGGGACGGGTGACAGTGATAGAGAAGGGCGTGTAACCCGAGAGGGCGAGAGAGGAATTTGAGAAGGGAAAGAATAAATAGGAGGTGGGAGAAGAGGAGGGAAAAGAAAGGAGAGAAAACAGAAGATAAAAGGTGGGCGGTCGGTTACAGAGGGAAGCCAGTGACCGAAGCGGAAGACATATCAAGTGGGGCAGAGAGGAGGCGGAAAGGGAAACCGTGGGAGAAAGGGAAGGAAAAGGAGAGGAGACTAGTGAGAAATATGATTTAGTGGTGGAGAAAGGGGGAGAGAGAGGAACGAAGAAGAAAAAAAGCCAGGGCGCAAAGACCAGAAATGGAGAAAGGGGGTAATGGAGAGATTGGTAAGAGAGGGACGAAGGGATAAATGCAGCCAGAGGGTTTGGAGAACTGAAAGGGAGAACGGAGAATGGGAAACCGGCAATAGAGAAAGCAAAGAAAAGGCAGTGAAAGGGAAATGGGGACAAAGAATGGGATGGGGAAGAAGGGGGAAGCGAGTAAACGAAGAGTGGGGCAGATATGAGGAAGAGGAAAGGCGAGACTGCAAGGGGGGCAGCTGGGGAGTGGAAGCAAAAAGGACAAAAGACATGTCAGAGAAGACAGCGAGTGTGGCACGGCAAGTCTTCAGAAGTAGCATCTGTACATATCGACATTGGGGTACTACGAACAGCCTTTTTTCGCCATCCCGTCATTTCTAAATGCTCTCTCTATGTAACCGTGCTCACTTTAACGAACTCAGAAGGCTGGTCGGGCCTTGGCAAGATTTCGAATCTTGTCAAGATGCAGGTCTCAGCAGATGGCAGCTGCAAGCGTGTAAATGACTGGTCCATCTTTCGGGAGTATTATCTTCACTAACACTTCACTTGCTCATTTTCTACAACACTCTCCAAACCACTTCCTGCAGGCGCGAGCTCGGGCTGCGGGTGGCGGGTGCTATGAATTGGCTAGTCTCGCACTGGCACGGAGTCTGTCCAGAGTGACCTCGCCGACTGTACGGACGGAATGTCAAAGCTGCATGTAACACCCAACGCTTCCTGCAGCTCTTGGCTCCCCCCCGAGGAAGCTCCCTTCTTGTGCGTGCCGTTTCCTCCTGGTAGTTTCCAAATCTCACACCAGGTCTCAAGTGCTAACTGGCAGATTTAGACTCTTCCTTGTTAATCAGCCCCTAAAGTGGCCTTCCTCATATTCTGATTGGGTGATCTTCCTAGCTGACTGTGGGTGACTGTTCAGTTGCAGGCAGTTCGAGTATAAATTGGTACCCAGATTTGATTGTACCTCTGGGGATGAGGATTACTGACTGTTGTCTAAACACACATGCAATTCTTTTGTTGTCATCCTAGAGCATGTTTACCCTCTAAGCATGCATGTGTGTGTGCTGGTTGCAAACTTCACTTTCTCCAGCATATGTACAATGACAAGCTCTCCGCACTGCAGGATTACTACCCCTCGGTGCATCTTCCCACTGGAAGGTTACTGGTGAACATTACCGTCCTGACACCCTATGGCAGGGGATATTTTGTGTTTGTGCCCTCGTGACCTCTGTCTCATAATACCTGCAAGAGGGAACTCTTTTTTTAAAGAGTCCCTTTCCGATGTCTGGCTTTAGAGCTGGGATATACATTCTGCTCCAGCTGAGACCAATTACCTCCCCCCATTCTGCCCAAGAAACAGCTGTGTTCTCGACCTTGGAGATCTTATGTTGGTGTAGGGTTAGAACCCTCAGACTAAGGAATCAGCCTGCCTCCTGACAGGCCGGTGAAGCTCTACAGCCTAGTGGAATTCGTTGACAACTGTACAGATCACTTGGTTTCTCTTCACCAGGGGCTAGAACTTCCCACAAGAATGCATATGGTCTTTTGTGAAAGTTCACTTGTTGAAATGCTAAGGAAATCTTCAGAAGAACAGTAGCTCCCCAAAACCTTTTCCCTTTTAAACTAATTAAATTCTTCGGTTTGTCATTTTTTACCTGGTAGTATCTGAATCTCAAACACCCTGTCATCTCTTATGTATCAACAACAGTTGATGGACAGAATGCAGAACAATGTCATACATTCACCCCAGTACAGAGATCTAGGCCTAAATCCATCGTTTTTTTTCTCACCATGCCAGTCCAGTTTGAACCCAGCCATATGCAAATCAGTCTTGACCCTGTGCCTCATGGGAACAGTCCAGCCCGAACTGCGATGCCAGGTCCTCCCTGGACTGGAACCGAGCATCCTAGGACCAGTTTCGGTGTTTCGCCCCTCTTTAGCCAGGATAGCTTGATTCCAGTGGCATGGAGAGCACGGGACTCTCGTCCGAGCATACCCGTCCCACTCTGGCCCAGACGTGGGTCCCGTGCTCACTACGCCACTGGAGTCAAGCTATCCTGGCTGAAGAGGGGTGAAACCCCAAAACCGGTCCTAGGATGCTTGATTCCAGTCCAGGGAAGATGTGGCTTGGCAGTTCGGACCGGACTGTTCCCATGAGGCACAGGGTCAAGACTGATTTGCATATGGCCATGTCTGAACTGGGGTGGTGTGGTGAGCAAAATAACGATGGATTAAACCCAGATCTGTGACTGGGGGTGTATGTTTTGCCAATGTTCAACATTCCGTCCATCATCTTGTGTGTTTTGCAGCTCTTATGTATCACCAAGAAGGAGATTCCACCTCATCTTTTCTTCGTCGGAGAATAATCCCACTAGTGAACTGTGGGTGGCTGTCCACTTGGTGGGAGCTTAAAGTATGGTAAACACTTTTTCTACACCCCTGGCAGTGAGGTCTAAGCTACCACCCCTTTTGGTTTGTAAAACCGAGAGGCCACCCTAGTGCAACCATTTCCCCTCAAAGGTGTTTTCCTTTCCTGAATCACTTTATCCCCAGGATCAGGACTGATGGATACATTTTCTGACCCAATATCTTGTGATGCAGATACAAGAGTTGCCCAAATTGAAGATTTTTCCAGCACCCATAGGCTGGCTAACTGAATGTTTCGCTGATGTATTCCACTTACACCACGCAGAATACTTTCACTGTGCTCTTAAGACTTGAGTACTTTTAACATGTAAGCCTTTGCCTTGCCTTGGTGTCTACCTGTGATGTTGGTATTCATGGGTCTTTTGTGACTAGTTTGAGAAATGCCACTGGCAGCTTATGGGCAGTGTACCTCAGTTGTGATGTGAAGTGTGAATGAGTTCCTACAGGGCCCAACAGGGCACTTTCTAGAGGCAAATAGGTTTCAGTGAGTTTAACATGAGTTTACCTTCCTCAGCTTGAGATGAGGACTGAGGCAATCATTGGAGAAGTGTTTTTCAGTTTTATTTGTTACAACCAACCAAATAAAAGTTAAAGTCGAAGATCTAAAGAATGCAATGTCCAAAGCAAGTTGGGGGTAAAAAAGCAAAAATGTTAATGTAAATGATAAAAATGGAGACTATGCATTGAGAAAATCAATGGTCATGAATGAACGATTAAAAATACAAATGGTAAATAATCAGTGCCTCCCAGGGATGTAGGCTTACTTTTTAGTCAAATCTGTAGTTTCAAAGTCGTTTTCTTGTTAACAAAGTACTTCTTGGATAGTGCCTGCGTTCTTCAGTCCATTTGAAAAAGGTTGTGATAGTTCCCTCAACTGGACACTAGACCGAAACTTTGTCTGGAAGAAACTTTTCTATGGATGTCAGGAATTTCTAGTTCTGTATTCGCTACGGCTCCAAAGCACATTGGGCTTCTAAAATAAATCCTCAGCAGGCAGCCTGTGTTCCCTCAGTTGTAGGCTAAGATATCCCTGTCAGCCTATTCAGGAAATTGCCAGCAGTACTTATAGGATCCTGCCCCTGGGCTCAGAATGCACCTCTGATGGAGGAAAACATCTTCCATTGTTCCTTAAATAGACAGGATGACCTCCTGAAAAATACATTTAATTATTCCGTCTTTCTGTCCCAAGCTAGTTCTGAGGCGCAGATTACGAAAATGCAATGATCAAGACGTGGCTTTTCTCCAACCTTTAGCTTCCTCACCTGTCTGCTTTCTGTTAGATTTAGCGCTGGGACGCCCCATTGCTGGGGCAGCCATGCACTCTACAAGTGCATTTAACATAACAATTAAAGAGTACCCCTGGTGCAACGTTTTCAGAATATCCATGCCCTGGCCTTCTACTTCCCCTTCTTTGTACTGTAAATCTAAACTCTGACTGGGACTGACCGCGGCCACCCTATTTCACATTGTCCATTGAACCAGCCAAGTTCCACAACAGTGCCTTCCCTTCTACTTAGACCTGGAGTCTCTAACAAGTAGCTTGTGAGCTACCAGTAGCTCTCCGCCTATCAACGAGTAGTTCTTTTATGTGCCGCTCAGCCTACTAAAACTGAAAGCCTTTGCTTGGTTGAAATATTATTAGTTTGACAAAATTAAATGCATTTATTTGAGATGAAAATGTGTCTGTTCAGAACTGATAAGCTGATGTTTGGAGGAAAAAATGGTTCAATTTTCAAAATAAATGTAAAGCTGCTATTTGAGTTGGAGAGATGTATTACTCATATTGTTGCCTTGGTGCAGGGGGACTGCAGCTATGGCTGTTATGCATAACCCATGTAGAAATTGATAGTGGTTGTTTACTTTACTGCTGGCAACCCTGCTTAATGCACTGATATGATTACTGCTGACAGTCTTGGCTGGACTATCCCATCACTTATAGTAGTTTGGGATAATTTTAATTGAACAATAGTAGCTCTTATTACAGAAAAGGTTAGAGACCCCTGACTTTGACAGAGCTCCTCTTTCTCCACTTCCCTCCAGGCCGGTCTTGCCCCCTTCGAAGGCATTTCTTTCCTCCCTAGGTATAATACATCATACCTGAATTGCAACAAAGGCCCCAACAGCTGTATACAAATTCCAAACTGGAAACTTCTCTTTGAATTCAATGAGACTGTCCTCTTGAAAGGTATGAGGTGTAAGACGGAAAGCGGAAAATGCCGCCTGGTTCTGCCCTGAAGGGGTCATAAGCGCACTACCTAATTTTGTTTAAAGTGGAGGAGTTGGTTAAAACCCAAATGCGGATTTGGCCCTTTTAGGCACACATATCCAAATATGTGAATGTGGTTTCTTTAGCTTAAATGTAAGTCTAATTACAGTGTAATTTAAGATTCCTCACACACTGTATGTTTGTGGTGGGTGCAGAGGGACAGAAATGTTTGACAGCTGGCTGAGGAGGCTTTTGGAATGAGAATATTTCTCCCACTGGTACCATTACAAGTCAGTCACCTACTTGCACTGTTAACACTGGATTTAGGAGTAATATGTGTACCTTCTTAGTCTCAACCTAGTGCCAGGACACACGTCAGGTAAGCAATCACTACACCGAGTGAAAAACGAACCGTTTTAAGCAATACATAGGGGGCTGAAGCTTGTTAACCATCCACAGACCACATATGGGAGCACAATCCCTTTGGTTCAGAGAAAAAAAGATATGGAAATAACACTAAGCGCATGGTTTCTCTACACACACCTTTTAAGCTGACACCTCCAGATCCTGAATGTATCCAGGACCCTTTCACTGTATGGGCAGACTGAACTCATTTGTCGCTAGGGTATTGTGGAGTGATTTAAAGGTATGCATTTGCTTCTTCTGGAAGATGCTACCTTGAGACTATTGAATTTGTTGTGTTCTGTGTGTTTAGGGTATGGAGATCTGTATGTTGCAACCGGTCTCATTACGAGGTTTAGACAGTACTTTGTGTTGAGGCTGAAGTTATGATGTCCATGCTTGAAAATTGGTGCTCTCGGTTTTCTGTTGGTGGTGTGACTTGTGTGTTACAATAGGGTTTATTGTGCTCCATTGTGTAAGGTCATGATTAGGATGTCTTGTCTTTTGTGCTCGGTATGCCATGTGTGTTACTGCTGGGTGTAGGGAATCTAATGCGTTCAGGCTGAGTATGGTGTCCTTTGTTCGGGGGTAAGTGTTTTGGGTATCGGTGTGTTGATGTGTCTTGTACATTACAATGGGGTTTATTGAATTCTCTCTTTTGGGGTGTGGTTAAACCACACTGAGCCTTAACTTTACTAGGCTGGGAGTTGAGGTTGTGATTATGGACATTTTAAAGATTAATGCTTGGGGTGTCTTGCGGATAGAAATTGTGGTTAGTGCGTTTTGTATGGTTGAGTGAGTTTGTTTTGTGTAATACAATATGATTTATTGTGTACTATGTGTTGTAGTTATGGTGTCCTATATGGGATGGTTAATGTTTGAGGTGTCCTGGGTGGTAGGGTTGGTGTGCTTTGTGTATTGATTACAAGAGTTATTGTATAGTGTGTGCTGTGGTTGTGGGCATGTGGGCATGTCGTCCTGAGTTTGGAGGGTAGTATTTGAAAGGTTCTGTGTGTTGTTTATTTATTTAATTTTATTTTTGGTGTTTTATAAAGTGCGAACATGACCCAAGGGTATCAGATCGCTGTACGTATGATTGATTAACATAATCAAAGAGCTGATATATATTAAAAATACAAACCTCTAACAGAAGCATAGAACAACGCTTTAAAAATTCGAGTAAGATGTGGTATGTTGTAGCAGAGTTATTATTAAACGGCCGCTATTCGTTTGAGTCACTGGGATAGATTCTCTGGTATGGTTGATCATGATTCTGTTTTGCGTCTGTTTAGTTCCAGGTATTCGGGGACTGTTTGTGAGGGTTCTACTGGGATTGACTGGTGCCAAATGTGTTGAGGTTATGGTGATGGTGCTATCTGTTTGAAGATTGTTTGGCATGTCCTGTGTGTTGCTTGTGCTAGAATGTTTTTTAATATCTTGTGTGTTAAAGTTGTGTTTAGGGTGTCTTGTAGTGTATGTATTATGTTGAGACACTCTGGGTGGGAGGTTTAGGGTCTAGATTCTGTCCGGAGTGCCCTCTGTGTTATGATCAGTCAGTGTGCTGTATGTGTTAGTTTTACTGGGTCCTGTGTCTTTGGGGCACATGTTGGGTTAAGGGTTATTTATGGTGGATTTATCCTGCCCAAGTTCCCTCCTGTATAAGTTGTAAGATATGACGCTTGGCGATTCAGTGCGTACGTCTGCGCGTCCCCATGACGTCGTCACTTAACGACTCAATACGAAATGAACAGGCGCTAAGAAATGAGATTAGAAACCAATACTTTGTGAGAATAGATTTGGGGATGCGCAAGCAGGGGCGGGTGCTTGTTGGTCGTTGTGTGCCTTGTGTCGCAGACTTTTTTAAAGCGTGTACTTCCGGAGGGCAAATTAGCAAAAGGGGCTGCAGTGATGGTGGTGCGAGTTGGAGGTCCAAGGAAGTGAGGCACCATTGGAGTTCTGGTGTGCAAACAAATCACTGCGGGTATTTTTGGCGCATGATGCAGATAGACACAGAGGAAGTGCCGAGAAAGTGTTTGTGTATGAAGGAACGAGAGAAGGGGTGGCTTCTGTCAGTAAATAAATCTGTTCATTTTCTGCCCTGCCAGTCACCGCTGGAACGTGACACCGCTCAACACTGTAGAGAGGCACCCCCGGCCAGACATCTGTGAGGGGCAAGGGCAACAGATGGAGAGAAGACTTGTACACACGGCTTCAGAGCCTGGCCCGCACCGGGCAGAGAGGTGCATTACGACCGAAAAATCACGTAATGGATCTGAGGGCCAATCCCTGCCCAGTGGGTACTCGAGCAGAGAATACAGCTCTGACTGTCAGTGCACCTCAGCCTTGCCTACAGCGCAACCTGCTTACCCATCACTGGGGGCACACTTGCATACATGCCAATAGACCCGAATCATGCGTGAGAGTCCCGATTTTTGACGCAAAAAAAAGGTTTTATTTCGTCTGTTTCCCCCCCTGAAATCGCCTCTCCTTCAATGGAAGTCAATGTGGGTCATACATTCTCCACGTTATTTATTTTTGGGTAATCTCCCACTTTCCTCTTCTAAAATGTTGGTGTGTATGCACTTGGAGCTTTTCAGATGCACTCCCATGCTGGCTTTCTGTATCCCTAATATTCCACCGAAGAGACCAACACATGGCATAACTTGTGCAACCAGGCCACTTGGCCAATAACCTCTCTACCTTTGACGCACTTCACTGGAGACATTAGCTTGTGGAGTCATCTGACCGCAGTTGATTTACGCATACCATCCATGGGCATCGATTAACCAAAATGCCTGGGGTATTGAAAGTGACATAAATGTAAATGTAAATTTAAATTTGATACTTGTATAGCGCACTACTCACCTGCAAGGGTCTCAAGGCGCTTGTACAAATACCGCTGTGGAACCCATCCTGGCTTTCCCTGTGAGGCGTCCACTCCTGGGCACCCCCAAGGTGGAGGCCAGGCATCCTTAGCGTTGTGGGGGCTGTTGTGGAGATTAAGCAAGCTATTGCCCAGAGTTGCAGAGTGGGACTCCATGATTGGAATAGGCACCGAGGCGAGAATTATCAGGTCCGTGGAATTTTTGAGCCCAAGACCCACCGAGGCGGGGAATTGAACCCTGGTCCCAGGCTAGACCTCTGCATCAGGGTCTGCCGCTCTAATCATTGAGCCACACTTCTCCACATCACTTACATGTTGACCTTAATGACATCACAGGAATCACACGATCCTGGACTCTGAAGTTCCACAATAACTTCATGATTAGTATGACAGCATTACAAAGAAAAAATGTCCTTTTAGATGCTACCTATATTATGGTACTGATTTGATCTTTGAAAGTTCTGTGGCATACTTGCCCTGAATTGTACTGAGCGAGTAAGCCAGACCACTTCCTGAGAAAAATGTGAAAAGAATGGAGTGAAATAGTGCATTTTAAAACACAATTTTCTCACAAATTTGCTAAAAAGCCATAGGTGCTGAAAGGGCACTCATTACAAATTCAAATCTCTTCATGGTGTGCCAAACCAATGAAACCTGACATTCCTGAGGAGTTTAACCTATTTTTTTTCAAAATGGGCGATGAGTGCCCCATATGTCAAAATTACCCCCATTGAGCAGGGCCAGCAATTTCTTATGGGTGCCCCCATACACCATGGGTTCCCTGTCATAAAATGACTTAAAATACGCCGATGCCAGAACTATGCAATTCATGCCGCCCATAGATCAGGTGATCCTTTGTCAGAAATGACCTCAGTATGTCAGGGCCAGCATTTTGTCATAGTTGCCACTCTCCCACATGCCAGGTTGTCCACCTTTATGCCATGAATTACGTCCAGGGTGCTAGTACCATAATTTTGCCACTTGTGTTCACATGGCAAGAATTCCCTCAAGTGTGGCAGTATTTGTTCATGGGTGCCCTATATGCAATGAATTGCCTCTATTATGCCGGTACCAGTATTTTACCATTGGTTCCCTTTATGCCAAGAATTAACCCCCAGTGAGCCAGTGCCAGTAATTTGTCACACATGCCTGTCATGCTAAGAATTGCCTCAAAAGGACAGTAATGACACATTCTCACTCATATTTACTCACTGACACATTCTCTCACTCTCACTTAGTGTTGCTCATTCATACTCACACACACTCATTCTTGTTCATTCTCACCAATTCGCATTCACTCTCAATCCCACACATGCATTCTCAGTCACTCATACTTTTTGTCACCCAGTCTCACACAAACTCACTCACTACTTTCAGTGAGTCTGACTCCCTTTTACTCACACACATATGCTTACACGTTCACACACACACACTCTCTCACATAAACACTTTTCCGTCTGCAAGCAGTTTGCTCCATGCTGCATGCCCCTTGGCCAGAAAACTTTGGGCTACAAGTGTTGAGTCTACATTCTTGGGTATCCCTTCTTTCCTACCATGCTGGGCGCTGCTCCCTGGCATCCGAAAGTCTGTGGAATGCAGTTCCATCCCATTTGAGCCATTATTGTAGGGTTTTAGTATTTTGTCTTTCACTGTCACCACTCTTTAATTTTGGCTCTGGCAAATTCAAGCCTTAATCTGTCCATTTATCTTTTGTCAGGGTGTGTGGGCAGTACACATTTTCCTAGGGAAAGACTTCTGGCACCGCAGTTGTGAGAAGGCCCTCACCAATGTGCCCCATTTAGAAACTTCTGGGGCCTGACCCCATTCAGAAGTTGCCACTTTGCCCAGGTCGGGGCTGACCCAACCCCAGTGGCTGCTCCGGCTAGCGCCAAAATGCTACAATCCACCGCCACAATCTTTTGACGCTCTTCCTAGTGTTTATGCAGGTTTAGTGTGACCTTGCTGCTGATGGTGTTTCGTGGCCCCCTTCTGTAAGTGAAGGGGACGGGAAGGGGCAGGTTCCATTTTGCTACCTGTGGTCTTTTTATATGGTCTTTCACATGGTTGTGGCTCCAGCCCTTTATTGCATGCTCTGCCCGCTGGGCTTCCATTCTTTCTTTTTTTTAAATACATTTTTTTTAATTGATTTTAACAAAGTAACATCCAGAGCATTTGCATAATAATATGGATATACCATTGACAATACAAAGTAGCAAGAAAGTCGAATGGCTTGGGTAGGGGCAGAAGAAAACTCACAATCAATTAGCATTTCCATGACTGCTGGGCAGGGCGGCTCACTGCTTCACTCCGCAGCGCCGCACAACCAAACATAAGCAAAGTACTACAAATTTTACAAAAGGAGAATCTGGGCATTGCTCCACAAATCCTGTCCTGTTATATACCACATACGTCTGAAAGAGACAATATGAATTCGGACACAAAAAGCTCAACATTCGAGAAAAAGAAAGAGAGAAAATAAAAATTCACATATGATCTGAATAAGAGAACAAGAGCCGATCTCCTGCTTATAACAACCACAATATCCGGTCTGGTGCTATAGAAAGTGACGTAGATGTAAGCACAGGGACGTAATGGGATGTGTGCTGGTATGTCGTACACCTCGGGGGTAAACATGGGAATAGATGGACCAATGGGGGGGGAGGGGGGGGGAGGGGGGGGGGAGGGGGGTACGCGCTGAGGCCAGAAAGGGGGCAGCAAGACAAGCGGGGGAGCAAGCACCAGCTTCCATTCTTTCTTAATGAACCGCAGTCCTGAACTGCAGCTCAACATACTATTCTAGTTGAACACAGCTCTATCAATGCACATCACTACTGACCTTCAGCACGTTCTTCTACTCTGGTAAGAAGACACATACAGTGCTGGCGAAATCACCTTAGTCCTGTCCTGCATTCGTTTTGTAGTCCAAACTTGGGATTCACATAAGTCTCTTACTATACAATCGTGATAAGAAGCAATGCTAGTGCACCTCCGTACTCAATCCGACCTTCCTCAGGCTCATTTGTTCGCATACTCTGTCCACACACCTCTGCCAGTGCACCTCAATCCGTTAAGCAGCAATCCGTTATTCCATTGCTCACTCCTACGCACAGTTCTGTCGCTGCATCTCAGTCTGACCCGCAGCAAGCTCAAATACTCGATTACTGACATCCACACACTCAATGTATCTCAAGCCTAACCTGCACCATATCCTGCTCAGTTTCTTTGGCCAAAAAGTAAGCAGAGCAGCTTAGACTTGACCTGGAGTACCCCACCTGTTTCAGCATTGAGACCCAACACATCTCGGACCTTTTGGTCCTCATGGAGACATAAGTTTCCGACATCGGCATGGTAATTCCTCTTGACTACAAGATCGCCATGCAAGATGGCACAAGCCTGGAAGCGAAATTGCCATCACTTTATTTTTGCTAACACATTTTATTGCTATTAATAACAAAAAAGACAAAGAATTTTGCAGTCGTATTCCTCAAACTCTGAGCGAATCATGATAGCACAATTACCGTAGCATATGCATACAGTTCCCACTAACAGCTCAGAAGTTTTGCAGTTCCGGGCAATGTCTCATCACAACCAGGAGGGCAATCCATAGCATTGCCATTTTATACTGGTTACTGTCAAGGTCCACATTGATGTGTAGGAGAACAATCTTGGGCTCCGAGGGAGCATCCAAACCAGAACATCCTCCATAGTGGAGAGAGCTCACTCCAAAAAGGGGCCATCACACACAACTCCACACTGTGTGCATCAAGTCACCGTTGTGTACCAAGCAGCGAAGACAGCCGGGATGTTTGGAGGAGCCTGCTACTGGCTCACATGGTGGTCTTACTCATAAACTTATTTTTCCACCCCATGGACCTAGTCGAGTCATGCCAAATCTTCAGTACCACTCTTGTAGCTGGTGGAAAAAATAGACTGGATATACCCTCTTAAAGAAGGTGGAGTAGCTGCACCCCCTGCAACGTCCACCTTTTGGAAGCAAAAGTGGGGCTTCCTTAATTCACACTACCACTCGTTCAGAATCAGATAGGACGAAATGACCATCATTTTCAAGGACGTCATCAGCTGCACCACTTCTACGGACACATCCCACAGCAACTTGGAACACCACTTGTTCAAACTTCACATAACAGTCAACGTCACCCTGAGCGGCACCCTAATCTACAGATTACCAGGACCATGCAGTGACTTTGCCAACACCATCACAGACTTCATCCTAGATTCCAGCACCTTCATCCTCTTCAGAGACCTGAACTTCCACCTGTAAGACAGTGCCAACATCAACTGATCCGCTCTACTAGAAGACATCGAGTACCTAGGCCTCGCCCAACATGTGTAAGCACCCACACACTCCACAAGACACCTCCAGAACCCGATCACCTCTTTCGATAACTTCTCAGCTGACAAACCTACTCCGTACACCTTCCATCATCAAGTTTAGCATTCTGTAGCAAAATATCCTCCATATACAACAATTTCGACCCTCAAACGGGACGATCAGACCTTGCAGCTCTACTGTCTATCTCATCCAAAGCTTCGACCCTGAATATGTGGCTCACCATAGATGAAATCGCTGCCACCATGCAGTCCATCCCTTCAGGAGCCCTTTCGGACCCTTGACCTCACCATGCCTTCACTAGAGGTCTTCAAACCATCCGTGAAGAATTAACCCACATCTTGAACTTCTCCATCTCATCTTCCATCTTCCTGTATACATGGAAATATTCCACTGAAATATTCCTCAGTCCTCCTTTTGCTCAAGAAACCCACTGAGCAATCATTTATGCACAGCAACTACGGACCCATCTGCCTGCTCTTGTACCAAGCCAAAGTCTTAGAGAAGCTCATCAACATATGCCTCACCAACCATCTTAACCACCACCAACTCCACGACATCGCACAGTTTGACTAGAGACCCAACCACAGCGCGTAAACAGCCCTCATCACAGTCGCAGATGACATCACATGATCCTGGATAGAGGAGACATGGCTGCCCTCATACTCATGGACCTCTCAGCTGTTTCTAACACTGTAGCCTAGCCCATCCTCCTCATCCGAAGCCTTCACAAGATTGGAATCTAAGGACCTGCTCTCCGCTGGATCGGCCCCTTTCTCATTTGCAGGACTCAAGCAATCAGCCTGGCATCCTACAACTCAAACACCTCCAACCTAATCTGTGGTGTACCGCTAGAATCATCTCTTGGGCCCTCCCTATTCCATTTATACATCCCACTTGCAAGCATCACCCAGACCCATACTCGGCTCATACTCTCCATTGCAGACAAGACTCCCAATACCTGGAAAGAGCTCACCGCCTGTATGACCAAAGTTGCCAATTGGGGGTAAAGACCAACTTTCTCAAACTGAACACCAACAAGTCAGAAGTCCTGGTCTTCAGAATGAACACCTCACTGTGGAACTCCACCTGATGACCGGGTGAAGTAGAACTCTACTGTCTCTCTATACACAAACGTGCACAATTCAAACTCCTATCCCATACCTTCAGGCACTACACAACACTGGTCCAGCCTGCCTTAATAGCCGTATCCCCTTTAACAAACCATTGAAACACCTTCGTTCAGCTGGACTCCTTCTTGCACACATCACTCGCATACGCTCAAGCAGATTGTGGTCGAGCTTTCTCCCACATTGCTCATTAATCGTGGAACAACCTGACATTACACATCAGAGCCCTGACTTCACTTAAGTTCCATAAAAAGCTGAAAGCCTGCCTTTCCAGTTAGGTGCTCCTGCCTGCCCAGACAATGCTAGTCTCATACCTTCTAAGTGTCAAGATACCCCCCAGATGAAAGTATGCTTTACAAATAAGCTTAACATAACAATGCCTCCAATCTAGACAGCATGCCCTGCACCTACAATGCTGGTACCACACACACGGCTATGCAACACACTTCAAACTATCCTGCAGTGCAGACTATCATTCCAGTAATAGTACCTGCACAAGGTTCTACCCATGCCCCTCAGACTTGACCTGCGGCACCTCCTAATATTCCAGTACTAGGAGCTGCAAACATCTCTTATGGTGCATTTTAATCCATATTTGCAGTGCTCTGCTATTGGTGTACTGGGGCCTTCATAGAGCTCTAATGATGCGGCTCAGTCCTGTCTTGCAGCACCCCTTGTGGCTCATTTCAGAACTAACCTCTAATCTTGTCGATTTGATTATTTACCCTTCATTACCCTTACATGGCTGAAGGAAGCTTCCTTGAACATCGAGTCACAGCCGTGGAATTCACCTGCCCACTGTCGGATGCTAGGATTAGATAGGTTGATGCCAGATGCAGTGCATGGATCCTGGAGAAGATATATTGAAGTCCAGCACAGCAGCGCACAACCACCCACTTGCCCTCCACACGCACATTCATACACTTTAGTACGCCCACAGAATGTCCGCTCCTGCATCCACCACACGCATATCCAAAGCATGTCCACAGGGGTGCTCATACACGCAATGCTAAACTATAATATTCTGATACGCCCAGGAAAGACACATTTTGTGAAGAGACTGACATGTCCTCCTTTTTCAGTCGGGCAGTAAAAACCTTCTGCCTGGACTGATTAACACCCCTACCACAAAAACCTTTGTTTCTCTTACAGTCAACCCCGGCCAGGAGAGGACTGTTGCTCAGGGGGGACTTAGAAGATATTTGGTTGAGCAGAAGATTACTCTTGTGATTTACAATGCCCAAGCGCCCAACGCTTCAAAGTTTTGGGCCATGCCCAACTATAGCAAAGGACAGTAGACATCCAGTAATGCGTCACTGGTCTCTGCATTTACAGGTCTTGAACTCTGTACCCAGCGAACCTTTGCTGCTTCAGATGACTCCTTTTTAGAACTATCTTCCTTCCCCACTATAGCCCTTCTTTTTGAAAATTGTTGTAGGGTTGTGGAAGACGGGCTCCATAAACCTTTGTAATGTTGTGCAGTCTAATGCATTGGGTCCTCGGTTGTGCCTGCAGGAATTGTGTTCTCACTACAGTGAAAGGGCCCAGTCAGCGTATTTGAGGAAAATGTAGGATTCTGAAGGGCCACTGTTCCGCAGGCTTTCACTCAACTTTTATGCTTGAAGATTCCAAGATAATGAGCTTCGACTGAATTGCTCTAACCCTTTAAGGAGAGGTGAGTGTACACTGAGGTGGTCTTGTAAGGAGGACAGCAGAGGATCATCCCAGTGTAGAGGAAAACACATTTTAAGGACCCATGTCCAGTGAACACACACAAAATAGATTACTTCCTTACTGTTTTACACTGTATTAGTCTGCTGTATGAGCTTTGGTCACATAGTGATTAGATATAAAGAAGTTCTTATTACCTGGAACTAGAGGTTGAAAAGTTCTAAAGTCCTATCTGTGGCAAGGGAAATTAGCTTTTTGTGAATTCTGACTTTCATAAGATTGAACAGGACAAAGCTACACAATTGATCTGAAGAAGCAGTCAGCCAGCCTTATTGCCTGATTTGTGCTGTTCAGAGTTTTTGCAAGTTTACCCAGCAGGTTAAATGCAATATCCTGTTGAGTCTGAACTCCCTAATACTGAGTAAGTGTGAAGGTAACTTTTCCAACCAGGCGAAATGTCCACTAAAAGGCAGCTGAGCATACTTGCATTTTAGTGACTTGGATTCCGGACCTGCTGTAAAGATTCATATAGCCTTGTTCCCCCTCCCACCCCTCCCCCCACACGTTTTCCGCATTTCCTCCCACGGACTTGCATATTTCAATGACAAGACAGTTTCATGGACTTCTCTCTGACCCCCAACTTCCCGGTGCCTAAGATTGGCCTGTCACAATGCACTACCACCACTTAAACCAGCCTGGTTGAAACATTTGGCAACATTCATAGGATTCACAAAGCTCCTTCATCGATAACTACTTTTCTGTTAGACCCTATCTTAATTGGTCTGCTGTTTCACAGGGAGCAGCTCCCATTATTCCATGAACACTTCTCTAATACCAATTTCTTAGTATGTTGTTGTGGCTTTTAATTATTTAAGCTTTTTTAAAAGTTAACATAACCAGGTAGATCGTTCTTATTTAAAAACGATAATGTATTTTTCCCTTTAACGTTCTTCCGTTATTCCGTCTAATTCATGCTTTTGAATGTCTCTTCTAGTTAATGCCATTACATTAATATGTGATAGTTTTCATCTTATGCATAAGTTAATTAGATAATGTATTTTTAATTGGTATGATAATTGTATACTTGAAAAATTTCATGTGTGATCGCATCGTTATCTTTAAGTTGAGTGACTATTTTGCTTACATGGATGGCACTGGCGTAACAAAAGTTGAGGGGGCCCCCCCCTGTAAGGTACATCGAGGGGCCCCGCTCCGAATTGGATCCGGAGCTCTCAGGCCTGACTACTGTGCTGGGGGGCCCCCCGGAATCTCGAGCACCCCCACCCCACGGGGGATGTGGGGGCCTGTGTTTCGCCACTGATGGATGGTCAATTAATGATATTTCTTAATAGATACTGTTTTTTCTATTTCTGTTTAAAACGTTAAATAAAAATACATTCAAGACAGGAAAACAGTTAAGCCCAGTTTTCACTATTTTTTCTTCATAACTGTGTCAGACATTTCAGTGACATAAGTCCCGTGTGTATCATTTAATTTCCATTAGTTTTTCTGCACTTTAATCTTTAGCCTGATATGGAATGTGCCTGCTGATTTTTGCCTTCGCCAACACATCTAGCAGATTTTAACTATTTGAAATGGTCTACCCTACTTACGCTTGCTGAGTCAAAAAGAGTACTGCACAGAGTTTGTCTAGCATGTATACTCAAGCTTTTGAATTTGGTCCTTGTTAGAGCTCATGTAAAACGTATTACACCGAAGACCACTCTCCCACCCTTGCCCTACCAGATTCTTTCTCTCATTTCGTAATTTTACAGCACAGACAATGTTAACAAAAGTTTCCACGCCACACTTCTGCAACCCCAAAGCTTATTTTAAAGCAAAATATGCCTTAGACAGGCCTGACACTACCCAAATGCTCTCATAAAGAGCTGGATCTTCAGTCTTCCCGAAGCTACCTGGATTGTGGGCAGAAGATCACTTCAAAGTGAAGGTAATAAGGCAGCCAAGCATAACCTTCCATTACGGGCTTAGCAAAATCTTGGCAAGGGTAGCCTGTACGTGGTTCATTGATCTCGACTGTTTCATAGGGTGGTGTTCTATAAAAATCTTCCTGACACCGTATTACCCATCGTCTAAAAAATCTTTGATCCAGACAGACTTTTGAACTTGCTAGTGCTTCACAGAATGCCTGTGCAGGAGTTTGGAGAAAAAGTAACTTAAGCACCTTTCTTAAACCTAAAAGAATAAGACGAGCAGTACCATTTTGTATTTTTGAAACCTATAAAGCAGAATTGTTGAAGTTGCTGCGCAGGCGACATTTGCATACACCGGACAAGCAAAGTAATAGCCCTGATGAGCACATCTCCGTTTGCCAGGTTTTGGAATGTAAAGTATATTATGGCTGCTTGAACTGAAAAAGTAAAGCTTGTCAACAAAGACTTAATTTTGGAGACTATTGAATGTTATCGATTCACATGGGTTCCCAAATGGTTGCCAGTAGGACTGGCCAATGTAGAAGTACTTAGAACATTAGGCCAAGCTAATGAAAGTGGGGAGGGTAAAGTCAACCCAAGATTTAAAGCCTGTATGCCAGAATATTAACTACAAGAATAACGTGCACAGTTTTACGAATTGCACAAAACTTTAAAAAAAGAAAAGTCCACCTCGCCTCGTTCCTGGAAAGTTGGCATGACCCATCAAGCGGGTGCCAAGAGAAAGGGGGGGAGGGGGAGTCAGAAAAGCATGTTTTCCCCTTTCAAATGGAATAGCGATACTGCAAAAGCGTATAAACTATTTTACTCAAAATTGGCAGAAAGCTACAATTAACCTAGAGAGCCTGCTTTTTGAGATTTGGTGTAAATCCGTTCTGTACTTTTTGAGATATCAAGGTTCAAATGCCACACCTGTATGATAGGTCACATTTCCAGGGCAGAAACTCATAAGTATTTACCTCACTCAGTAAATAACGGAATCTTTATTGGGTAAGGTATATACCTCCTTTTACGATGTATTCTTGGGTAATGGTATTTACCCTTGGGTAAAGATATTCACCAGATGTGTTAGTACCCCTCTAGTTTCACACAACTTGGAGTTAGGCCCTAAGGTAGAAAAAATGATTATCATATAGTTAGGTTATAATAACACATATAATTTACAGTGATACAAAACAGCAATATTGTAATAATGAGACCTGTGAATAACCGCAAGTGCAAGCGTCATATCTGCATATGTATATATGCATCTGCATACGTACATATTGCAAGTGATAAAGAGTGATATTGCAAATGATAAATGAAGGTGTTACATTTTCAGGTAGATGGTGCTCTATGTCCTGAGTTTGTTTCAAACAAAGGTGCTAACTCTCTTAATTGGCCATGCCAGTCGCTGTATCTTCCTTTAGTTAACATTTCCTATTGCCCCAGGAAAAGGAATGGTGTATAAGAATGCTACCTAGTATGAAAGATGGCAACGTTATGCCGACCTTCTGAGTCACTCTGTTGCCATGCCTCTTTTCATTAAGAATCTGCCAAAAATGACATCTTTTGCAGACTTGACCCAGCATTTTACAGTCTATGAATTGAATCATTGGGAAGATTACAGCTGAAAATAGTTCATTTAAAAAAATAAAATAAAACTGTCGCTGTCAAGTGCTTTTTCTTAGCAACATTTACATTTTTTTTTATTTATTAATGAGACACCATTTCCCTTAAAATTATTAAGTCTCGCCTAAAAGACAGCCAAAGCTGTCTGTTGTGAAGGATGTACCGTAAACATTCAGCTGGCTCACAGTCCACCCCTTGCTTACCATTGGTTGGTTTTATTATCACTCTAAGTTGGTAGCTTCTTGTCCGGCGGCTGGCCTGCTCCTCTTGCATTTGACCGACCCTTGGAGCAAAGCCTCTTTATGATCCTTTTGATCGCATGACTTGTATCCTTCCTTTGATCACATTTAGGGAACTACTTTTTTCATACAGTACTCCATGAGCGTGCATGTATTTTGTAGCTCTCACTCGTGTTCTGCCTCACCCCCTCAAATACGCACACCTCTGTGCTGTGTTGCCCCCTCCCAGTTTGTTTGTAAAAAGCACAGCAATGGTGATATTTTTGCCGGGGCATGGCTGGAAAGAAGACTTTAAGGGTTGTTGTTATTTTAACTCCTACATTCCACATATCAGGTGGAAGTACACGCGTTGGCGCACTGCTTTGGCATTCATGCCACTGTTGAAATGGCCATCTGCTGCTGCCCTTACACCCTTACATAGTTGTTGTCTGAGGCAGGAGGTGTATTTAATATGTCACTTTTCCTGGCAGCCCATAGAACCATATTGGCTGAAGCCTGTGCAATGTAAATTTGGCCTTGGCGTTTCTCTTTACATTCTGACACTTCCTTTTATTTAAATTTTATTCGGGGTTTTGGGAGTGAAAAGTATTTGGAAAAAGAAAACATGTCATTTATAAAGATTGAAAACAATACACTCAGTGTACAGTTTTGAGATACCATGTGATGTGTTAGCATTTCTTCTAGCATTTTGAAATGTTTTTTCTTTTACTTTTTTATGCTTGGCACTCACATTATAAAGGCAAGACCTATTGACTTTGGCACTGCCTGTCCCCTCCGGCCTATGCAGTCTAATGGAAAGTTCAAGTATGGCTATTCCTTTATCAGAGAAGAGGACCCTTATTAAACCTATGAAAGGCTCCGAGCTGTGCTATGGGTTAGGACTTGTGAAGAGAGAATGGCCAGGGCATAGTGCAGTGTTGGTGGGGTGGATGTGAATGTAACACTTGTTCTGTCTGCAACTTACGTTTACTTGTAAAAAAACTATGCATAAGGGCCTTATTTAAGAGGGCAACATAAATATTGCACAAATAACTTATCATTTTGTCATTATGTTATATATCATCTGGTAACCGCAATGCATTTCATACTGTGCAACCAGTGTACAACAGCAAAACACAGTCTAGAAATGTAAATTTGTATTGTAATTGCATTTATACAGCTCTTACTATCCCTGAGGAGGCGTCAAAGCGCTTTTTCAGCAAGTAACACGCTACTCCGGAACCCATAAAAGGATTAGTGGTGAATTAGTATACTGAAATATGAAATTAATTTGAGCGGTGGATATGTTAGTCTGGTATTTGGATTGAGAAGGATAGTGGAGGGATAGAAGAGGGAAAAGGTCTGCATTTATAATGCGCTTGCTACCCATGATGAGGTATTGAAGCGCTTTTAGGCGAATAGCACGCTACTCCGAAGCCAAGCAGGATTAGTGGGGAATTAGTATAGGGAAATATGAAATTAGAGTGGTGGACAATTTAGTCTGTTATTTGTTGAAATGTTTTGTTTTAAGATATCTTGGGTTAAGACTGACATTTATGTAGGTCCAACTCATTCAATAACTGAGGACTCCTCTACCTATCCAAGTCTCATTTTAACACTCATTCAGGCACCAATTACTTTTAGCCACTGAATCCGGATTCTACGTTTAGCTGTAAATACCACACCTGCTGTATTGATATTTACTGGGTGTGCATTACCTCACATACTTGAGAGCCACTCGTAATAAGGCCCTTATGGCCTAATTAAGAGTCCCTATGCAATATCGATTCAGGCGCAAAAGGAAGTTTGCACCCAAGTCAGGATCACAAGTTGTGGGGTCAAATACACATTCAGTAACATTACCTGTTTCTATTTCGTTTGAAAAAAATCTGTTGTAATGTGATTTGCTCACACATGGTCAAAATATGCAGTAATCTGTGCACTAAACGTCAATTCAATTAATCACAGGCGGGAGCGGCGCGGACACATCACGTTGGGTTGGACTACCAATATGAGGTATAATGTGTTGATTTTAATTTATCAACACATGGTTCTCAAATCTGTGATTATTATATCACGTGATCCCATGGATGTAACTAGCATCGCTTTCAATTGAATTTGGATAGACGTACATATTTACAGATAAGACTGCTATCAATATCGTGTGAAGACAATTCTATATGGTTATTATCCATTTTCTCTCGCCTACTACGAATAGCGAATGCCCTGAAGAAGTACTGCTTTACAGGACGAAACGCGTTGGCTGTGGCTTTTAAAAGAACCAAACAATAAAGAAGAAACGTTTTTCAATCAACTTGATGATCATTCGATTATAATTATATGTAATGATTTGTTTTCTTGTAGTGGTGCAGCCCTCATCTAGTTTGCTTAAACTTCAATTCTGCATATTATATCTTATTCTAAGCAGGAAAATCCGAATAGGGTGGTGCATGTGGTATTGTTAACATAAAAATAAATCTGGACTTCTAATGCCCTGTATTGACGTGGGTGATAGGGTCATACATGCCCATGTGGAATTTAGTCTCTTGCCATCTTTTGCAGCCATTGCTGGAAAAAGCGTGGGATTGTGGTGCCCCGGGAGGTAATTCCAATATGATCTGCTTAACGAAATATGGAAACTAGAAAGGCAGTTCTTTGAACAAAGGTCAATGAAAGGTATATCACGATATCTGCGTCGGTCTTTGTTTCACTGTTTCTCTCTAGAGGACATCTAAATATCCCTGTACTCCTTTACATAACCACATCCTGTCCTGTTCTCCCTTTTCCACGCATCCTCTTGTCTTGGACTTCCCGTTCTCACCTTCTCATGCTTTTCCTTTTTTTTTTGCAGTTTTATGAAGCGCGAACTCTGCCCGAAGGTATTTGAGCACCAGTTACATTACACAAGGACACATTTGTTTTTGGTAGGCAAGAGGAGATTAAGGGCTTGATTAAGACTATGGCAGTCTCCCTGCGGTCCGCCACTCCAGTGCACCGCTGCAAGATTGTCAAACTCAGTCTAACCGCCCCCCAGATTAAGACTAGAATCCAGGCAGCTGGTCCGGCGGTGGCTGTCCCATTGTGGTCTCTTTCCAAGGCTCATAGGATAGCCTTAGAAATGTACCGCCGTGGAGAGCCACAGCCCGTTCCTGTACGGACAGAAATGCACAATGTTGTGCAATTCTTTCTTTGCAGGAACAGGGGGTGCAAAAATACAGGGAGGCACACCGTGTCCCTCTGCATGCGGTCTAATGCACAGAGGCATCGGGGGCCCTGTTTGGGGCCCCTGAGTTGCCCTATTGTCATCTTTTCCATGGCAGGGCTAACTGCCAGTCTGCCGGTCCCATGCACCGCCGAACTCCTAATCAGGCCCTAAATGATTTGCCCAGAATCCCAGGATGTAGAGCCAACACTGAGAATAGAACCTGGTTCCCTAGCTCCAAAGTTGGCAGCTCTGGCCGTTACGCCACTTCCCACCTCTACTTATGTGCATCCATTTTCTTCTTTTTCCTTGTCTCGTCCCTTTATGTCCCACTATGCACCATCCTTCTTTTTACCACTCCTTTTCTTTTTCCTCTTCCTTTCTCAGCTTCTCAATCTCTCCTGCCATTTGACTCCGTGACCTCAATTCCCTATTTTTTTCCTCATTTTTTTCCCTCTTCTCTCACTGCCTCTCAACCACCTCTTCTAAAGCTTCCCCTCTACAGACATCCCCCATTTCCCGAAGGATTTAGCAGTTGACAGTGAAATTAGCTTGGGGGAAGCTAGGAAATCAGCAAGATGTAGAATCGGAGGCAGAAGAACTAAGAAGCTAATTAGACGCAAAAAGATCTCAGATAACAAAAAACGAGGTGACGCTGTCCTCTCACGGAGCTTAAAATAAGAACATGATCCACAGTGGGAACCTGGGGGGGATAAAGCCTGGAGGGAAGCAGGGAGATTTTCCCTTATGGCGGGGTGTTGAAATGAACTGATGCAGTCATTCACAAGCCAGGGCTGGCCTGGCCTGCAGGCAAGTGGACTAAATCAATTCTGTAGAGATGACAGAACAATGCGGAAAGGGTGCTGGGCTAGGTCTGCACTGGCAAGGCACTAATTGTAATTTTATGTATGTAGCACTTTCAACCCTGCATGAGGTGTTTGAAGCGCTTTAGGGTGAGAGGCGCGCTACTCCGGTCCCAAAGTGAGTGGTTACTCAAGGGGTTAAATGCTGGGTATTTCGATTAGTAATGGCTCTGAAGAACAAGCATTGAAAATGCAATGGGTCTCGCCTTTGATTAAGTTAAAGCCATTTGCTTTGCTAATGGTATTCTATAGCAAAGCAAATGGTTTTAACTTAATCAAAGGTGAGACCTATTGCATTTTTAATGCTTGTTGCTAGGGTGATAAATGATTTGCCCAGAATCACGGGACATCGAGCCAACGCCGATGCTCGATCCTTGTTCCTCAACGTTGGCCGTTAGGCCACATCCTCAAATTCTGGGAGTTCAGACTAGATTAATTTCAGCTGAAACAAATCGGCATCTTAAAACAATGTAAGAGTGGGGAACATGAAGTTATCCAGTGACCTTAAATACAAAGTGCCCCGTTTTGGCCGCCCAGCCTTAGATTGTCTCAAACGCATATTTAGCTTTACCGCTGCCTTCGATTGACTCTGACCGGCAGGCATTACTAATCAATCAATCAATAAGGACTGTGGTAATCTAACTAATACAAGAAACAAACCAGCAAATGCTCGCCGCTGTTGTTGGCCGGAGGGGACACCTCGTCCTCCGAGGGAACACTTCTTACAACATTGGGGGTGGCCATGCTGCACTATGAGAACCATGCACTACTCGAAAGAGCCAGCCAGCTGGAAAGGCCACGTCACCCGCAGGGGGATGTTTACAGAAGACAGCCCCTTGATTCCCCCACTGTCCGGGAAGAAAAGTCTTTTTTCAGTGGCCATTTGGCCCCTCAGGCTAGCCGCTGTCAGCGCGAGATCTCTTACCCCATACCCCCTGAGTGATATCTAGTCCTGGATAAAGTTGGGTATTCACGAGGGCTCACTCGCCTGGTCATCCTTGGTTTCTGGTTAGTTTTCATTCCACCGAATATCTATTTTTCTAAACACCCTGAACTTTAAGTGGCCTTTGCTCACTCCCTCTAGAAGTTCTAGAGAAAAACACTTTCCCAACGACAGATTATTTGTTAAAGATTCATAGAGCCGCACATCCCAGCCATGATACCTTCCGTTGCACGTAATTTTGGTACATAATGCCCCCACCTGAAGCTGCACTCCGTGTCTTGACGTTTGTGCAGGCACAGGCCCCCGACTCGACCCTGCACAGTGCGCTGACCGTCACTTAGTTTATAGGCTGTTCTCGTCTGTGTTAAATTGTTGACACGGTCACTGTCTATCCATCTACGTAAAACACTCCAAAGTAAAAAAAAAAAACACAAAGGTGTTTGGGGACGGCCCTTTGGCTTTGTTTTCAAAAGTATGTATTTGTTTAGGCCTAGATTTCTCCCCAGAGCAGATGTGTAATGCGATCTGAACTCTGTTCCTAGATCCGTGTCTTCCGTCGAAATCCATGCTTAAGATTCTCTGTGGCTAAAAATACACAGTTATGACTGTTTACTCGTTTAATTGATTGCTTTTAGTATAAAAGTATAGTATTGCTTTCTATACCTTACTACAAAGTCCATTTTGAAGTCCTAATCCTTTCGGACTCTGGTGTAAGAACTGTGAATACCACGTGACTCAATGGCATCCGTGTTTTCATGTCTTCGGTTCCCATTCAGCAGCCCAGTGCATTTTTTTGTTATTGCATATTTATATAGCGCAAACTCGAACCGGAGGTATTGGAGCGCTTTACATGAGCACCAGTTGCATTACACAAGGACACACTCCTTTTTGGTAGGGAGATTAAGTGATTTGCCCAGAATCACGGGACATCGAGCCAACGCCGAGGCTTGATCCTTGTTCCCCACTCTGGCCTTTAGGCCACATCCTCCAATTCTGGGAGTTCAGACTAGATGAATTTCAGCTGAAACAAATTGGCATCTTAAAACAATGTAAGAGTGGGGAACATGAAGTTATCCGGTGACCTTAAATACAAAGTGCCCCGTTTTGGCCGCCCAGCCTTAGATTGTCTCAAGCGCATATTTAGCTTTACCGTTGCCTTCGATTGACTCTGACCGGCAGGTATTACTAATCAATCCAACGCTCGATAAGGACTGTGGTAATCTAACTAATACAAGAAACAAACCAGCAAACGCTCGCCTCTGTTGTTGGTCGGAGGGGACACCTCGTCCTCCGAGGGAACACTTCTTACAACGTCGGGGGTGGCCATGCTGCACTATGAGAACCATGCACTACTCGAAAGAGCCAGCCAGCTGGAAAGGCCACGTCACCCGCAGGGGGTTGTTTACAGAAGACAGCACTTTGATGTTTCCCCCACTGTCCGGGAAGAAAAGTCTTTTTTCAGGTAGGGTAACTATTTCCTAAAATGTTATCACACCTTTATCTTTTCCCTTAATCCGCTTGGAAAGTTACTTTGTTTAATTAAAAAAAGGGGGAGAAACGTCCCCACCCCTACAAACCAGGCTAAACGGCCCCTTGATAATTATTCCTGGGTCAGGCTTTAGCGGGGCATTATGGCCCGCTAGAGCGTGTGATATTCGCTTTGAGTTTTTGGGCTGTATGTTTTTTGCTGCTTGTTTTGTTTGGGGGCTACTTTGAGTTTTCAATGAAGGGCGTTGAAGCGCCCCTGGACAGGGGTGAACAGCAGCTTGGCCTGGGAGGGGGCCATGCGTGTGTTGTTTGTTTTCACCCTCTTTCCTCCCTTTGTTTGGGCCTGCGTCTGCCCAGCTGCCTCGGAGCAGCTGTTTCAGCACATGGTGTAGGACCCCCATGGGCTGGTGCCCGCTCCGGAGCCTTTGAGGGGCCTGCCAGGCTTGTGCTGGGGTGCTGTGGTCGAGGTAGGGGGAGACGTGGGGGGGGGGGGGGGGGGTTTGATTTTGAAGCTCATGCCGCAACACGCCGCGCCAGAGAAATTAAAGTTTCTCTTGCAGGAGACCGTGATCATTTATTTTCTATCTTTAACACTGAGTGGGGGGGGGGAGGGGAGAACTCCATCATACGGGAGGGAACCTTTACATCTCATTCCTTATTTCAGTTTGGAAGGACACGTTATAGATATATGACTTTTGCAGAATCAGTGAGAGAACCAAATGCACGAAAAAGTGAAGCCGTGGGCTTTCGCGCCTCACTGCACCGCAAATTCCGAATGACCGGGGTGAAAGTCGACGAGGACGTCCTGGATGGAGTTTTCTGCGCGTGCCTGTCCTCGACAGACTTTTCTCTTTTGGTGCCGTACCACTTGGACGGACTGCCCTGCTGGCGTAAAAGGTTTATTATCTTCTTTATGGGGCCATCTGTTTCGCCCCATAAAGAAGATAAGAAACCTTTTACGCCAGCAGGAAGTCAGACGAGCCAGTCCAAGTGGGACGGCTCTAAAAGAGAAAAGTGTACGTCACTGGAAGCTCTTTTCCAATGGCTGGCCACCGTTTAGCATAAACGGTGACGCCAGCCAATGGAAAAGAGGGGCGGGGCTTAAACCCCGCTAGTGAAAGCTACCCAAAAACATAAAATCTCGCCAGCGAGACTGCGCATGTGTGCAGCCTACGCTAGCCGAGACCTAAAAGCCACATGCATGAATTTACTCCAGTTATTTTGTGATGAACTGTTAGTTTGCAGGGATTGGGTTTATAAGCGGGGAGGTTGTGATCTATGAAATGAGGTGTCAGCCTTTTGCAAAATTACAGTAAGAGACTGAGGCGCCCAGGTATGAGACTAAGATGAGGCTATAGTCAGAAATAGAAAGCATGTGGATGATGAGAGGTAAGGAGAGTGCCAGCCAGAAGAAAGAATAGAGGAAACTAGCCAAAAGGAATCATGCGGAAGTGAGTCAAGTTTCATTTTTCCAGGGATTTGGGAGTGTAGTGTGAGGCAGCTTTCGGAGATAGCAAGCCATCTAAGGATGTAAGCTGTAGAAAGCAATCTGAGGATGTAAGCTATAAAAAGAAACAAACATTATACACAGTGTTCCGTATCCGAGGCAGACAGCTTAAAACATGCGAGTTTAAGTATACACATCGCTTAAACATTAAGAGTCTAGCCTGCTGTGTGCCAATCCTAGGACAGCCCTTTTAAAACATAGTCTGGAGTATTCCAACCTTACTACAGGGTCTGTACGTTGCACAAGAGGAGTTGGCGACAAAAAGGTAATTTAATGATCTTCCCTCACTAATTTGTGGTTACTTTTTGTTTTCCAACTCACTCACTAAAATTAGTTATTTGACATTGGTTGAGTGTCAGTGTGTCAGTGTGCAGACACATATTAGACTTGATTTGTTGCCTACTCCCAATTTAGGTAGACTTTGTAGGAGCAGAAGGTATCCAATCCTGTCATTCTTGGACTTCTCTGGCTTGCCAATTATTTTTCCCTTACTCTATTTAAGTATACATGAAGCTGAGCGAGTCCACTGAGAGTGCTCCAGGGTTTGACGCTCCATAGCTAAACCACAAAGGTACTGCTGGCCGGGGTCACCATCAGCATGTACCCCAGTCTTAGTAACGGTGGCTGCTGCACCCTCAACACACATTGCGAGGCTGACAATTGCAGAAAGCTTAGCCCGCCTGAATGAGGAGTCAAACGACTCTGCTTGGGTAAATTCCCGTCCGTTATCCAAAGCCAGGGTCCTAGCTCCCACCTTCCCATATGTTGTAAGTTGTTTATTCAAATGCAACAAAGGTGTCCTTCCCACAGACAGGTTAATATATTTATTTATTTATTTATTTATTTATTATGCTCAACACCACAAACCCAGTCTAGACTCGGAAGAAAGCAGGCCCCAACTAACAGAACGTCAACTAACATAAGAGACTTTTGCTTACTGCTTTCCAAAACCACATCCTATACCCCCAATTTAGAACCCAGTAACCCAAACCTTCTGACCTTTGAGATTAGCTTTTAGACAGGCAGATCAAGAAGGGGCAATACCTAGAAAGTTTGTAAAGTCAGAGAGTAGGGGGCTCTTGAACAACACGGTCAAGATTCTAAATCTGGCACTCATGTGGGCAAGGAAAACACCACTTCAGGTGATCAGAGACATGATCTTGTTTCTTTACCCTAAAAGTGAGTCTAATAGATGCACGTGGGGCTTACTGCTCATGCTGGAGCTCTATATGTTCAAGGAGTGGCCCATTATAAAGTCCAGTGTGGAATCTGTAATTGCTCCTAACCCCGCTGTATTAGGATATGGAGTATTCGGCGGAGCAGAAGCAACCTTAATTAGTAGTCTCTGGTTACTGAATCTATTGGAGTCAGACAGATCAGAGTTCGACATAAAGCACTGATTTTTTTCGTTTTTACTTTATCTGTAAACTTTGCAGGTAGAGAAAAGGGGTGGGCAAGTGTGTGTTTGAAACTCAAAAAAAATGACTTCACTTTTGCCAGCAAAGTTTTTCTGAGACCCGTGCAAAGCTCTGCCTATGTATCTCAGTCATGACCTGCAGAACCTCATGCTATTTCAGCAGTGAGAGCAACACACAGCTCCACCGATACACATCATCAAGACATGAAGTACCTGTTACTGCAGTACGGGCAATCCAGGCAATTTAAAAAGGCTACAATGCCTCCAAACACTTTATGCGGCCTAAGAAGAATTTTGTTTTGGAGTGTGACACACATGCGAGAGCCAACAGGGGCAGACAGAGAGGGCTATGGTTGTAAAGTAGTCCCTCATGCAGTTCAATGTGCGCACTGAAGTAGCAATGGAATGGCAATGGAAGGATACATCCTAACAGCTAATAGCGTTTGGAAAGAAAATAATACTTCACTGGACAAAATCACGACCAGGGTAAGAAAGTCTTAATCCAATTGCTGTAAAAAGCTTGTCTGTAAAAGACAGGAGTTGAAAGGGGTGGACTCCAAGCCTACTCTGTGTTTATTATTAGCAATAGTTTTTTTGGCAACTGGGCTATCAAACAGATCTAAAAAGGTGTAGCCTTTGCAAATAAAAAAGATGCTTTAAAGAAAAATCTAAATTTCATGAAGTCACGACATGACACTTTCTCTTTTCTCCGAATAACCCAGGAATGTGTTCAGTTTGACAGAGCAGCAGCCCTACAGAATATAATTCTGGTATTCCTTTCTATATCTTTGTTTCCTTTAAGCAGTTTTTTGCTTGGTGCCCTCACTGGCAAAATCTGATCTCCGCTCTTGTACATATTTAATTTTTTGCCATACAGTACCAAATTTACAACACAATGTTTTTATGCCAACAAATGACAATATAGCCATAGCAATTGTGGTTACTGATGGTTATATAGGACAACAAAGGGGACTTGTATCTTGTACATTATGTAACAGTAACATCCGTTTGGTGCTGTCAGTGCCCCAGAGGAGCCAGCAGCTTACAAATATAATGATATTCTATTATAATTTTGTTTTTCAGGCGCTGGCTGAGTCATGCGTGTGTGGGGAGGGGCCGGGCCATGGCAGATGGGGAGGAGTGGTGGGCACTTATAAGTGTGCATGTCAGTTTGGCCGGCCGTCTTAGGCTGGCTAAACAGACATGCGCCAACAGATTTCTCCAACCCAGCAGTATTCTACAGCCGGGTGGAGACACTGCGAAGACTCCCTGTGCCTGAGCACGCGTCAAACCAGCCCGCTCAGGCCAATCCCAGCGCTGTCTTCCTAATATGTGAGCAGCGTCTTGATTGGATGGGGAGTCTGTCTCGGGGACTGCGAGAGAAGCAGGAGCGCAGAGGGGCACCGAGGCGTGAGGCAGCCGGCAGTATCAGGTAAGTCTTTAATTTTTATTAATCCGCCCTTACCCCACACAGCCGCTGCTGCTTCTGCCTTGCTGCCTCACCACTACATATTAGCAGCAGCCGCGACTGTCTGTTGTGTGTGCGAGTTGTGCAATCAGTACTGACCTGTAGTGGGATAACAAGGGACAGCACTACAACATGTGGAACAGATCAGCATCCGGAAGCTGGCAGTGGGGTCAAAAAAGACTTGCACTAGTGAAAAATATGTTCATCTTGGCAGGAGATAGATCTAACCAGTGCAGCATATAAGAATTAGATTAGTTTGAATCATACGCTCTGGGAGACTATGGCTGGGTAAGCCAGCACTCTATACCACTCTTTTTCAGGAAATGCCTGTCCAAACTCCACCTCCCATTCAATGCAGAGACTGGCAAGAGAGACCTAGGTGTGTTCTCCAATAGCTTTAGTAAGCCAGCTAATTAGTCTCCTCCCTTTACCCATGATGTGGAATTATTGCATTACGGCTGAGTTGGGGGGTTAGCCACAGCAGTGTTCCAGTGGGTTCTCCGAATACAGGTCAATGTGATAAATTAGGAGCTGCCCTCTATGTATGTTGTGGTGATCTACCAGCTCACCAAAGGCATTAGAGCACCGCCCAGAAACAGGTCTCCAAGCTTGTGAAGCCCGCTTTGTGCCAATGCTGCAACCTAGCCTCTAGTTTGTGGGGGAACCCAGAAAGGGGACAGCAGGGGCATAACAGAAGGTTGGTGCTGTGATGCGCTGGCTTCTATGGATGCATTAGTGGGCCGCTCAGATCAAACATTGGAGGGGCCGTGGCCTGCCATATGCAGATAAGCTTCAGTATGTGTTTTAGGCCATGGGGGCTGGGTAGAAGCAATGTCTTTGTGGTGGCGCTCAGCAAACCAATGACTTAACCATTGCAGCTGTGCCACTAAATAGTGTTCAAAATTATGGGCTCCCAATCCTCTCCTAGTCGAAGGTAACCATAACTTGAACAGGGCCACCCTGTGATGTGCGCTGTGCCAAATCAGGTCCCCCAACAAAGAGTCTTAAATGTAGCCGGCGGCTTGAGATGGAGGTTAGCAAAGTGGTGTTAAATGCACAGGAGCTCGACCATTTAGGAGGCAGGTATTCTACCCACGACGGAAATCTGTTAGAGTTCTCCAGAATGCGACCGAACTGTGGATAACTGCCACCATGCTAGTGAGATTGCTATCAAGCAAGTAATCATCGTCATGATGTATTCTAATCCTAAAATATCAGAACATGCAGGATTGCCATGAGTGTCTTTCTGCCAATACGGAGTTCGGTCTCCTTCACTCTAGCTCGGAGGTGAAACAGAGAAGATATCTGCCAATTAACACAGAGGCCAGATATTTCAACAAATGTGTTGATGGTGCTAGCAGTTTGCGAGATCTGCTGCTGCATCACAATTATACAGCAAGATATCTGCATGCAAGGAAACAGCGTGGTATCTGTCCGCAAGCGGTGTACCCCATCGAGCACCTTTGCTATGCAGAAGGATAGCCAGTGGCTCCATCATCAAGGTGAAGAGGAGGGTGAACAACTGGCAACCCTGCTTGGTGCCCCTGCGGATACCTATCGTCTCTGCCACAAGTCTGCCCATTCAGACATGTGCCGAGGAATCTGTATATAGGAAGCTAATCATAGCAGTAAAGTGCTTACCCAGTCCATATCTCTTTAGCAGCTGATAGAGGTGTGGCCAACTCAAAGAATCAAATGTCTTTTTGAGGTCGAGGACCATGCATGCTACCCGGGGCCAACAAGTTGCGAAACATACATGTGTAGTTTACCCTAGAACACAATCCATAGATTTTTTTATTTTATTTTTTTGAAGGAAGAAGCATCGTATTGATATCTTCAATTTCTAATTGGGAACTCGAGCCATTTTGCTATTAGCTGGACGTCCAATGTGCTCTTGGCACTTTTCTTGTTTAATTTGCAACCAAAAGACACTGCTGTCATCACTTCATCAGCTTAGTATACTAATGACATCACATCCGTTTTGAAATAGTAAGCAACATGATCGTAACTATGACCCAACTTGCATCCCTTTAAAGAGGCATCGTTGAAATGGATAAAAACAATTGTAAGAATAATAAAATTAATTAAAAGTTAAATAAAGCAGATAAAATGTTTTTTGAAGCATCCATTCCGGCTGTCATGGTGCGACAGGGGTGCAGCAATCTTGAGCCGCCACTAGAACCAAGTAAGTTTTAGGTCATCACTTAAGGTAGTGTTTGACGATATACATCATGTGCTTTTCCTATGTTCCTATAAATCTGATGGAGACTTCTAGCCATAGATTAGTTACCTTAGAATAATCTCCTGGCGTCAGACTGGATCTGGAATTTTTTTCGTGAGCAGTACCCCTGTGTGCCGGTAGGTGGCATTCTTTGGCTCTGCATGGCATAGTCGGCAGCGTCCATAGCAGAAGTGATGCGCACTGTGCCTATATAGGCGCCACCCCAGCACGCTGACATCAGTTCTTTTCTTTCTGCACCAGTCAGCCCAGATGCAGAGAAGAGCTACCTACAGTCACTTTTTGACTGACCTTTTTTTCAACCTTTTGTCAAAGATTTTGTTAAAAATTGCCTCCTGGTGTGGCAGGGATGTCCACAAGGAAGTATGGTTTTAAGCTCTGTGGTGCCTGTCACTGACCAATGTCGATGGCAGCCCCACACCATGTCTGCTTCTGGTGCCTCAAGCACGACCATGTTGCAAACCCATTCGCACTGCTTCAGAAAAATAAGTTGCAAACTTTTCAGCTTTAAGTTCATTTTATTCTGAAATATTCACATGTTATCCAGCTTGACTTGATTAATCACGATAAAGCTGTCCAAATATCCATAAGCTTCACACAATTACAATCCGTGCAATGAGGCGAGGCACGGTCCCAGACTGCACGCTAAAAAAGGAATAAAAAAGGAATAAAATGATAAACCAGGAAAACCAATGATAAACAGGTGTGCAACGGCTTTTTTCACATGCATTTTCAAGCACGACCATGACACCAAGATCTGTGCCGATTGTTGCGCATGCACCCCAAGGTATTGGGAAGCAGTCCCTTAAGATTCTTGCTGCTGGACGTGCGATGCCATGACGGTCTCGATCCCGGTGAAGAGGAAGGTGCTTGGATTGGTCGGGAGTCACTTCAAGCATAAGTCATCGCCCTCAGTCGACCAGGTGTTCGGATAAGTCCCACAGTTATAAGAACTAGAAGTCGAAGAGGTCTTCAACTTCGCCCCAGCCATCAAAGTAATCCGACGAGACAAGGAGTTTTGGCACTCGAGTGCTGACTCCGATGTTGAGCCTGTGCCTGGGCCGTCTATCTGCCTCACTGAGTTTCTAGGATCCGGACTGACCCCAACACAACTCTTATGAATTTTATGAGGCTTTGCACCTTGTATTTGGGTGGCCCATTCCTGCTGGAGCGCCTTCAGGCCCCCTGGTTCAGGAGGGGCCACTACTGGTCTACTAGCGGGTTCGCCTCTGGTGTCATTCTTGTTCCTTGGATCCATGGACAGATCCTGACCGGTGCCGGTCGAGCCACCTCAACTTTCCTCTGCGCTTGCCCCATAGCAGATGTCCCCAGCGCTGCCAGCCCCATTGCCGCCATCCCCATTCTCGTCCCGAAGCCAACACAGAGCTGGATGGCTGTTGTCAGATACCGACTTGGGCCTCAACTGGCAGCATTCCATCCACGCTGGAGCCTTTGCCCTATTCCTATGGGCTAGGACTTGGGAGTGAATGGGAGGAACCACTGGAACATGAAGAATGTCAGCCCCTAGATGTCTCCAAGGACTGGTGTGAGGATTTGGCAGATTCCATTGGACTGGACACCTTCCCAAATACTGGTTTGGTCTCTCGCAGTGGCCACGGAGGAGTGAGCTCAGGGCTCCTGTGAATTGGACAATTGCCCGCTGCCATCGCCTCGCCCCACCCCAGGGGACCCCCAATTTCCTTACCCAACACCCCACCCCAGAGAGCTTGGTGGTCCAAGCCTCCACTTCCAAACGAAATCCTGGCACATTGCTCACCACTCCAACGGACAGGGAATCCAAGAGGCTAGATTCCTTGGGAAAGATATTTTATTCTGCCAGCTTGGCACTGTGGTCGGTGAACACCGCATGGCTTTTGGCTCTCGTTCTTTGACTCGGTTGCGCAGGTGCGGCTATGGTCTCAGAGGAGGCCCGAGCCAAACTCTCCCAAGCTATTGCTGATTGAAGGGATGCAGCTAAGTTCGCCATACGCCATGGGCTGGATACGACCGACTCACTAGGCAGATTGGTTTCATTGTCAATGGCCCTTAGGCGCCACGCCTGATCGATAATCACTGGCTTGGTGGGACATGTCCAGGGCTCGCTCATGGACCTGCCCTCTTATGTCTCTGGAGACCAGGCGGACTCCGCGCTAGAACGCTTCAAGGACAGCGGAACTATGGCCAGGTCCTTGGGCCTTTCCATGGCCCCACGCCAATCCCAATCCATATTTCTCACCTTTCGTTGCCATGGAAGGGGCATCCAGTCACGTCTCTACCTGCCAAGCCACCATGGCACACAAGCGTCCCAGCCTTTGCACGGCCAAGGAAGCGGTACCCACAGACCCTGTGGGTCAGGTAGCCAGAGTTCAGGAAGGTCTACCACCCCGGCAGCCGCAGCCACTTAGCCTCTTTAGTTTGCCCTCCGACCCTTATGGGCATCCAGTGGGAGACAGGATACGCCATCACCTTCACCACTGGAGGTCAATAACATCTGACCGCAGGTTCTCCTGGTCTGCTCCCTCCCCTTCATGACTACCCCTCTACCCATGCCACACACTTGTGACAGTCTGACAGAGACCCACATCTCATTACTCAGCCAGAATACTTCATCCCATCCAAAATACCTGAAAAAGAAGAAATTCAAAATAATCACTCGCTCAAGTCCTGTCTGCCCTGGATCCGGAAGACTGGATAGAAGCGATGGACTTGCAAGACACATACTTCCACATTCCTGTCCTTCTTGCCCACAGACGTTGCCTGCAGTTCACGATAGGCCACAAGACTTTTCAGTTTACTGTGCTTCCCTTTGGCCTTACCAGTGCCCCTCGGTATGTAGCGACAGAATAGTCGCCCAAGGGCTTGGGCGGCCATCTAAAAGAGGTGGAGTTCAGAGACCTCTGGTGGAATCTGGACTTCACATCAACCTGATGGAGCTCTAAGCAATCCAACTGGAATTGAAAGCCTTTCTACCCTCCATCAATGGAAGGCTAGTGCAGGTGTTCACGGACAACACCACTTCCATGTGGTGTTTAACAAACAAGACTGAGTGGGGTTGTGGACACTTTGTCAAGAAGCTCGGCATCTCTAGACATGACTGGAACATAAGGGCATGTCTCTGGTGGTTCAACACCTGGCAGGATCTGTGAATGTCAGAGCAGATGAACTCAGTCGAAGATGCCTAGCGGTTCACAAATTGCATCTCCGTTCGGAGGTGGAGCGAGGTCTCTTTCAGCAGTGGGGAGAACCTTGGTTAGATCTGTTTGCCACCACCGAGAACTCGCAATATCAGCAGTTCTGCGTGTTGGAGTTGCCAAAGTGGCTCTTGTTCGGAAATGCTTTTCATCTGTAGTTGAGCTCAGGCCTTGTGTATGCCTTTCTGCACATACCGCTCCTGCCTAGAGTCCTTAAGATCAGGAATGACTGGGCCCAAGTCATCCTTGTGGCTCTGGACTGGGCTCTGTCTGGTATGCCAAGCTGTTGATCATGGCTATCGGTCTTCTGATCAAGTTGCCCCTTAGGGAAGATTTTGTGTTGCAATAGCAGGGGAACGTCCGCCATGCTTTCATGTGGGAGCAGCAACCGTTGACCGTTTTTCAACCTTCCGCCCGAAGTTTGTAATGTCATCTTGCCAGTCCAGAGTGACTTCACTATGATGGTATAGGCCTGCCGATTGGGCAGGTTTGTGGCATGGTATGCAAGTAATAAGGTCGACCCCCTTTCTGCACCCCTCGATCTCATATCCTTCTGTTTATTCTTTGTCTTGCCCAGCAGGGCCCAGCTTTGGGGACCTTAAAAGGCTATCTTTCTGCCATCTTGGCATTTCTACGGTTGCCAGATCAGCCGTCCCTTTTCAAATCTCCTATTGTATATAGATTTTGAAAGGTCTCCAACACTTGTTTCCACCTTTACCCTTCATCATGCCTCAGTGGGACATAAATTTAGCTAGAACTTTCTAATCTGTGCTCACTGCAAGCCACTATACAACTGTCCTATCAGGCTCCTTACTATTAAGACAGCCTTTCTAGTGGCAATAACATCAGCCCGAAGGGACAGTGAGTACTAGGCTTTGTCATCTAAGCCTCCATACCTCAACATCTTCCCAGACAAGCTGGTCCTTCACACCAGAAATTCTCTCCTACTGAAGGTAGCGACTACCTTTCATGTAGCCCAGTCCACCAGTCTGCCTACCTTCTAGCTCCGCCTCATCCCTCTAAGGCAGAGGAGAGACTCCACTGGTTGGACCCAAAAAGAGTATTGTCGTTCTACCTTGACCGCACGTAAGAGTTCCGGGTGGACGACCAAGTCTTCGTGGGTTATGTCGGAGCCCAAGAAAGGGAAAGCGGTACAGAAACAGACCATCTGTCTACAGATTGTTCTCTCTATCAAAATCTGCTATGTGTTGGCGAAGAAGCAACCTCCTGAGGATTTGCGTACTCATTCCACCAGAGCATGGCTGTGACCATTGTATTAAAATGCGGAGTCCCAGTCCTGGACATTTGCCGTGGGCATCTCTTCCCACGTTGACAAAGCTCTACTGCCTGAACAGTCCGGTCCGTAGGGATGGGCACTTGCTCACTCGGTCCTTCGGGACTTTTTAGGGTGAAACAGTTTTACAGACCTTCCTCCGGTCTCTATCAGATGAACGAGTAACTTACCTTTGGTACTGCCTTATCTGGTAGTGACTCTTTCTAGCTGCAAATTCCTTACTGTTTCCCCCATCCTCCCTGCTCTGCGAATCGATTTATTAACTTTGCGCTTGTGCCCGTTTCATGGCCCTAGTTTTGACACACCAATAGTCAGTACTGTTCGTGACTGTGCGCCTCTGATGTGGAAAGTTGCAAAACAAAAACTGATGTCAGTGTGCTGTGGTGGCGCCTATATAGGCACCTTGCAAGTCAATTCCAGCATGGACGATGCCACGCAGAGCCGAGCCACGCCACCTACCAGCGCACACGGGTACTACTCCCCCTAAAATCCGGGATCCATTCTGACTCTTGGGGATAATTCTGAGGTAAGGAATCTGTGGCTAGATAGTCTCTACCAGATAAGGTGTTACAGAAGGTAAGTAACTTGTTTTTTGCTATTAATCCTGTGTTAGTGGATCTCTCATAGACCAACCTCGTGAATATTAATGAGGTAGGTCACAATTTGTGATGGTGGCCTACTGGGTTCAGCAGACAACTATGTGTGTAATTGCTTTTAACCCCTTGCCTGCTCATGACGGAACCACTCCGTCATGAGCCACGGGCGCCGTGTGCTCATGACGGAGTGGTTCCGTCATGCTGCGGCCGTTGGCGGCCGCTCCGCCCACGCGGCGCTAATTCCCCGCCTGTGCGGGCGATTAGCGCAGTGGGCGGAGACGTGACGGAACCACTCCGTCATGAGCACAGCTCACCCGTGGCTCGTGACGGAGTGGTTCCGTCACGAGCACAGCGCCACCGCAACTGCCCCCAAACCCCCCCAGCGCCGCAGCGGAATTCCTGCCGCGGCGAAGGGGTTAAATAAAACAATTTTTAAATGCAGTCCATTTTCCTTAAAGGAAAACTGGATGTGTTTAAATATAAAAAAATGAAAGGTTCATTTTTCTCTTTTTAAGACAAGGCTGTGGTCCATGGGACCGCTGCTTGCTGTCTGTGAGATAGCTGCCTGGTCCTAAAAGATTTTTATTCAACAAGTCTAAAAGGGGTCCCATTTAAGAATGCGTTGCCACCAACTTTGAGTTGACGGTAAAGTGCAAATGTTTTGCGACCACATTTTGGTCGCAGAACATTCGTACATACTCATGTGAATTGATATTTGGAAGAGACGCCCCAAACACGCCCTTTCCAAATACCAGTCCGCAAACCCAAATTGTAATTCGGTAACAGGTTACCAAATCAAAATTTGGGGTTTGTACATCAAAGAAGGCATTTTTGCATTTGCAAATGGCCCGATTCTGCAAATAGGGCCGTTTGCAAACGCAAAATGATTTCGTACATCTAACCCTTAGCTCTTTATGGCACCTTAGAATTTCTTTTTCTGTCGGTTTACATTACATATCTGTTGCACTTACAGCATTAACTGCAACAAGTTGATAGATGGAATGCTTAAGTTAACCACGTCCTATTTTGGACCTATTGATAGGGTGCAGCTTGAGTCCTATGCAGAGGGAGCACAGGACCCACGCCTGGGCATACCTGTTGCACTTAGGGTATCAACTGCAATTAACAACAAGGTAATGGAAGGAATGTCTGAATTAATTGCATCAACTCACGATTGCACAGGATAGCATTCCAGTCTGTTGTTTTTACATCCATCAGGCCACCATAGAGGGAGAGAGAGAGAGAGAGGCCTGCCTTATGCAAATCAGTACTGTTTGTCATGCTGACAGTCCATCCAGAACTTCTATGCAATGCACCCTCCAGAAAAAAATAGCCACAGGCTGGTTTTGACCCATTTGAATCAGGTATAGTCTTTGTCACTTTCTTTGGCTACCCTACCAGCAGGAGATTATAATAATGCAGCTTGACCTTCATGATCCTCAAGGTTGTCCTTTTTTCCTTTTGTAGTAACAGTTGTGGTGTTCTGGGAAGAAGCATCTGTTGATTCATACATCTGTCTGATTATTTGCTGCTCCATGTTAGTTGTGGGCTGAGTCACTCCCCATGTTTTACCTCTTCAACTGTGCGGATTCTGCAACATACATCTAGAAGAAGTCATAAAAGGAGGCAAGACTTTTAACGCTGTCTTAGATCCTGTTAATATGAGCTCAGTTGTACTTCCATTTAAAGCGAAGCACTTATCATCCAGATTTTGTTGGCTTATAATGAGCATTGAGGGTCTTGAGTCTTGCAGATAATTACAAGAAAGATGAAATACTGATGGTTATCTTTAATATTTTGTAAAATAATCCGTTAGCGCGATCATATCTTTACAGCCCGCAGGTGATTTTGAAATGGGTCCAGAAAAATATAAAGTCTTATTACTCCATGGACAATCTGGACAGGGTTTTGGCACTAATGGTATTTCCTTCACCTTCCGGTGTTTGTTTGAAAGCAAACATTCTTTGCAATTGTCTACAAACTCCTTCACCTGTTTGTCCATATAAGGCCACCAAAAATGACACCTCAACATTTGTTTTGTGGAGGTAATTCCTAAAAGCCCCGAATGTGCTAACCCAATAATGTTCTCTCTCAGATTTTTTGGTGGAACAAATTTGCCAGCACTCAACAAAATCCCTGATTCTATTATAAGCTGAGATGCCATCTGAACAAAACAATTAAAATATCCTTGTAACCTTTCTTTGTTGACAAATCCGAATACCTTTAACAAGTTACAATCCTCTGCATGAATGTTTGTCCACTCCTCTTCACGGATAGTCCCTTGGCACACATCAACTACAGCCACTACACACCCAGAATCCAAATTGACGGACTCATCCATCCCCCTTTTCCAATAGTAGTAATCTTGACAAACCGTCCACTCAGACATTTGTTCCCCCTGGTATGTATCTGATTTCAAAATTATATTCTCACAACTTTGAAAGAATGCGTATAAGTCTAGAAGAGGCTTCAGACCATACTTTGTCTCCTAGGGGATATATCAAGGGCTTATGATCTGTACATAACACTTTTTCCCCCCAAACATAGGTCTTATACTTTTCAATTGACCATGCACACGCTAATGCTACTCTTTCTATCGTGCTGTACTTTTTCTCCTCATCTGAGAGTACCCTTGAAGCAAAAGTTATTGTATGCTCCTCTGTGCCTACTCTTTGACAAAAGACTGCACCCAAACCTACAGCTCCGGCATCCACAGATATGATGCATGTACAACCATTAATTAAAGTTTTAAAGCTGGCACACAAGCAGGTTTTCTTTTTAATTTCCTCAAACACTTGTTGAGCATCCTCCCAAACAAACCTTTCTTTTTTCCTCAAAAGCTTTTTAAGGGGCTCTATTAAAGTTGCGCACTGACTCTCAAATCTTGCATAATAATCACTTAAACCAATAAACGATTTAAGTTCCTCCTTGTTTTGTTGACAGGGTACAATCCTCAAAGCTTTAATTAAGTCATCCTTCGGTTTGATGCCTCAAGATGTTATGCAATGGCCTAAATACTCAACAACATTGGTGAAGAATTTGCATTTATCACTTGATACAGTCATGCCATGGTCATTCAGAATAGATAAAACTATTTCTAAAATTAGATTGTTCTCGCCAATGGATTTAGCAAATATTAAAATGTCACCCTGAAAGGCTTGTACCCCAGGAACATGTTTGAATAGACAAAACATTAATTTCTGACCAACACTAGCGGCAGCCGCTCGGTTGAATAGTAAACTCAAATATTTGAATTCCCCAAATGGAGTGATAGGCAGTAAGCAATTCAGATTCTTTCTGCAGAGGCACTTGGTATACTGCTTTTAAGTCGATGTTACTTAAATACTTTGCTCCACCTAAAGTTGTTAAGACCTCATTAAATTTGAGTAGCAGGTGACAATGTTATTTTTATTTAATGAACATAAGTCAGCACATAAGCAAATATCGCCATTTTTCTTTTTCGCTATCGCCACAGCACTCACCCATTCCGCTGCATTCACCGGTTCTATAATCTTATCCACACACAACTGATTCAAATGCTTCCTTAACTCCTCCCTAATGCATAAAGGCACAACTCGTATTTTGTGTGCCACTGGAACATTCTGCTTCAAAATGATTGTGCTCATACCCCTTTATAGTACCTATTTTGTTTGCAAAAACTTGAGGATATTTGTTCAAAATAATACCCACATTCTCAAACTTCCTCCCCACCAAGATGATGGGTACACTCGTACCAGGGCTTAACATCATTCCTAATCTGCTTTAGTCGATCCACCCCATGATATCCTTGCCCTAAACAGCGACATAAATCTTTGTGAGAATCATTCTTTCACAAAAATGCAATTCCTCCTCGAAAAAACCCAATGTCTCAATCTCGAAGTCCCCATAAACCACCACTCTAATCACTGCTTTCTTGAGTTGCATATTTTTCCACAAGGATTTGAACGTTTCTTCAGATAAGTCTCACAGCTGAACCAGAATCCACCGTAATTTTCACCTCAACGCCGCCAATTCTCACAGTACAATATGGTCCATTCTTACTTGCAATTTCACCTGCATCCTGATTAACTCCCACAGTTAACATTTTAGTTGTTGCAATACTTCTGACCTCCTTTTGCTCCATATTCGATATACAACTCACTTTAATTTCACCTTTTGTACTCTTAAATCCCTTCATAAAGTGATCAACTTTATTATTCTTGTTGCACCTCTTACCTTGTGCTGGACACTTCACATTATTACCCAAATGGTAACGCGACCCACATCTAAAACATACTCCACTGTGGAACACTACATTACCGCCGTTATTTGCATCTTGAACTTTCAAACCACACTTACATTAACACGCTCAGATGTTTTAGACACACCAGCATTCTCCAATATGCTATTGTTTTTTAAGCAAGGTATTTGTACTGGAAGGTTAACCTTTAGAGCTGTTAACTGATAACGATGTACAATTGGTTTCAGGAAAAAATGAATCTTTACTGAGGAACGAAGGTGTGAAGAATTATATTGCTCTATAGAGTCCAAATTCTAACGGGGCAGTTGAGAGAGTTAATGGATTACTAAAGGGAGGGATTCAAACGGCTGTGACTTGTGTAGTGGATGTAGAAGAATTTGTGCGTGACAAAGTGTTGGTTTATCATAATACCCCTCACACTGATTGCTGGTGTAACACCATTTTCTTTGTTGAGGGGAAGGAGTCCTCATACTGGGTTGCTTCCAAATTGGCTGAATGAAAACTCATCCTCTGGAAGTGTTCAGGAAAAAAGTGGATTTGTAAAAACATAGGTTAAAAAAGGAGGAGTCACAGACTAAAATGGAAAAAATAACTATGATCACACCAAGTCTGTAGGAAACAAAGAGATTGTTGCAGGAACTTGGGTGATGCTTACAAATATGACCTCTAAACAATATAAAGTTGATTTTCATTGTAATGATCTGTTTGAAGTGATCAAGGTTACCTGTACGGGGTGCAGTTAGGTGACAGTCATTAATGGTCTAAGAACAATTTGATTTCACATTTTGACTTTCAAAAGGACTTCATGTCAAAGAAAATAGGAATGCCAGATGATGGTTTAGTTATTTTTCATGTGTCTCAGCAAAATGATATTCTAAGAAATACACAAGTAGAGTCAAATGTTTATTCACCATGTGATTTAGCTGAATATACTGAACTTAGTCAGGAAAACCTATCCTTAGACTAACACGTCTCTCCAAGAAACCATGATATTTACAAGAATTTGATATGGAACATATTTCTTTTCTTATATTGTTAGGAGATAAGCTTGCATATAGTATTTTATTTTAGCTGTTTAGTACTGTATATAGTAGTTCAATATGGGCATGTATTATTATACCAGACTGTATTACTTGATAGGTATTTATTAACTTTTGTTGCATGCTTATTTTGTTTATTTCTAGGAAGGGAGATGTTGTATCCTTGAATATTGTTCCCTTGAATATGATTACTTAAATATTATTAGATGAATGCGATTACTATTAGGCTTTGAGCCTCATGATGTAAAAAGAATGTTGTGTTATGTGTGTTCTCTCATCTTATTGCATACATGCATTTCCGCCGGCTTGGCATGTGGGGGTTGGAGTGGGACCGCATGGTTGCAGGCTGATAAACTTGTTTTATCCACTCAATTTCTACAAAGAAAATAAAAGCTGAAGAACACACTTTACGTCCGGAAGAGTAAACAGTTAACCTTTAAGAAGAAAGTAAAGGAGCAAATAAAATGTTTACTATACTTGCATTGCACGCTACTTTAAAACATAATTCATATGCAAAATACCTTGGATTATTGATGATTACATACTTTTTCAATGTTATTTCATTTTTGAGAAATTGTAGAATTATCTGTGCAGCATATACTCTTAAGAAAGGACTGCTACCCAGTCTTTTCTGAAAGTTTAAAAATTTCAGCCACTCTGAGGATTGAGGGCAGAAAAGGGATAGAATGCAGAAACGGTGATACAACTGCCACTGTGTATTGTCCTCATCTGGAGAAATGTGTACCGATCTGGAGGTAATCCATCTGCAGTGCCTGGAGAGTCCATACACCTTTTCTGCATTGTTGCCGATTCTGGATACTCATGTCCAGAAACAGGTTGTCAGTAGTGCATGTATGGCAAATGATGAATACAGGGGAAATGGTGAATAGTAAACGTTGAATGTAGAGTGAATAGTGAATGGAGGATGAATGAATAGGACACAGAGTGAATGACAAATTGAGAAAAAAGTTGAATGATGGTTGGCTAATCAAGGATAAATGTTAATTGGAGATAAATGCTGAATGACCGGGAAGAATGGATGGAGAGTGGAGGTTAACAGATGATTGAGTGGATGAGGAAGGGTGAACGGGTTTTAACGGTACTGAAAAAGAAGGCGACACAGGATGTGCATAAAAGGCCAAGAAGAATTGCCACATCATCCACTTCCGTGGTTCTTGTGTCTCCTTAAAACGTTTCCTGATCTGACCTGGTGTGTGTACACGCGTCGTTCACTTGGGTGCACCTCCTGATGCTTCTCCATGAACTAACACTGTGTAGTTTGCCTTTATTTGGTTGAAGGGCAGCTCTGAGACAGGAGATTAGGGATCTGCTTGAGAAAATCAGATGGGACATGAATTTAAGACTTGGGTTAAGAAACTCCAACTGGGTGAGTTTTATGGACCATGTGGGAGTTTCATGAAACACTTGGGGACAGGGTCAAAAATTACTTTTTTGCAGTCATTCTGTTGATAAAATAATAATCGTCAAAGATATACTTAGAATTTTTCACAGATTACAAATTACTCACACACAGATAAAACAAGACACAAGAAACACCGTCCCACTCACATATTCGCCTTCTTAGCATAACATTCTGAGATTGGCAAAATACCATCTCTTTTCGCAGTAACACACAGTACAGTATATTAATCCAAAAACTAAACTAAAGATAGAATCATACATTCAAGCCAGTTTCTGAAAGCACATTAATTAAGCTCTAGAAATGACGACCATAAAAGGAATGGGAGAAGAGATTAAACACGTTCTATTTGTGCGCACACATAAGAGTGACAGCGCGGCAGGCACTTAAAAAGGTACTCTGTTATTACTACCAGTACTGTCTCTCCGGGCGGTCGCTAACACGCTTGTACCAGCTTCATCTGACTAAAATATGCTGCTGCTGGACTTTAAACTTTTTTTTAAAGGAGTCTAAGTGAACTTGCCTCGCCTGCCAGTGAGGAGGCCGCTGCTACCCCTTCCTTCCATACCTCAAGTCCAGGCTGCCTTTCACCATATTCGAGGCTGTCAAAAAGATTAAAGGTTCCAGATAAACATCTCGAGGAGGTGTTGAGCCCTGTTGCTTGGCTGCAACTGCTTTTTAACATGTCATCCAGTGTAAGGGCTCCTCTGAACACTCCCTTCAATAAGCAGGACTATGCCAGCCCCGCTGGTGCTGGTTCTTCTCAGAATTCCATCCGGGTGACAGCTCCTGGCTGAAGCCCCTCAAATGAGTGCACTGTGGGTCCATGCGCACCTGCGCACAGAGCCTGCTGTGCATGTTGCTAGGTGATCTAGAGGCTGGTGCAGGTCCTGGCCATAGGCCAGCACTTGCTCTCAGGGTCCAATAACAGACCAAACGCTGTTTTCAGCTAGCCTTTTTGTGTGAGGTCGAACATAGTTACTGGTCATAGGCCAAGCCCTGCTGCCAAAGCCCACTACTCACAGCGAGGGAGAGAGAGAGAATTGGGCTCAGTAGCACGGGGTCGTGCCGGTCCTGACAACAGACCAGGCCCTGCATCCAGAACTCACTGTTCAGTCGAATGGTGTCTCTAGTAGGCACCATAGTGGGTGGGATGCCAGACCCTATGCTTAGAGCAAAAGCCAAAAGCCATATGGCCCTTAGTGGAGCAGTAACTAGTGCTGGGCCTGGTTGGATGCAAGACCTGCTCCCTGATCAAATTGAGCACGGTTGCCGGCATGTTAGCCTGTGCTGCCCGCTGGCATAGGACCTGATCATAGGTCAGGCCCTGTGACCAGAGTCTCCTGCCCATGGCAAAAGCTCTGTACAGTACATAATGCCCATTATAGGTCCTTGATGCAGTATGTCATAAAGTAACCTTGAAAATGGACTTAAAAAAATGGTTACATTAAAGTTTGTTACATTTGCTCACAAATGTTCGAAATTTACTGTAACAAACACAGTTAAAGTTGCTTTTATATTTCCAAATCAAAGCATAAACACTTAGTTACCTGCTATGCTTTGGAATGCAAGCCATAAGTCATTCCCTGATATGCACTGCTTAGGCCCTCGCACATGACATCACTGATTACATCTCAGATGATATGATGGATACTATCACTGATGAGAGAGCACTTAACTACAGCAGTGAACTCCTCATTGACATGACTATTTGAATAACTCTAATGTGTGATTTAAGGTGTGTACAGATCAAGCAAGCACAAAAGCTAATTTAAGGCCACATTCTCCACCTCAAATACAAAATGTCCACTTAATACTCTGAAGGATTGAAATATCAAATTGTGCTCGAAAATATATAGTGTTTGAATAATATGTATTGGGCACAAATGAACTCCTGAGGCCCAAGGTGTAGACAGAACGCCATCTTAACCCACCACTGACTTAATACAGGACAGAAGTGGTGAAATCTCTAGAGTTTCATTGAAGTACGTACTATCTGCATAGTATGTACAGCTTACAAAAGTACGTTGTGTGCACAAGATGAAGGGAGATGATCAAACTGATTCAAATGTGTTTACATGTGATATGGATTAGATAGCAGGTATGAATCAAGTAATGTATCCTTTTAAAATCGAATTAAAGGTAGTATATAAAATCTGGGCAGATAAATCCATTCTACATATTTCATCTTTTAAGCCAAAGGCAGAGTTTCAGGGTAGAGGTAAACTAAAAATTACGTTTTTTTTATAAATCCACATAGTGCCTATAGTATCCGCTGGGAGAGAGGAAATTGTGCATTTATTGTAACCTGAGGGTGGCATAAAGAGGATAGATTAGCAACAGTGGCATGTACTTGTGGGGTCTTCAAGGCCTTCAAAACTGCACAGCCTATTCCTTAAGACTATTAACGAAGAGAATCATGCAGTTGGAAGGGCGGGAAAGAGCCTAAGACAAAACAGAGTAGACCCTCAATGCAGGTTATACTGTGTGCATGCCACAACCAATGTTTCCACATATAGCAGTCCTAGTGGGTGTTATGACACTACGAAAACTGTCTAATTGTGCCTCGGCAAATTTACATATATATTGATATTACCATAGAGAAAGTTTGTGCTATCAGTGACGCCATTAGTGAGGTCAATTGCGATGTCGGGGATTTCATCCATGCCATTTGACATCTGTCGAACCATCGATTGATATTTTGTGAATGTGGATCACTTTGCGTTTATTGTCTGGGCTGGGTTATTCCCAGTTGGACCCAGAGCCTGAAGGGAGATAGTCGACGAGGAAAAGAGGAGTACAGGCAGGTAGAGCGAGAGAAACCAAAGACATGTAGAGGGAACATTGGCGAGGGAATGATGGATTGAGAGCCATGTCGAAGGGATGGAAAAGAGTTGGAAAGACAGCGAGAAATAGTGATTTTAATATGGAGGAACTGAAGGAGAGGAGGGAGCGAGCAAGAGCGCTAAAGATCCATGTGTCGGCAGAGGCTTGTGGAATTGTGTGGAGTGAGAAGGAAGGTAGGCATGAGGACAGGGAGTGAGAGCAGCCGAGTGAGTGGGAAAGAAAGATATTGTGAGGCAAACTAGAGAGAGTGTCAACATTGATAAAGAAATGGAGAGATGCATACAAGAGAGAGAACCACGTGGGAAAGAGTGCTTGAGAGAGGAGCGATGGAGAGATACTGAGAGAGGACAAATCGAATCGTCATAGAAAGCGAAAGATTAATAGAAAGGCAAGAAGGGAGAGGCGTGACAGAGCCATAAAGAGGAATAGAGGAGAAGATAAGGAGTGTAGAAATTAGAGGGGCTTGCATTGTTGAGACGGAAAGAGGGGAGGACTTTGGAGAGGACCGAACGAGAGAGATGAACTAAAGCGAAGGGTTAAAGAGACTAGTTGCGTGGAGAAAGAAAAGGAGGCAAGGGTGGAGAGAGAGATAAAGGGTGGAGATGAGAAGTTGGATGGAGTGATATGTGGTAGAGGACCGGAAGAAATCGTTAAAATGTTCATTATCACCTGAAGGGAGAGAATGGAGGGAAAAGACGAGAATTTAGCACAGGTGCTAGGGCGGAGAGAAAGATGGAGGGGGGAAAGTGTGGACTGAGAAAGGTGCGTGAACATGAAGAGTATGGATAGAATGCATAGGAAAAGAGAATAATGTGAGAGTTAGATGGGGGACGTAGAAAAGATGCGTAGAGAGACGCATGAATATATAGATATAGATGGAGAGAGAGAGAGAGAGAGAGAGAGAGAGAGATAAGACGAGGGAGGGATGGCTGCCTGCAGAAGGGGTGCCCATTGCAAGTGACACACAAACCCTTCGCTGTTCTAAATTTAGCGGCTTGCTGTTGAGCGGAGCCCACGATTCATCTCCTGCTCGACAGAAGCTATGTGGGCTTCACAGCCTTCTGTTTCTCCTTCCCCACACTCCCTTTCCAGCACTTTTCTCATGGTCACGTTCATCCTAGCTCCCCCTTTCCTGCATCTCGTAAGTCATATTTATCCACTGTGCCTTTCATTTCCTCCCCATCACTTCTCTTTTTTGCCCTTCTGTCTTCCTTTACCGCTGCCTAGCTCTGACCTTCATTTTATTACCTTCACCTTGTTTTTTTTCTCTGCTACCATATACCACCCTTCTCCTCTTGCTTTCATCCTCTTGTCTTTCTCTGCCCCTCCCTTTCTCTGTCCTAAAGTTCTCTCGTCCCATCTTGCCTTCTTCAACTTCTGTTTACCTGGCAGTTTCTTCTCGTCTCTGCCTTATTTCTTCGCTTACCTCTTCCTCCCTCTACTCTTTGCTTCTATTTATTTTCTCTTCTTCTACTACTCCTTCTCTCTACCCTTCAATTCTTCACCGTATTATCTTCATGCCCCTCCATTTTTCTTCTGCTCACTTCTATCCCTCACCTTACAGTACCACTTCCTTTAAATGCTCACCTTCACCTACTCTTTCCCTACCCCCACATTCTTCACCCTTCGCTTCTGGCCTCCACCCTACTGTCTTTACTTAACCACCCTTAGTTTCATATCTCCAGCTTTTCTCTTCAATTCAACTTCTCCCTTTCTCTTCAGTACACTTTGTTTTCTTTTATTTGTATGTGTATATCAGTTTAATACAAACCTGCCGGCCAAGTTGCTGGAGAAAGCCATTAACGGGCAGCTCAGCGCTTTCTTTCAAAGCACTAATGCGCTTGACCCCACGCAGTTTGGGTTTCGTGCAGGGCATAGCACGGAGCTGGCCCTGATCAAGGCCACTGAGGAGGTTAGAGAAGCGGTTGATCAGGGAGGTGTAGCCGTCCTGATCCTGCTGGATCTGTCCGCGCCCTTCAATACGGTCCATCACCATGTGTTGATGGACCGTTTGTCGAAGGCAGGGGTGGAAGGGAGGGCTTGGCACCTCCTGAAATCTTTCTTGGTGGACAGAGTCCAAACATTTGAGATGGGGCAGGACAAATCCAAGCCGTTTACCCTCCCATGTGGGGTGCCGCAGGGTTACTCCTTGAGCCCGACGCTCTTTAATGTCTGTCAGTCCGTTGGCAGCACTGATAAGGTCCTTCGGGCTGCAATTAACAACTTATGCAGACGACACACAAATTGTGTTGTCCATTCAACGAGGGACTAAAGACATGATGGCTACAAGATGTCATGACTGTCTGAAAGGTATCTGTGGCTGGATGGCCTCTAATTGCCTGAAATTGAATGCAGGCAAGACCGAGGTCATTATATTTGGGAACAATCCACACATCTGGTCTCCTGACATGTGGCCAGAGGGTATGGGCAAACTTCCAGCTCTTGTAGAACAAGCCAAAAACTTGGATGTGATCCTGGATCATAAACTCGATTTTGGGGACCAGGTCAGCGGAGTGGTATCTACCTGCTTCTACCTCCTTAGGACTCTGAGAAATTAAATTTCTCCTTCCAGCAGATGGTTTCAAGATGGCTGTCTCAGCCCTCATTTTGTCCCGCCTCGATTACTGCAATAGTCTGTACCCTAACTTGAAAAAAAAACATCTGGTCAGACTACGGACAGTACAAAATGCAGCGGCAAGACTGCTAATTGGGATACCTAGGTTTGCCTCTGCTCCGGCAATTGCACTGGCTACCATTTACAAAACAAGCACAATTCAAGGCACTGTGCACAGTTTTTAAGGCACTAAGTGGCACTGGCCCGGATTTTCTGACTAGGTGCTTTGAATGGTATGTTCTAGGCAGAGAGCTGCGTTCCACCGAAAGAGGACTAGTAGCCGTTCCCTGAATACAGAAGGCCAGTTGGGGAGGCAAAAGTTTCTCCTATGGTGTGGCGAAATCCTGGAACAGCCTGCCAGTACATCTTAGGAAGGCCTCAGAGCTCCTTTCCTTCAGAAAGGGGCTGAAGACTTTGTTATTTACGGTTTAGGCACCCCGCTTACAGTGTGTCAGTGTGTAGCGCCAGGACACCCATGGGTAGAAGTGCGCTTTATAAGCTTCGATAACATAACCTTATATACTAGAATGATCCTTTATTTAACCAAAATGCTAAAAATCAATTAAATGTTAAAACAATTTAGGCATGCATACCATTTTTTTTATTATTCACAAAAATGTAATCATCTGATTTTCTTTCGTCTTATCATATCCTGAAGACAATGGCTTCAAGTATTTATCATGTAGCATTGGCGTTCATTTACATTAAAACATAATATGCACCCGGTTTTATACATCCACCCTGCATACTCAGCATCTTCTCCTTTCTCTGGTGATTCTTTGCCATCCTTCCTTCATCTCAAATGTTGGAAATTGATTAAAGGCTGGCTAGCGGATGTAACGTATGGGCACACGCAGCTAACCACGTTCTGGGAGTTGCTGCCGGCTGCATCCAGGCCTCGCGACATCTGGGATCCGTTTGTGAGCTGGGCTCGGGAATATCAGAGCGGGGAATCATAGGGTTATATTTTGAGTGAATGATCCCTAGGAGATGAGTGGCGGTAGGGGAACGTTGTGTCCTGTTCTTATCACGCCACTGAGGCAATACCTGTAACACTGTCACGGCTTTGGATGTTACCCATGTCTTCCCCCACAGTTGTTCTTTTTGTAAACTGCGGCAGTGTGTTGTGGCCCCCTGAGCTCCTGTATCCAGTCTAATTGCTTGTAATTCCAATTTTGATACTGACATGATGACTATTGCAATATGTTCCTTTCTGTATGACACCTAATAGCATACTGTATGTAGCGCACTAATGATGTAGACTGGCAAGTTTGTTGGTTGTATTTTTCAATATTGCAAAAATGCTTAATAAAAACAAAAAATGTTGGAAATTGATTAAATTGTGCGAGCATCAAAGTCTTGTATTTATTAGCTATGATGAAGTTATAAATACAAAAGGCCCCCGCAGTCGTGGCGGAGTCTCTGCACTCGTGGCAGAGGCCCTGCAGTCGTGGGGGAGTCGCCGCACACGAAGCGCAATCTCTGCAATGAGAGTTCTCACTGGAGATTAATCCCCAAGTGCTGAGACTCCCTCGCTACTGTGGACCTCCGCCCAAGTGCGGAGGCCCTTCGTGGATCAGGCTGTCTGTCTGTGAATTTCCCCTTTACAGCAATGAGTGGTATGCTGTGTAAAACTCCTCAACACTAAAATATGACTCTTCATCTGTTTTTCGATAGCTACTCTTATGTCCTTTGTTTATATATTTTAATCCCCAAGTGTTCCTTGAAGATCCAATTTATCAATCCATAAATCATGTTCCCTTTCTTACCAACTGTAATCAGTTGATCTATTGTTTAGATTCTGGAAGAATTAACATTTAGAGATTGTAATGGCTGCCGAATGTATCATACCTACATAGGGTTTATTGAATGACTGTACTCTCAATTGACATCATTTTGGTTTCCAAATTGTTGGCATCCATTGGTATACTTTTTGGTAGCCTCAAGATGTTATAACATATTGCGCCCAGCCTTGTCCATAACGCAATGCTACGGAAAACCAAACCAGCACCCTATATGATGTCATTGTGGTCACCTATGCTGCATATTCTCTGGTCAGTGGTGTTCATTTTTCTCACCACAATTTTTTACTAAATTTCTTCAGGGTATTTTCTGTATTGTTAATGGACCTAATCTTTTGCTTAATTTGTGTCCTCCATCTTATACTTTAAAGCTCAGGTATTTACATTCTTTGTTTATATTGATCGTTAGTGTACCATGACCTTTACTTTTTTTTTTTTTTCCCCCGAAGTTTAAGACTTTGCTCTTTTTTGCAACTGAATGTTAAATAATTTTTCCAGGCATAATTCATTCATTAACTTTTCGGGTCCACTGCAGTATGATCCAGGGATAGAAGATTATGTGCATAAATAGAGCCTTAATAGTTATTATAAGCAGCACAATATCTTAACGGTTCAACTTCAACACATACGGCATACTAATGCAGTGCATTGGCCGAAAGGAGTGTTTTCCTTAAAGGGATTATGTTTTATAATATTCAGAAGTGAAACCGAGATTCCCTTCCATCTGAAGATTTGGATTTTCGAAGCAATGTTTACACTCCTGGCATGTTATACTCCACTACGTTATGTTAATTTAATTTCTTAAGCACAGCGGTTACCCTGGGATGTCCTGGCGCTGGTCACTACCTATCGATTGCTGAGGTGTGTGGTGCCCAAAGGGGTGAAAAGCCATGTTTTCAGTTCCTTCCTAAAATTAATGAGCTCAGTAGTGATCCTGAGATGAAATGGAAGTTCGTTCCAGGCCCTTGCCGCCCCTGTAATGAAGCTTCTGCCACACCAGCCAGCTTTTTTTAGCTGGGGTTATAATCCCTCCTTTTGCTCCCATTGAGCGGATGGCCCTTTGTGGAACGTACCATCGAAAATGCTGTTTCAGATGGTCGGGGCCAACTCCTTGAAGGGCCTTAAAAACCGTGCACATGACTTTGAATTGGATCCGTTGTTTAACAGGGAGCCAGTGTAACTGTTTTATTTCTTTTTTTAACTGAGACAAACTTGGGTGTCCCAGTCAGTAATCTGGTTGCCTCATTTTGTATGAGTTGGAACCTACTTAGATGTTTCCTTTGGATATTAAGGTATAGACTATTGCTGTAGTCCAGCCGCGTCAGGATAAGAGACGTAACTACTGTCCTGTGGCTATTTGCTGATAAGAATGACAGTATCTTCCTTATCATTCTGGGAAGTTGAGAGCTAGCTGAGACAACCGCATTTACCTGATCCCCCAAAGGTAAGCTTGTTGTCTACTATGACCCCCAGATTCTTTGCTTTCTTAGTTGGTTCAGGTAGGGTCCCTAATTCTTCAGGCCACCAGTCTGGCACCCAGAAATTGGCATTGTTCACAAAAATAATGACCTCCGTTTTGCTTGAGTTGAGCTTCAAACAGTTTGTAGTCATCCACAACCTGACCGCTTTCATGCAGTCGTGAAATCTTTTTCCTGTCTCAGCCTCCTACCCCAGCCAAAGTGACATCACTATCTGGGTATCATCTGCGTATGATGTCAACTGGAACCCAAAGGATCTTATCAAGGCTGCCATGGTGTAACATTAACATTAAAAAGTGTGAGGCTAAGGGACGAGCCCTGAGGTACTCCACACGGAAGGGAAAGGGGTTTTGAGCGGACTATATCTAAGTCCACAGTTTGGATTCTTTCTGTGAGAAAAGATTTAAAGCGATTCCAGGCGTTACCTTGTACCCCCACCTTCTGATAGACGGTTCATCAAAACGTAATGATGGACCGTATCGAAGGCCACCGAGAGATCCAACATAATCATGGCTGCGTAACCCCCCTGATCCAAGGCTTCTCTCACTTCTTCTGTGGATTTTATCAAAGCCAGCTCTGTGCTGTGCTCTGAATCCATAGTGCGTTGGATCTAATATATTATTTATTTGGAGGAACTTGCGGAGTTGAATATTCATTTCTTTTTCGACTATTTAGGCCGGTAGGGGGAGACGAGAGATTGGTCTTTAGTTATTTGGATCCTTAGGATCAAGGTACTGTTTTTTGGGCAGCGGAAGAATGGATGCAGTTTTCCATCTTTTGGGAAACTGGCCAGACTCCAGCATAGCGTTAAACAGTGGGGTAAGTGTTGCGCCAATAAGTTCTGGGACTTGTTTGCTCACAGACACTGGGCATGGGTCGTATGGTGATACCGATCGAATGGAGGCCAATAGACCGATAGAGTACCGCTCCTCCATAGGTGAAAAACAGTCTAAAGTAGGTTGTGTCATGGTTGTACTAAGAGCTTAAATGAGGAAATGATGACTTCCACCTTCTGCTGGAAGAAAGTGCCTATATTCTCACATAGTTCAGGGCTGCTCTGATTTTTAGGTGTTTCAGGGGTGGTCAGTTTGGTTACTTTTTTAAATAATTCTTTGGAAGAGTATTTTGCCTGAGTGATTTGCTCCGAAAAAACTTCCTTTTAGTGTTAAATAGTAGTTTTTAGGTCTCGACTACGCAGCACGCAAGCGTTGCTTAGGAGGCGACCTTTTGCAATCGATCAACACTTTTGGTTAAACGCGTGCACGTTTTGCATTGCTTTGTATTGCAACTCGTGCACGTTTGGCTTTTCCCTTGCGGGAGCGAGCATTGGTGCCATCTGTTTGTAATTATCTTCAAAACAGATGGTGTCGCAGCTCGCTCCCGCAAGGGAAACGCTGTGTGTCTGGTTCCTGTAAGCAAACATTATCGTGTCCATCTACAACAGAAGTTGTAACAGCTTTTTTCCAGTCCAAATACTCCCTCCCTCCACCTGCAGTCCTTATGCGTGTCCATCCACAACAAAAGTTGTAAGCGCTTTTCTTCCGGTTGAAATACTCCCTCTCTCCAAAAAGTCACAACAGAAGGTGGCAGACTTTCTCTTTTTATTGTCCGTACACACTGGTACCGGGTTTCTTTGGGTTGTGTTTTTTCTAGGTCTACTTGTGTCGTCTGCAGTTCCTACAAGACTTTACTTTTGTTTCTCATGCTGTTTTTTTTTTTTGCAGATTTATATAGCGCGAATTTGACCCGAAGGTATTAGTGCTTTATTCATCTTGCTTGTTGCAAGAGGACTTACAAACCGTTGCGTTTGTGGTTTACAGTGGTACCAGCTGTTGAAGGAGGGGAAGATCTGAAAGCAGCCACTGGATGAATAATATCCGCAATTGTTGAGTTGCTGGCCTCTCGTGCATGCTAGGTCCCCCCGGCAATATATTGAAGCACACTCTGACACAGGATGAATAGTGCTTTACTGACCACGAGGCAAAACCCATCTGGCTTATTTAGGAACTCTGCGGTGATGTGTCCACAGCAACCATTAGTATTAACAATGGCCCAAGTAAACCTCCCCGTATGCATGCTTCAATGCCCCACATAGGGGTAGTAGGCAGTATATAAATGCTGCAATACAGTACTACCATGGGTATCAGCAGGTGAATATTAAGCACAAATATTGTTTCTGACATGGTTTGATCCCTTAAAGGACACACCTAACTGGCAAACTCAACGCTCTAGTTAGAGTGCCCAAGATCACACATCGCCTTACCGTGAAGCTAGTTTCTTAGCCCAGAAACTCATTGAAAACTAGCAATAAAAGTATTAATCCTATTAATGTCTTTATGGACCAGCCCCCCCCCTCTCACACACACACTGGTCAAATAAAAATGAGCCCGTTTGTCAGCCCATGGCGAGCATGCACAATTGACAGGGGTCACAGTGGGCGATGGGCATGCACAAGAGTACATGGCGCGGCCACAGACGAGCCCTCAGCGTGCATTAATTTTCGCACACCCACTCGCTCTCCCCGACATCCCAGACTTTTCTAGCAGATTCCAGAGCCAAGTACGCGGCATGACAAGCTCGAAAGAAACCACCACAACCCAGGAAGTGACATTTACACGAAGGTGCGGTGAAGGGGTCTCAAAGTAAAGCTGATAATCTCTTTCCTGTGCATATATATATGTATATATATATCGCGTATTTACAGACGTTTATCTGAACCCCTTTGTTTAACTCATTCAATGAAAACGGGCACTGATGGGATTTTGGGAAGGAAGGCAATGTACCCAGAAGTGAATACGGGTCGTAAAAGATCTATTCGCCCCCTTTAAAAGAGAAAGGAAATCTTCCGAAGTACAGAAGAACGAACGTCTTAGTCAGCCCGTTGGGGCTTAAAATCGATCTGCACCTGGATATTTCTGCAGCAGATAATGCATTGGAGCTAAATAAATGTGGATTTTACACCAATTTAAGTGCACTGCCGAGAGAAAGAAACATCTGTTACAAAGTTCTTGGGGGGGAGGGGGCTTTGCAAATCATACAAATTCTGCTTTTTGCAGTCAACGACAAATCGATTCCATTCATTTTAATTACAAAAAGAGAACTAGTAATAGTCGCCATTGAATGCCGGGGTTAACATAGCCAACCAGGATGGTAGTCTGAACTGGCTACTCGCCGTAAAGTGCCCCAACGACTCGTCCGGGGTAGTAAGCGCTATATAAATGCAATTCCCAGTTGCCCTCGTAATACAATAGGCACTACCCTGGGATTCGGCAGAACTCCCTTCTCACCCAAAACTGTTTTAATATACATTTGCAACAACAGAGGCCAACTGACAGAACTCACGACTTGCATATAAACACTGCGCAGACAGGACTTACAGACAGCTCTCACCAGCAGTTTTGCGAACAAAAAACACCACCAAGCCCAGACTACCCCTAACCACCAGAAAAAGGCATATTAAAGCCCCCCCACACTTTTTTAAAAAACGATAGCACCAACCCCATTATCACCAAACACCTGCCAACAAGGGATGTCAGTTCCCTCTCAAACCATCCACAGCAACCACATATGACCCTTGTATATGCTAATCCAACTAACCGCCTCGCCCCGCTCCAGTGTGCAGGACTAGAACAAACTGTCATTGTCTTGAGCGCGGCTGAAAACTCGAAAGGACATGGTTTGCATGACAAGGGACAACGCTACGAAGGCACGCTACTAGCAAAATAGGCGCTACGTAGGGTAAAAAGTTCTTATCCATGGAACTGCCTCGCAACAACGGACATCTGGAAAACCTGTACATTTTGGCTGCACAGCTGACTGTGGACAGCACGAACAAGACAGGCTCCAGACAAACTGACCCCAATCTCAACAAGCATTGGCATAGCCAATAGGTCTCGCCTTTGGGACCTTTTTAAGTGTTTAGCCATGCAACAGTTGATGTTGTTGCACAAAGGATATTGTGCTGTATAACTAAATATTTATAAGGCCCGAAAGGCGATACCTATTGGCTATGCTAATGCTTGTTTATAGAGGTTAAGGCTCTGCCGATAGGCCACTTTGTCAGTGTTACTATAGCCTCTTCTCCAAGCGCGCTCTAAGCGCGTTTGCAGGAATGTTTGAAAACCAGCAGGCTGATGGCTGAGAGCGTTTGGGGGTCCATAGTCTTGCTGGGGCTAGTTTATTGCATGCTGTATCTATCCACTCCGTATAAGCGGTAGTGGCCTCCTCTATTTCTGAGTAGGTCTCTTAACTCAGGGCCTTTGATATTCTTCCATGCTCTTGCCAAGATCTCTTTTTTGGGTTCTGCCTTGTATAGATGGGGGTTAGGAGATTTCAATTCAAACTCGATGGCGGCATGGTCTGTCTAAGCCAAGGGTAGCACCTCAGTGGAAGCTCTAACTCAGCTCAACAACCAGGAAAAGGCAGCACTGCGCAGTCGCATCAGCGCGCCCATTTATTAGAGTGTGGCGCAAACAACTAGCCGGCTAACCCAAGATGACAGCCCCGTTTCCCTCCACCCGATTCCCTTCCCTTCTGATCGGGCGAGAATGGCGTGCACAGCAAGCAAATGGTACGTGGTGCAAAAAACGATTCCAGTACAAGATCCTTGTAGTAGTATTAAAAACAGTAAAAATGATTAAGCAATGTTTTAAAATTGAAAGAAATCGCTGGCGAGCTATAACTCAGCTCAACAACCAGGAAAAGGCAGCACTACGCACCGCTCTTGATAATAAGCTTTTTTTCTTATCGCCAGATGTGTAGGATCAACCTGGCTCAAGGACATTGGGCTCTTCACATGACACTAGTTATGTTACACAAGGACGTATTCATTTTCTTTTAGGCAGGGGCAGATTAGGTAATTTGCCTAGAATCACAGGATGTTGAGCCCACGCCGCTGGTATTCGAACCTGGTTCTCCACAGTTCCGCTGTCAGCAGTTCTGCCCTTAAGGCCACATCCTCAAAATAAGCACACTGGTGACAAAGATGGGTGACAAAGGTTATCTGTGAACACTGCTTTAGGTAAACAAGTGCTGCCTGAGAACTGGAAAGAAGGCCTGGGCCCCTCCGTTCCAGGAACTTTTGCTGGTCTTTGTTTGAAGAGCCGGGAGGGGATACTGAATCTCAGGCTAAGGGCGACTGCTGCACTAACAGATTGCACCCCTCAACAATAGTGTGAGATGGAGGCGAACCGACCAGTAAGCATCTGTTGGGTATTTTCTCAAAAACATGAATGGTTGGTTCCTCTTTAGATGTTTGAGTAGCAACATTGTCACAGCAGTGTGGTGCTTTTGTTAACACGAACAGTTTACACTAGGATAGAAACTTCTCCCTTTATAGGTCTCGCCTGAGCCAGCGCGCATGCGCTACTCAGCAAGGCTTTAGTAAGGGCTTTAAAACTGTGAACAGACGCTCATGCATGTACTTTTTTATAATCTCCCCCTATTGGCCTTTACATTCGTCTTTCTAAGAAAGACAGCATGCAATTGGCTTAAGGCGGATGCATGTCCCACCTTCTCTGGTCCTTGGCCTAGGGTCCTTGGGAGCGAGCATGAGTGCCCTCTGTTTTCAATTATCGCAATTGGAAACAGATGGCGGTCAGCCTGGTTGAGCACCGGCTTGCGAGTGCGCGTACCACTCTCTGGACTTCTGCCTATGCGCGCGAGGGACGCTGCAGCTGCTTTCACTTCACGGTCACTTTCAGCGCGGCACGCGCCTCATCAGCTAGCCCTGTGTTTTGTAGATGCTAATGCCTGCTCTGTAGGTAGCGCGTGGTGAGAGCGCGGCTGTGCGTAGACGAGGCCTTGCGCGTTTCACTTTACTCACGCTAAGCGAGAGCACTCGGCGGTAGGGCCTGGAAGGTAGGGACAGGTTCCTTAGAGAACAAGCACTCTCAAACCCGTAACAGGAGCTTAGACAGCTGTGAGAGATCAAATCTCAGCCCATGGGAGGCAGAGACATGGTGCATTCGGAGATGTATCCATGTCCTGAACACCCAGCCTGTGTTTTCAGACCTCACACAGGGATGTGGAATTCCTATAGCCCGACGCCCAGGACATATTGTTTAGGGTCATGGGCAACAAGTTTTCATGTGTATTTTGTCCTTGGGACAAGTAGGCCCACCCCCCTGCGGCACAAACACTTTGGCTGCCTGTTTGCAGTACCACATTCTGGATCAGGGAAGGGCACTGTCTGCAGTTTAGGTAATATTTTTGTCCATATGTTAATGCGTTCAAACTTCAATTTATGGTTCATTAATTGAAAGCCTTTACCATTAGGGAGAGCGCTCTAAGTAAATGTTGTAAGTTCTGATTGCACTACTGACAGCGGTTCCAGTATAAAAATGTGTACACACGTTTTCAAAGTTTAGCAATATGAGGCTATGTATAATGCTCGCAGAATGCTCTCTGATTTGATGGAAATATTAGCCGAAACTTGAAAGCAAGATTGAGGATTCTTTGCTTTCAAAATAAAATGTTGATAAAAAAATGAATGCAGGAAAAAAAACATTTAGCTAAACTACTGTAAAATTTCTGGTACCTTTTCTTTGCAGCATCAGCATATTTTGATGCATGCTAGTATTTCCCAAAAATATTCCTAATGGAAAATCAGTGTAACCAGTTTCAACAAGATTGTGGGCAGCAAAAATAAACAAGCATTGGCAAACCCAGTAGGTTTGAAATTGATGGTCAGCTTTTTAGTTTTGGCAATGTATGACTCGTTTTGGCATGGTTTTTTGTAAAACCTTATTGGTGTGGGAGCTGCCAGGTCCTCACCATTATAACAAACATTGGCAAAAGCAAAAAATGTTTTTGGTCTCAAAAAGCACTGCCACAGTCGTTACTGGCACTGAACAAAACTATTTTGAGTGCCGATATTCTGCTTGTGAAAGAGCAGAATGCAGTCACTCACAGTGAAGCCTGCCGATACACAGAGAGACAGAATTTTAATAAACGCAAAACGTCATGGTCAACGCCAGACCAAATTAGGAGCCCATTTATTAAAAAGTCTCCAAAGTGCACCCATGGTATATGTCCCTGCATTAAGTGCAGCTATACGGCTTTGTGAATTCCCAAGAATTTACAGAAGTAGGACAAAAAATAGTACTCCTAGAAAATATTTTTGAACTGCATGTGTAGATTTGCTCATGGGAAAATGAGTGTTTGCAAGTTCACTTTCCCTCCAACCACTTTTTTCCCCAACTCTGGAAGGTTTACATCTGCCATTGTCAGGACTAAATTTCCAACATTCCTCAGTATGGGAAAAGATTAGAGAAGAGTTGTTGAAAACCCTTAAAACATGCAAGTTAGTAGGTTTGCACAGACTCAAAAGGGTATTCTCACCATGGAACTATTGCTTACCACTACCTTTAGCTCCAGTATGTAGATCTGCGGAAACGTGGCAACATAAGGGGATTGCAAGTATTCGAACACTACTATGGTATGAGCCCTGGCATAATCAGAGAGGCTATATCAGAGCTATAATGAGATTTCTGCCATAATTTGTCGCCGCACTACATGGCACTTCAGGGGGAAGTGGATTTTGTTACAGGACAAGTAGATTTATGAAGCAACCTTCCCCATGGGCAAGTAGATATTTTATTACATGCCACACCCCTGCTCACATCACCTAGTGGCTCTGGCCTCCCTGGAGCTTGCTGCCTCTAGCAACACTCTGCCCCTTGGACCACCCTGTGCCCCGGGGGTGTCTCTCGGAGCTACAACCAGCCCTCTCATGGATCCCTTCCTCTAACTGCTGCCACCCCTTAGCAGACCCAGTCCTCCCAGAGCTCATGTCTCCTAGCAGCTCTGTCACCTTAGTTTCCGTCCTAACGCAGTCCTGGTCTTCTCGAAATCCCCTTTGTCTTTACAGCTAGGCTCCCTCACAGCTCCTGTCCTGGCCCTTAAAACTCCCACGTCCTAGGAGCTCCAGTTGTATCAGAACTCCATTCGCCTAGCAGCCTAGGCCTTCCCCGGAACTCAGCATTCTTAGCTCCTGTCCCATAGCAGTCCTAGAGCTTCCGGTCCCTTAATGCTCCTGTCCCCGAGCAGCCGTCGTCCCCTAGCAGTCCCAGCCCTATTAGAGCCCCCGTCCCCTAGCAGCCACAGAGCTCCAGTCCCGAGCGTCCAGGCCATCTTCAGATCTGCTTCAATTCATTTTCACCACAAAAATATGCCAAGTAAATACTTACTTTTATATTAAAAAAATATTTTTTTATTTACAGAAAAAGGCACTGAAAATATTGTGAAAATCGTCGTCTAGTCTTCTGCATTTCAAGTTAAAAACATTTTCATTCTTTGTGTTAAAATAATTTTTACAGACGATTCAGCATTATGGACCTTTATGCCCCCAACGTTGACCACAATGCCCCTGTAATCTAAGTTAAAATGTAAAAGAAATAAAAATATAAGAAGCTGAAATACGAGATCTCGATTTAGTTGAATGAATCAGAGTCCTTCACACAACATTGACCAGAACATTCTAAAGCGCAACTCCCATTTTGTAATCAATGTTTTTGTTTACCCTCAACATCATTGATCAGCCGTTGGCACAGAGTATCAGAGGCACACTGCATTATATTTATTGTGCCCCGAGATGCCGAGTTACGAAACGTTCTCGTCACTTTGAGGCATAAAATTTTAAATTCTGCAAAACACATTTGAACATAATTGGGCGCTTTCGTTCTGTTCAGCGAACATGTGCCTGCGGGTCTCCACATTACTTACGTTAGAAGTAGCGGAAAAGCCTGGTATCTACTAAAAAGCGCATTATATTAAAAACTGTCTGCATATTTCCAGAGCCAGGCTTTAAAGGAGTCGCAGAAGCTGGCAGGGGCGCTGGCGAGTGCCATTATAACATTAGTCTTGTTTGAAGCGCTATTTACAAAATGGCGTTTTCCTCCCCTTCTGACCTCCTCTGGTGTGAAACCCTTTTATCCATTTGTTCGGAGTTGGTTAAGTGAAGTCGAGACCCTCCATTTCCCTTTAATACGGTAATGAGTAATTCTCAATGACAGGCCGGCAGGAATTAGCACAAAGGGCGGAATTACCAGCATAAGGAGTGGCGCACAGGCGGCGGTGGGGCACACCCGCCGGCACCACCTGCAGCACGTGTGGTACAGAGGTGCCCACCCCGCGTCAACCTCTGCGGCTCGTGGCACATAGGTGCGTACCCTGCACCAAGTCCTGTATTATGTGCTCACACCAATCAACACCTGGATCACATGGCACAGATGTACGTTCGCCACTCACACTGCCAGTGCGAGTGCCTTTACCCGCATGGCACTGAGGCAGAGGTGCCCACCCAGTTACCAGCCTCCTATGGCACAGAGGTGCATACCACTCACCATCACCCATATCATATGGCACAGAGGCGCACACCCGCCATATACACCTCCTATAACACGAGTGCCTGTACGTAGCATGGTACAGATATGCCCACTCAACCCCCAGCCTTTGCGGCTCATGGCACAGAGGTACATATCACTCACCAGGACCTGTATCATATTGTTCAGGGGTGTACAGCCGCCATCCACACCTGCAGCGCGAGTGCCTGTACTGAGCATGGCCCAGGTATGCCCATCCAGTCCAGAGTTTCAGGGGGTGATGGCAGAAGGGTCCGTACCCGCCACCTTTTGCGGTATCACATATCGGAGGTGTACACCCACCATCCGCACCTGCAGAGCGAGGGCCTGTACTGGGTCAGAGGTGCCCGCACGATGTATTGCACCGTGTTACACACCCAGACCTGAAGTGTCTGTACAGAGCATGGTACAGACGTGCCCGCCCAACTACGAGCAATGTAGCTCAAGACCGAGATCCAAACATGTAGCACGTAGCAGCGTTTGCAGTGCGAGGGTCTGTGTCAAGCCTGGCACAGTAGGGCCAAGCCTCCGTCCTCACATGGCACAGTGATGCCCGCCCACACCTGTAGCATAGGTGTATGTACCGAACATGGCACAGAGATGCTAACCCTGCTACAGCACCTGCAGCGCAACATGGCACAGAGGTGCCCACCCGCAGCTCACACCTGCAGCATGCGTCTGTACAGAGCATTTACCCACAAGTCATGGGTTTGAATACTGACCTTTTCGACTTCGTTTATTTACAGAGTTTGATACTGCGCCAAATGGCATGTACAGGGAAAGTGGGAAAAACACAATGAAAACGTTCATGGTGCCGGGGGGAGGGGTGGGCTAATAAATGGGCAACCTGTCTTTCATCCTTTTAAGTTGGTCGTAATACGTTCTACAGGCAAAAGAGTGCGTGCCTACTGCAGAGAACAAGGATATTAAGACTATCTACTTTAACCTCCTCCTTAATGAAATCTTAGCAGTCACCCCATCTCTACTGCGCGATGGATGTATGCAGGGCAACAAGAGTCTTAACACAGGCCCAAATGACACCGGCTCCACTATTGTAGACCTGGTCAGCGTTTGACAAAGAAAGGTGCTGACTACGGATGCCGCTAACAAAAAGCATTGGCATAGCCAATAGGTCTCGCTTTTGGGGACCTTATAAGTATTTAGTTATGCAGCACAATATCCTTGGTGCAACAACATCAACTGTTGCATGGTTAAACACTTATAAACTCCCAAAGGCGAGACCTATTGGCTAGGCCAATGCTTGTTTTGTCCTTATCGTGTCTATTCTAGTGCTTCCTGAACTGTAGATCCTTATCGGACTGTTTATAGTTCACCTCCACTGAAAGACCAGAGTAAAGAGAACTCCTGCCGTGAGGTCATTGGCTGATGCTTGTTTTTTCCACACCCTCGCCTGCTGTTTCTTCTCTCCTTCCAGCATGCACCCTCTCATTTTACTGTATTCTTTGTCACTCACACCATCTCTTCTCACTTTTAAAAACATAAAACAAAAGAGCCATAGACCATTTTTAGCATACTTTTAGCCATGTAGCATCTCACCATTACTACTGTATAATGTAGATAACACTGTTAAGCCCAACAGCTATGCAAATAAACATCTATTGCGTTTGACAACGTTTTTTGGCTTGTTTCTTAAAGCCCATTCTGTCAATTTTACCAAATGCCCAACTTGGAAATAAAATAATCTCTACATATAGGTTCAACTAACGCCTGCTTGTTGTTTTATACACATCGGAACTTTACCTTAGAGGGTCCTATTCTATTTTATATATATTTAAAACGCATGCAACCTTTATTTTGCTTCATCTCGGACTTCCTTTTTTGCCTTTTGCCTTTTAACTTGACCTACATCTCTCAACAAGGTCAGATAAATACATTTTGAAACCATGTCCCTTTTAGCACTAGGACATATAACCCAACAGAACAGCAATGGCATCAAAATGCAGTGTAATTCCTGCATACAAACACTTGCTATATTTGCGTACTAACAGAAGGCTAGAAGTTGCTAATGTTGCTTATGCAAATGTTTTTGTTTGCCTCTTTTCAACATTGCCTCCTTTTTTCTCTGGCATCAGCTCTTTGGCTAATAGTTCTTACTTGTGCTATTTTAACATTTAAGACCATATGCTTGCTTCAGTTCGATTTTAAATAAATAAATGGGGTGCTTTTTTTGACACTGAATATGTCAGTGAATCAATGTTGAGACACAATGGCGCTTAAAGTGAAATAAAAATAACTCCGTTGGGAACACTATACGCCTATTGTAACGCAAAGTCTATGTAAAAGAAGTGCATTTACTTTTAATCTAGGCACTTTGCTATGCCAGCATCAACTGAAAAAATAGCAGACCATACACAAAGATGTGCCAGCTACTGCTAGCCTGAACATTTCTTAGGTCTGCAGTTTGGTGGCCACCAACGTTCGACTTAATCCTATAGTCTTTTGTCATGGATTTTTGGTATAGGTAGTTTGGCCTGTCAGAGTTATAGCTGCTTAGGTAGTCTGAGCATCATTTTTGGGGTGGGTGCTACAAGCTGAAGACTGATCAATGAAGCGAGGCTAAAAATGCAGGTGTTTTTAGTAGTTGTGAGATGTATTCGGCAGCCGCAAAATAAATTACTGCTTGCACTGTCCGAGACTGCTGGCAGCGCTCTAATTTTGTTGGATTAGCTGCAGTGTCACCCTGTTCACTGCTTCGAGAGGGCTGTGCACTCACACACTTTGTATAGCTCTGTCTTCACAACCTTGATGCTCTTCACATTCTTTTGCTGAAACTGGCATTCTCTGCCGCACAACAGTTGTGTTCTTGTCCTTCCTCCTGAAGTCAGCAAAGCTGCCCTGCTCCGGGGTCAGGGAGGATGAGATAGTTTGGGACCAGCCACAAGCATCTCTGTTTCTCCGTTGCCATCCTTAGGCAACGCAAGCAGGGGCGGCTCCTCTGCTAAGGCACAGGAGCGTCTCCCCACTGCTTTGAGAGCAGGAGAAAGAAAAAATAAAGTAAATAACCCCTTCATTATCTCTTTATTTTTCACTACCGGGCTAGGTTTGGGCGGAGCTGGGGTCACAGGGGAAGGAGTGGTTTGCACTCCTTAAGTGTTCATGACTGTTTGGTCAGCCCTCTTGGGCCGGGCAAACAGTCATGTGCAATTTGCATGTTCCCCACCATTCTGCATCAGTGGTGTAGATAGACCTCCGGCCACCCATGGTGGCCCCAGCATTTTCTGCAGGGGGGTGGTGCTGGCAATTTCTGCGATGGCTACCCCCGCGACTGCCGCAGGTAAGATTGAGGGGAGGCCACCACCCCAAAATTCATGCAGTCTGGGGCAGAACACACCACTCTATGCTACTCCAATCTGTGGCACTCTGTCACTCCACTCCACTTTGTGCCCTCTATGCTACTCCACTCTGTGCCTTTCCATTATATGCCATGGTACTTTAAGCCACTCCAATTTATGTCACTCCACTCTATGCCAAGCTACCCCACTCCTTGTCATTCTACTCTATGGCACTCCATTCAACTCTATGGCACTCTTTGCCACATCCACTCTACCCCACACAACTCTACACTGTGCCACTCTACGTGAATCCACTGTACTCTACGCCCACATCACTCTACTGTACTGTACACCACTCTCCGCAGCACTCCACTTTAACCCTCTATACGCCCCTCCACACCACACAATGGCACTCTAGGCCATTCTATGCCACTCCACTCCACACCACTTTACTCCACCCCACTGTATTGTACACCACTCTACTGCACACCACTCTACTACATCCCACTCTATCCCACTCTATGCCACTATACTCTAAACCACACTACTCCATACCAATCTAATCTACACCATTCTACTCCATGCCACTCCACTGCACTCCCTACCATGCCACTCCACTCTTCACCTCTTACTGTATGCCGCACAACTCTATACCACTCCATTCCACACTACATCACTGTATGCCATTGCACTGAACACCACTGAACTCTTTGCCACTCTATCCTACGCCACTCTACTCTACAACACTCCACGGTAAGCTACTCTACGCCACTCCACATCCTGGCACTCTACTACGCTCTCCTCTACGCCACGCCACAGTAGCCACTCTGCTGTACAACATTGCTAAAAGGCATTGGCAAAGCCAGTAGCCCTCATATAGGTAACACCTATTGGCTTTACCAGTGCTTGTTATATATGTGGCTACGAATCTCACTCCTTTCCACTGGTCAGAAATCATTTAAATTTTTTTATTACACTTTTAAATTGTATTGGTAATAAATGTTCCTCCAAGTCGGTACTGCCTTTAGATGTTAACTCAACCATCCATCCCTCTGAGTCCATAGAGTGAGAATTCCTCCTGTTTGGTAGCATGGATTTCTTCCTCTGTGATGTGCATATCTTTAAGTTAATTCTGTGATTGGTTTGAAATGTTAATGTATGGTCATCGATGTTTCAGCAAGCCCTCTTTCCACTACGTTCCTTAACTTCTTTTGATCATTGTCAATAATTGCACACTCCATTATTTCCCAATCTAAGAAATTCTCCGCTCTTTCTTGTATATATTGCAAGTTTGAAAAATTTGCTTGCTGATTCTGATGCTTTCAAATTTTTTATTTCTAGTTCCATGTTTTTCCATTTCTATTTCCATTTTGTGTATTTCTTGCTTTATTTTATTGCTCCTGTCTTGCAATCTCGGGGCTCAAAGACTCCAGCATTTCTAAATTGGAATTTGTCCTTTGAATTGAATGAGAATGGACCATTCGTAATACGCTGCTTGATGTTTGCATTATTCTGACTTAACACGTTTTTATTATCTCTTGCAGTGACTCCCTTGTGTTTTTGGATTAAATATTATCAAGCTTTGTTTTATTTGAATTGATGTACAAGATTGTCTCACCGCGTTCATTTTTAATGCAGATGTCTTGCAGATTTATCTTTGATCTTAGACTCCTTATCATTTACAACCTAGTTTGCAGGCTCCTGTGTCAGAATTCCTTTATAAATTAATTTTGTAAATAAGAAAAGTTTTAATTTTGTGCCTATCTTGCTTAACGACTTTGCCTCCCAGTATCCTCATTAGGAGTCAGAACACTATGCAGGTCTCGACAAGTTATTTACTGCAACCAATGCTTGATATCTCACTATGACAATCAGATTTGAGTTGATTTTAACGAAGTCCATCCTAGTAAGTATCCCCACCATTTCTCCCTCTTAACCTATGGCTGCTCGTGACCATAAACCTTAAACAAAATATCACAGAATGAACAACCCAGCACAGTAACCAGCTAAGCGGACTATGGAGATACAAAACCGGAACCTGCAGAGCTGCTCAAAGCTGCCATTGTACTAAAAAAACCTTAAACTAGGCGCCTGTCATTCACTCTTCCTCATCCACCACACTGCTGAGCGCCGAGTCCCCTAACATGATACCTACATCTCGGCACAACATGGAAACACTTCCCACACAGGATCAAAACAAAAACAACTTATTTCCCGCCAAACACCTTATGAAGTGAATCGTGCCAACCTTGTAGACAAGCGCTCTAGTTCCCCACGTACGGGTAGTAAGCGCTATATACATTTTGCAGTACGATACAGTGGTTTTTGACACATGGAATGGAGTGCAATTTGGGTTTGATTCATACAATTCGCCTTCCCCTCTCCAGTCTTTCTCCGTTCTCAGGACAGGGTAAGATGTTTGTGATTAAAAAGCTTGCTTTATGTTTAGTGTCCGTCAAAAGCTTTTCTGTCGTAGATCCATTTTTTTTATTTACCCAAGTTATTGCCCTGCACTTGTGAAAGCAAAAGAGGGGAAATGCTTTAAGTCATCATTGCTGGTCAGTGTTGTAGTTACAAAAGCTCTGTCATTATGACCTGATCCATCACTAATCACATCAGTTGCCCTTGTCTTTTGAGTGGTTCTCTGGATCCTCCATTATCCTATCCTGCACTTTTACTTGTTTTTTTCTACAAATGTTTGAGCCTTATGAATCTTACATCGTGGAGTATAAAAAGATTTGGAGAGTAGTAGCCATGCTTCTCTTTTCTTCTCTCTTTGCTGTTTTGTTAATTCAGGCTGTTTCACTTATCTTTTGATTGCCTTTGTGAGAAATCTGATGGTTGCTCAGAATTTAGCTGTACCTCATTATATATGTTATAATGTAAGATCTCTCTCTCTTCTGCTTTGCACTTTATTTTTCCCATGTCTTGATTTCCGCATCGGAAACAGTTTTCCACATGTACCTAATGTGTATTGATCTTATAAAATTAGATTGTATCGGAGAATGTCCACTGTGTATACTTAACGTGTATGGATCTTATAACCCTTTTAGACCTTTTGGAATTATTGTACACTACTTATCCATATTCGTGGTCAATGAGTCCTACCAATATTCTTTCAGTTGGTCTTGTCTTTGCCTCCTTAGACCCATTGTACCCATTATTACCATATTTCTCGTGCAGTGATTGGTTTTCACATTGGTCCTGGGAAAGGTTGGTATGCCTCTGATTTATTCAATTTCAGACTTTCCAACTTCTAGTTTGCCACTTAATACTCCTTATTCCCACTCACTTTGGTTTCTCTTACTCGCTATTCCCAGTGTTGGCATTATAGGGCTAGCAAGAAATGAGAGAACCAGCGAAATAGGGCAGATCAAAGAACAATCGACAGCTGATAGCAGTCATCACTTCTGCACATTAAGCAAATTGATTTCGCAATATCATGGTATTATAAGTATACATTTTGTACATATAGTACGGTACTTATAAAATACACTCCTCTAAGCCATGCAAGACAATCAGCACCCTTCTTGGGGTGGTCAAGCAAAGCCCTCATCACAACTCCATGCTGTACATCTCTCGTCTCTTGTCTCCCTTCACGAATTTTGAAAGGAGCCACAAACTTTACTGCAGAAGACAACACAGGATTGCAACAGCGTGTAGAGGGCACCTAGGTACACAAACCACTTCTAACAGGCATTTCTTAATTTCAGCTGGTGGTTTCTGGTGCTCATAATCGGAACTAAATATTCAGCACCGGCACTTACGACAGTCTGCCACATGGTGGCGCTGTCTGCCTAAATTAGGGATGAGCACAGCAACAGCTGTTTATACATTCAATGTACATTAACAATAACTAATACCTGCTACCCAAGCCATTCTTACAGTTTTGGGGCCTGGAATAGTATGAATTGTCACACTTGTAAGAGTGTGATAGTAATTGTGTTGGTATTGTCATTGGCAGCGCTGGCAGAGGCAATGGATGGTGCAAGCTGCAGAGGCCTCTTGACGAGAGCCCTGGCACATATGTTTCATGCAAATTAAGCAATGGATGCACTCGACGCTGCTTTTCTCCACGCACACACGCTTCACCGCATCTCATCAGCATGTTGCCCAGCAAGCCGCAATGATCTCACCAGTGCCCCTCAAGCGTGGGCCTTTTTGCCATTTTTAGCAGCTTTAATAACTTGTTCAGCTATGTCAGCGGTACCACAGTTTTACCTCACCTCATCTGATGGTTGCTCAGAATTTAGCTGTACCTCATTATAGCTTGTAGCTGAACACCCATCTCCCCCACTTAATTCTCCAGCAACACTGCAGACGGTCAGCAGACCGGCAACAGCCAAAGTGAACCACTACTTCTCAAAGGAATGTGTGTTAGTAGGAGGCACAAGCGTACGACTGCTTATGCCAGGTAGGGTTCAACTAAATGGAGAGATGGTCACTGTTCACTTCTCTCGTCAATTCTTTTTGTCTTTCTCTACGCCTCCCTTTCTCTGCTGTTCAAATCTCTCGTACGCTCTATTTTTCTTAACTGTACTTCCCTTTCTCTGCCCTTCATATTTAACAACCATACTTTCTCTACCTCTTTCACCTTTCTACGCCCTTTTTTTCTCTCTTAGGTGCTGCAGTGTTCCTCTACCTCTTTCATCCATTCTCTTCCCTTCACTTCTTGCCTCCACCCTGTCTTCTTGAGCATATCCTTCCTTCACTGGCCTTTGTTTCTCTCATCACTCTGTTGTCTTCCTCAGTGATTTGCTTTTTATGGTCTTCACTTCTCCTCTTCATCCCATTATCTTTCTCTGCACTTTCTTCCATTTCTCCATATGTTGCTCTCTCATCCATCCTATTGTCTTCTTTCTCTTTTTGAGTTTGAGTGAGACACAGTGAAGCAGAAAAACATATTTACAGTGCTTCGCTTTGTGTCTGGGTGATGAAGGTGCCTTAATCAGACAGTGTCATTTCAGTCCTCCATGAGCCTAGTAGCATTGGGCGCATAAAAGGGTATGTTGACGACTGTTTGGGGATTATGATTATTCATGAATGGAAAATACAGTGTCAGTCCAGCGTTTTAAATCTATTGTTTTTGCATACATTTCATTTTTAGATTTGTCTGCACTCTTGGATGCTTTATGCATGAAGGCATTAGAACTAAAATGGTTGTCCTTAAAATACTACAAGCACCTGCATGTGAATTATTTAACGTGTGTAAAGCAAAAAGACTGTTCTCAGACTGTGGTCTCTGCATGGTTTTTTGTGGCCATGGATGACCCCATGGCTGTTCCACATTTCCATCTTTCTCCTTTTATACATATCATTGATTCATTGGTCGTTTTTACTGGTCACAGAACTTTCCCCTCACAGCCTTTTTGGGGCACATTAACCTAGCAGTAGACCGATTCAGGGCATGCAGTGTAGCAGTTGATACAGCAGGTGTAGAAGGCCAGTTGAATCAGTTGCACAGTGTTAAGTCTCATCATCTTTGTTCTATATGGCTTGCTCAGTTTGGCATGTTAAAGTTTTATGTGGAATTTTATGTGGGGTGAGGGAGAGTAAGGCATCTCAAGCCAGTTCCTCTCATATACTGTGTACTATATCACTTACCTGAAACCTACAGTAAAAGCCCTGCTATTTGTGCATCAGGAAGCATCTTATGTAGTGTGTGTGTGTGTGTGTGCGTGTGTGTGTGTGTGTGTGTGTGTGTGTGTGTGTGTGTGTGTGTATATATATATATATATATATATATATATATATATATATATATATATATATATATATATATATATATATATATATATATTTATTACCTACTGGCGGTCGCCAGTAGGTAGTTATAGTTAGGACCACGTTTCCATAGGAAATCCGCAACATTCTATTTTGAATAACTTTGGCGCCGGTCGACGAATCCTCGCGAATTTTTCAAAATAGGTGGGGCGCTACGCTCCGCTCCTACCCTGAAAGTCTCGGGGGGTTTCTTCAAGCGGAGGCTGAGATAAAAGGGGGGTCCCAAAACGCGTTTTTTTCCATGCATTTTTCCATAGGACCTTTAGACACAGCTACAGCCCGAACGGCTGAACAGAATTACTTGAAATTTGGCAGAGAGGTAGTCCTCAGGTCAAGGAAGTGCCTTTTGTAGGTTTGGTGTAAATCTGTTCAGTAGATTCTGAGAAAATAGCCTTTAAATCAATATATATATCTGAGCCAGCTTACGGTGCGCTTACGGTGCGCTTACCGTACGCGTACGGTGACGTGCGCGAGCGCGATTCTGATTGGCTCTTAGATCTTAGTAAACATTCGAATCGGCCGAAACCAGGAAGCGGCGGCCGCCATTTTCTCTCTCGCACTCTGAGTAGGGCAGCATAAATGAAGCCCAAAAATGGGTAAAGGGGCAGTATATTGAAATAATAATCACCCAGCAATGATATACGGGCCCCCAAACAACCCACAAGGCCAAAAAAAAATTTTTTTTTTTTTCGAAAAATCGCCGATTACGCTTACGGTAAAAAAAATTTACAAAAAAAAAAGTATCCACACTCTCCCCACCCCATGTGCAAATGGTGCCCGAAGGGCACCATTTGTGCATGGCTTATGAAATAATTGAAATTAATAAACAAAACATTTCACAACGATGCGCATAATATGTCCCCCATGTGCGCACGGTGCGCGAAGCGCATCGTGCGTACATGACCCATCTCGCATAATGTGGGCACGCGGTGCGCGCAGCGAACCGCGTGACCACCGTGCGTGCATGGCACTAACTGCGTAAAGTGGGCGCGCGGTGCGCGCGAAGCGCACCGTGCGCGCACGGAACGAACTGCGTTAAGTGGGCGCGCACGCCACGAATGGCGCAAAGTAAGTTAGCATTTAAAAAACCGTACGAATTCACTGAAAAAACCATAGGTTTCACACACGTTATAGTTAGGAATTAGCATTTAAAAAACCTTGCAAATTTACTGAAAAAACCATAGGTTTCACACATGTTATAGTTAGCTGTACATTTTACTGATAAAAAACCAATGAAATTCCCCCGTTATAGTTACTGTAGGCAACTATAACTCACGCGACCGTAATCCTCTGCTGATGACATATGTGTCTTTATGAAAAAAAAAATATTTGTAATATATGTATAGCTAAAATTTAATGGAAGAAGACATGGGCAAATAAGTGTCTAAATACAGTATTAGCATCAGCAGAGGATTGCGGTCGCGTGAGTTATAGTTGCCTACAGTAACTATAACGGGGGAATTTCATTGGTTTTTTATCAGTAAAATGTACAGCTAACTATAACATGTGTGAAACCTATGGTTTTTTCAGTGAATATATATATATATATATATATATATATATATATATATGAAAAATTATTATTTTTTTTTGTTTGTTTTTTTTACAGATTTAATTTGGTCATTTTGTAATACATCGGGCGAGAGCCCCACAGTGGCACGTTGAATCATTTGGACAATATGTGCATCATTAACTAATTCCATGAAAATAAACAAACCCTGCTGAACATGCAGGTAAAATAATAATCTAAACAATATACAGACAGTGGTCAGGTACAGCACATGATTCAGCAGATTCAAAATATAAATCCCAGTAAGATAATAAGACAGTCAAGCGATGAACTTGGGGGACACATGGCAGGGAGCGGAGGATGCCGCTCATGAGTCCTCCTCAGGTGGGAGGGGCAGGTCGAGTCCACGATATGTCGCCCACCGCGTCCATATCTTGCGATGTTTCCGTGGACTACCCCTAGCCTCAGATACTGCAATCTCTGCTCCCATACACCTATCCAATTCGGACTTCCATTTGCCTATAGTCGGGGGAGATGATGCCTTCCATCCCTGCGCTATATCCCGTTTTGCAATAGTAAGGGCGAAGAACAATAGATGTTGTTTGTATCTGTTCCCCCCCAATGTCGTCAGTGGAATGCAACAAAAACAGCCGTGGGTCCAGTGGGAGCACCCACCCCAGCACCTCATTAAGACATGACCTAACTCTGTTCCAAAAGGGCTGAAGGGCCGTGCAAGTCTATATCGTATGGAAGAAGGACCCGTCCTCTCTGCCACACCGCAGACACACTGGGTACTGAATAGCCCCAATTCGCCATAGCCGTACCCTTGTGTAATAACTCTATGCAAATATTTGAATTGGATGAGCCTGTAACGCGTGGAGACTGCCGCGCCCCTCATACTGGCAATCGCTTCAGCCCAATCGTCATCCGTCAATTCAGGAATATCTGCCTGCCAGGCCAGTTGGGTTTTGTCAAGATTGGTGGTAGTGTGTGTCGTCAGAGTATGGTATATTTGCCTAATTTTGTGTAGTCCAAGGTCCCCCATCAACAGGCGACCCTCCAAGGGCTGGAACTCAGGGAGAGTCTCCAAATTTCGGATCTGGGGAGAGAGTGCGTGTCGGAACTGTAAAAATGTATAAAATTGGGACTTATGGAGGCCAAAATCAGTCTGTAATTGCTGAAATGATTTTTAAGTAGCGCCCCTCAAAACATCTTCAAGGGTCGAAATCCCCACCAAGTCCCATTCCCAGAACCCGCTCAGTGTGTTAGCAGTTCTGAGGTATGTACCATGCCATAAGGGCGTCTGTCGACTAAGTCTCCCTTTCCATCCCATTTATCTAGTCTTGGCCCTCCATAACTGTATGGCTTGTCTGCCAGCTGGTGGTAAATGGTCTAGCTTGGTGTAGCTATATAATAAGTGAAGTAGGGGGACTTGTTCCATCGTGGCGTGTTCAATAGCATAAGCCGGATTGGTGGGAGAATTATACCATAATTCAATGATTACGAGGATGTGAGATGCAACGTAATATGAATAAATGTCAGCAGCCGCGATCCCCCCACAATATGTGGATTGTGCGCAGGTGCGGAGTGCCACGCGAACAGCTCCACCACCCCAAAGGAAATTGTTTTGTATTGCTTTTACTTCAGCAAACAACGCACGAGGAATAGGATAGGGGAAATTTTGGAGGCGATATAAGATCCGATGCAGGGAAACCATCTTAAAGATGGCTGAGCGCCCGTAGAGGGATAAAGGGAGAGCAGACCATATTGTTACGTTTTTGAGGCTGATCAACAATGGGGTGATATTGTGTCCATGAAATCTTGGGGCACGGGGAAATGAAGATCCCCAGATATTGGTCTGTGGCCTGGGACAGCTGCGCGGCCCACGATTCACAGCCTTGATGTCCACACACTGGGAAGAGGATGGATTTAGCTGGATTAGCGTAGAGACGGTGGTGCCCCCAAATACCCTAAGAATTTCTAATATACGGGATCCTACTCTGTATATTTTACCATATTTCTTTCTTTTTTTACTTTTTGTGTGAATACGCACTTATATTTATATTTTTTTGTTAGTTTGAAACAGTGATTATGGTATTGAGTCTTATTTCTTGTTCTTTGGTGTTCTTTGTGTCCTTCTCCATCTGTTATATCCCTCTTTACTGGTTTTCTTCTTACCATTGCATATTTTCTTTGATAACATGCTCGTTTGGGCTGATATGATGGGTATTCGATGTTTTTGTACTTTTGTAGAAGAAACATTTTAATAAAGAAATGTGGAACAAAAAAAAGCATAGTTTTAATCACAAGGGTGTCGAGTTAGTTTTGCCCCGGCGTGAGAATGAAGAGTGAAACAGAAGGAAACTCAGGATGCCCCATCAGTGTTTGCGCCATCATTCTCAAGCCACTTAAAAGGGCAGAAATATGCTGTCGTCATAAATAGTACTAGAGATGATTGCTCACTGGCGAGTGAGGAACAGTGTTGCAATTCGGGGTCAGCTTTAGGGCGATGTGGCTGGGGCCAGGTCCTGACCTCTGAGGGCACCGAGTTTTCAAATATATTTTGGATTTGAAAGCACCTGCTGCAGAGTTTCTTGCCTTCAGCAATCTTCAGGCAACCATACAAATGTCAAGATAACACTGGTGATTAATGTTCTTGCTGGAGGGAGATCAGAGTATTGTGTGCTGGAAGTTTTGACTCATCATAAAGTAGCCCTGATGGTTAATATGCGTGCTGCAAAGCATGTGCACCATGCAGATCACAAAACTGCATACAATGTAAATAGTTCATTGGGTTACTGCTTTTGTAGACAGATGCATATGTTACTTGCAGTTTATAAATTACAATCCTAAAATAGCACAGTGAGCTATTAACAGTTGAAGAGCTGCATGCAAACTGCAAGGTAGAGTCAGGGCCACTGGAATTATGCAGCAGAGGAGAGCCAAATTATGCAGCAGGGTTGAGTAAATTATGTGGCAAGCAAAGGCAAATTATGCAGCGTATTGCAGCACATATTGTGATGGTATTACTCCATTATTTTGACAATTTTACCCTTGTTAACACTGTCTGGGCATTGGTTGCACCTCATTAGAACCAGTTTGACACCCATGTATAGCAATAAGCAATAGAAAGGTTACCACCCTACCGATGCAACGGGCCTAACACTGCGCAGCAATATGTGTTGCTGTGTTTTTAGTAAATTTTAAATGTCGTTTTTTTAGTAAAATCTGCAGATTATGCTGTAGATGAATTATGGGGCAAATTTAGCAAATCTATAATTAAAAAAAACCAAACGCAGTGGGCGCACAATTGCATAATTCAAGTGGCCCAGGGTGTAGGTTAGAGCATTGATTTTTTTTTTTATTTATTTTTTTTATTTTTTTTTCCGCTGTATCTTTCATAATCCAAATTTTTCTTAAAAAAGGTTAATTTAGGTAATAGTCAATTCTTATTGGTGAAGCCAACTTCCAACCACTGTTATGTTTTAAATCCTGAGTTTGTGTTCCTCCAGACAAAGTACTCTTGAACTATGCTTCCTACGAGTATGGATGACATAAGACGCCTACACCTTGTTGTCCTCTGTCTTATATAAGATTTCCTAGGCACTGGTTTGCACACCTATGATTCATTGTCTGTATGTATGTGTGTGTCTGTATGATGTAAAGGGCTTTCCCACCCCACACTGGTATGAGTAGGGCTATAAAGCAAATTAAATGGATGTGACTGAGATTGGTTATGAAGACTTGAGGGGCACTGTTGAAGGGTAGTAGTGAGAGAATTAGTGGAGAAGGAGGTCGTTGGGATGTGCCAACAAACCTTGTTGCACCGGGTCCCACCAGCGCTAAAGGTGGCCCTGGTTGCAGTAATAGTCAAATGATAAAGGAATAGATTTCTATGTACTATGATGAGAAGATACAGTCAGTCTGAGGTAGGCAGATGTATAACCCCAGATCAAGTTACATTGTGGTCCGTGAAGGAGTGAATAGAGGCTGGTGTGCCTGTAGATATAAAGTGTCAAACAATTTTCCCAGTGTGCTTTCAGGTAAACAGACTTTTTTTTGGCTGGAACGCCACTATTCTCCCAAAACAAACGACCACTTTGGGGATGTTCTGACAAAACAAAGAAAATTATGACCGTTCAGTCATACGGTCACAACAGGCTGGCTGACACTGTTTTCAGGACTCGCCTTCAGGCAGCGCTCATGTGCTGGTGCTTGGGGGACAATCTATTGTCCCTTTAAAAAAAACCTTAAAGGGGATTTTTGCCCTTCCATTACTTACCTTTGGTTGGCCTCTTTGTCAGTCTCATTTCCTTGCTTCTCATTGGTCTGCAGGGTCAGGCTTCACTTCCTGTTTGTGTGTTCATCCCTTCGATGGAGCATGGGCCAAGTACTGATTAATGTCTTTCTGCTGCCCGTACATTTTCTTTGTTCTTCACACATCATGGACGCTTCCCGTCGTTAGCTTGTGCCGTTGTTGCTTGTTCCCTCCTCATTGATTGTCTTTCTTTTTTCACCCCTCACCCGACCCCACCAGACGTGGTTTGGTGTTTGCCCACACAGACAGACCCGTTTCCTGCCTTTGTGGTTGTAGTAGTTATTATTTTACTGGACTCTAAAGCACACAGAGTTTTGTGCTCCACTTCCTAAACAAATATCACAGCATTCGAATCATATGATGTGGGTTTTCGCATCAGTTGGTCAAAAAACAAATGCTTTGCCCTGTAAAACCGAGCCACAGTGGATCATCGACCTAAACAAGGCGATCGTATAAGGCAAGAGAACATTAAGAAGGGCTATTCAATCTTTGCGTGCTATTTATTAGTCACAGAGTTGAATATGGATGCAAATTGGTTTTATCAAAGGTAGCACTATTATTAAAACATGTTAGTTATTTACAAGTACAGAATTCAATGACTGGCAATAACTCACATTGTTAAAATGGGTTGGATCTTTCCTGTGTAAAGTGTCCCTGGAATGATTGTAACTTCAAACACAATAAGATGATGGTGGGAGCAATAAAAACTTTCGGACACTCACCCCCAGTCACTATTAGATCCGGGTTAAATCCATCATCATTCTTCTGCTCACTTTGTCACCCCAGTTCAGCCCCAGCCATATGCAAATCAGTCTTGACCCTGCCCCCCAGGGGACCAGTCCAGCCCGAAATGCCAAGCCAGGTTCTCCCTGGACCGCAAACCAGCATCCTGGGACTGGTTTTGGGGTAACTGCACCACTCACACACCCACCTTTGCAGGGAGTTTTATATTTGTACGGAAAGTTAGTTCATGTCGGCAATGGAAGCTGGTGTACAGAGTACCCCATTTATTGATTTTCTAGTGTAGCACTCAAGTGGTTTGTTTTGCAGATCGTCTTTACCCTCCCCTCTCAACCCACCTGCATTCTGTTGCTTGCCTCTCTTTCCCACCACCTCCCTCCTGTTGGTGTTGCCCCCTACCCCTTTGCTTGCCCTCCCCCCCATCCCATTGCTGCTTCTCCAATCTTTGTTTGCCTCTCCCGTCCTAGCACGAAGGTAGCCTTCGCCCTCCTCCTGTACTTGCTTGCCTGTCCCACCACCGAGCCACGTTACAGCTTGCCCCTTCCCTGCTGCCACCTCCCACCAGAAAAAAGTGATATAGCGCTTTTATTCTTATTTCATTCAGCCATGTTGCACAGAAAATAAAGAAAATAAAAGCACTATAACATGTCAACACTGGCTGCGTCATAGTGCTTTTTAGGTCTCGCCTGAGCCAGCGCTTATAGCTCTGCTCTGGCGAGAGCTTTAGTAAGCGGGTTTTGGAAGGGCTAACCTAGTGGCTTTTTTCTGACCTCCAGCTTGCGTTCACAATGGCGTGCACGTGCACAGCTGCTATCTTGGTTTCTAGCATTCCTCGCATGGCCGGCTTTCCTGTCCCCCACTCCCCCTCACCCACTCCTCCCCCTCCCTTACTGCACGGGAGAGTTGGTTTCTAGCATGCCTCGCATGGCCGGCTTTCTTCCCCCTCTCTCACACGCTCCTCCCCCTCCCTTACTGCACGGAAGAGTTTCCGCCTTAAACGTAGGGAAACACTTCGAAACGTTTCTTTCACGCTATGTCAAACCCTGTACTTGTAGAAATACATTCTTTGAAAATTTCACTACTAACGTTACAAACACAAACCTTACAGATTAAATACGGAGCGTTTAATTGTAGCTAAAAGCACTTCTCTTCAAATACTGCATTTACTAATGCTAAGGAGGGAACAGACAACAGTCGCCACTGGGCTAGAAGCCAGACAGAGCCATCCGGCTTGATTAATGGCTTGGCATTTGCAAGTGTTACAAGTACACAAACCACGGGCGCCAAGAGGTTTTGTGAACTGTCCTCCCCAAAGGTGGTCCGAATGGAGGGCGCCATCTCCTCTGCTGCACACACGCTGCTGTTCCCGCCTCTAAACGTAAAGGAAGGTACAGCCAAGAACCGATTAAATACAGATGTACCGACCCCCCCCTCCCCTCTTGTGAGCGACACCTTTTATTCTTTTACAGTATATCCCTTTTTAATAGTTTCAGTTGTTTCTTCACCCCCCCCCCCCCTGCTTTTCAACCCCGCCTCCTCCGTGGCCTAGCCGAACCTACATTTATTTTCATTACAAAAAGTTAAATGACGCGCCACGGGTGGGCTTGACGTATTAATTATTTTTGCAAATTATTTTGCATCGCGTTTCAAGCAACCCCCTACAGTAATCGGAGTTTAGTTTTCGTTGTGACCTCAAACAATAAACAAGCCCTCGATCCGCGCTCTAAAAAAAACGCACCGTTCTTTCAATTGGTCTGTTTTTGTGTTCTTTCTCAAAATTGTTTGAATTAAACAAAAAATCAGTTTTGTGGTTACCCCAAACCTGATTCGACCTTTATTCTCCCCCCTCCCTTTCCAACGGACTCCATTTTCAAGGTTATAGGCAGCGTCGAGAGGGGGAGGGGCATTTTGGAGGGACCCATGTTATCTCTATACAAACACGAATTTAAAGTAAAAATACATTTTATAAAGAACAAGATGCTGTGCATTCCACGCGTACGGTGGGTATAGAATACGTTGCCTAGATTTATTTTCTAGTCCTCTCGTTTAGTTACAAGCAGTATTTGTCAAAGCAAGTATGTATTTTCATCGTACTGTGATAGTTCAAGCCAGCTCAGCTGGAACACTTAAGGCCCTCATCTCGGCCTCAGGGGTCATTGCAGTAGCTGTCGTACACCCATTGTGTCAAGGCGGACTTCTTCCGGATTGCAGCGAGACTGGTGGTGTGATTGTGCACCAGAGTTGCACTTCCCGTTTCTGCTATGCTAGATTGTGTCTCGCTGGTTTGTGTGTTTTAACCGCGTCATTGTCTCCGAGTTGAAATGTCCATTTAGTCACATTTAAAACTGTGCTTTTTAAACCACCTTAACAACTGTGTTAATTATTTTAAACAAGACTAATTTGGGGATTAAAATAGCTCACAATGATTTATCGTGTTTTAGGATTCTTTTTTTTCTAGCATGATGCCTCACTATAAGAGCATAATTTCGCCAATCGGACAACTGTCTCTGCTAGTCGCAAATTAGCACTTTTAGCAATTAACGGCCATTTACTTATTATGTTATTTGCGAGTAGTGCTCTAGCACCCCGGACTTGAATAATGTGATAATGTAGAAAGCTTAACTGCAAACAACGGCAGGCACTTGGAGGGCGACTAGATTTTTTTAAACCAAAACAGAGGACTTCTCAGAAACATAGAAATAGGACTACTATTTGCATCCATGGGCGACACGGAAATGCTTAGTTAACAGAGCAACATTGAATGTACATGCAATGAGGCACTAAGGGGCCATTATATGCTCACCGCATCATCTGTGCTAATTAAATAGTTTTCGGTTGAGGGCAGCTAACCAATTAAGTATCGGAACACATGTAAACTTGCCTCCTGTGTTCAGTCATCTGAAAACCGGACGTGTTAAATATTCTGAAATCTGCTAGGACAGATGGTGAAGAAAACGGGCATGAACAGCAAATCGGGGTCGCCTGGTCACCTTTGCACTTTGGTATGCTGAGCATTTGAAAAACAAATGGTTGTGAAAGTAAATAACGTGGGCTAAAAGCTGGCATTTGTAACCTGTTCAGAAATGCCTTTGTCCTTTAGTTATACCTAGGGCCACTGGAATTATGTGACAGGGAAGGACCACATTATGTGGCATGGTTTACTAAATTATGCTGCAATAGGTCTCGCCTTTGGGGCCTTATAAGTGTTTAGCCATGCAATAGTTGGTGTTGTTGCACCAAGGATATTGTGCTGGATAACTAAACACTTATAAGGTCCCAAAGGCGAGACCTGTTGACTATGCCAATGCTTGTTTTTTTCTATTTTCATCTGTTACGTACCCCCTTCCATCAACACTGCGCACCATGTTTTCCTGAAGTGCACCAGTTGAGCTTCATCGAAAAGTTGCAACTGCAGTGACTGATCAATGCAACTTTCTCTGTATTAGTATTCTATACACCCACATGGCTAAACATGTTAACATCAAACAGGCTTGGGAAAAATACATCAGTGCCAAATGTAAGTTTGAGTTCTTCCGTATGTTTGCTATACAAAGAGTAAAACGTGCGGTAGCATATAGATGCCTGTATAACAGTGGCAGGGCCCCTTCGTTATACTCTAAAGAGAACTAAAATATTCCACAGAAGGTAACGTGCACTGAATATGGAGAAGACCACACGGCGCGATAAAAATGTAAGATGCACGAGCCGCTCTCGCGGTTTTAAAACACTCGTGGCTACCAGCTAGACTTTAGGCTACAGCACAGAAAACTCCCAAGTCCATTCTTTAGAGGGTGGTCTGGCACATAAACAGCACTCCCTCTTTAGAAGATTCACATTTAATGGGTTAGAAGGGCATGCCAGGGTGCCTTGCATGCAGGCCGACAGGTGCGGAGACACGTTCTATGCATTAACGCATAACAAAAGTGTTTCATAATCCGTGATTACAGTCAAACGGTAACTCTGCAGAAGGACCCCTTGGGAAACTCGAACATCACAGAAAAGCCCAAAGACCTCAGTATGTTAAGCACTCATATCGTGAATCATTAAAGAAGTCAATCTGCAATGGCTAGTTTCCTGGGCCTTGCTCGAACATTAAGCGTGTAGTAAACAGCTAATGACAAGATGTTGAAATGCGATAATCTGCGCAATGAAACAAGCACACAGACACACCTCTGAATAAACACTGCTAAATTACATTCTGCTGGTGCAATGGCAGACAGTAGAACGAAAAGAAGTTACAGTACAAAAATGTCCGCCAAGTCACTGTGGTTTAAGAGGCCAGGTTCTGAAAGCGTGTCCCTGCAGTGAGCACGGCAAGGGCACAGCGTTGGAAGATGTGATTAACTAGTGCTGCGGTCAATATGGACTGAACACTGTCACTGAGTGGTGGATTGGAACTCCTACGGTTTCACACCACGGAACACGTTCCTACATGCAGGATAGTTATTAGAAGCAGCTGCCGCCAGTGCATTCCATAAAGGAGGCGTAATCAGAACGGAAAAAACCCCACGATTCTGGGCAAGTTACCTGGAGTAACGGGAACGATTGTCAAATGACAAAAGACAAGAGGAACTAAGGACTGAAATGAGTGGGAATGGTAGGGGTTGTGATTCTTAGTAGCAGTGGGTGTTTAAGTTAGAAGCTAGTGTTTCCAAAGTGAGGACAAACAGGGGTTACCGGGAGAATTGAGACTTGAGATTTCTAGCTGCTAGATACATACCTTAATGCAGTGTAGTTGTGGTTATAAGGGGGTAACCTGTGTGTGGCATAACGTAAAGGCTCTGGGATTTAAAAGTACTAGCCACACATGAGGTGCTAAACATGATAGTTGAGAGACTACAATAGGAGGAGTGGGTGAGGTGACCCAATTCTAAGTGAAGTGTGAGGCCCGAAGTTTAGCACGGCGTGGGCATAGCAACTAATGTGGTTTCTAACCACTGGATGTTCATCCACGTACGCTGAAAAGAGGCTAGGAGCGAGTGCGTGTTGAGTAACATGGGGAAATTAGTACAAGTAACCTGATACTGGAATGCAGCCTGCCATGCAACTGGCACACTGCGCGCCGCTGATGACTGCGCTCGCTCCCGAGACACATAGGCTATGGGAGGGAACATTTAAAGAAAAGGCGGGACATACCCACGCCTTTGGCCATTTGCGTGCTTTCTTTTGTGAAAGCCTTACGCAATGGCCTATCAAATGTGTGGGCGTAGAAAAAACACACGGGAAAAGCTCTAGGGAGTTGGGAGTGCTTACAAGAAGCCTCCCATAGAGCAGCTCTTGCACGCTGCGCTAGGCTCGACCTAAAAACGTATGGGTTGTCAATATCCAAGCCTCTGTCCTATGCAACCAACAACATTGAACATACAAAAATGCCATATGTTGTACTAGTCAGATGCCCATGGGAGGTACCTTCATGGTCCCCACAGATTGAATAAACTCACCTTGCTATTCCCTCTCTCTCCAAGCGTGCCGGGACACCTCACGTCACTGTATGTCTGTCTGCCCCCCACACCTCCACCTCCCCACCACCTGGTATGACTTGTGTATTTTATTGACTACTTTTCCGAATCTGGCACTGCTTTTATTCAGCAGTCCCATTGTTCACTCAAATGGTGCCATAAGGCGGGCAATATAATATCATGTTGTTGGAGTTCTGAAAGGAAAACCTGAAACAAGCATTGGTGAAGCCAAATAGTTTTGCCCTAATGGCTTCATGTTGTACAGCAGTACAGCTAAAAGTAAAGAAAAAAAAGCACTATGAAGCATGCACGAATGACCGTGTCATAGCGCTTTTTTCCTTTACTTTCAGACATGCTGCACAGCAGCTGCATTGTTGTACAACATGGATACAACACATTGACAAAACTACGAACTCTTGAATAGACGAGACCTATTGGCTCTGCCAGTGCTTGTTGTTGAAAGTGTGGCTGCCTTGCCTACAGGAGCACTTTTGAAAAAAAATCTCCCTTTGTTTACCGTGGACCTCTAAATTGGATGGGTGGCCTTTGTTGGGCTGGCAAAATCAGGACTGAAAAGATGCCCTTCAGGTGCAATGTATGGGGATTGAAAGTGAACAGGTTATTTTGCTTATTACAAATCGCCGTCATTCATAAGAGGCTGCACGGCTTTGATTCAAAATGAAAGTGATAAACCATGAATACTTGAACTCGGGTGCAATGTAAGTAATCTGTATTTATTGCTCCCACCTTCCTGCTCCTGATACACTGCAGCTGTACAGACTCAAGATTTGAAAAGAGACATTCGGTTACAAAACACAAGAACAACCAAATATAACCCTACAGGGCTCATATAGTTTGAATCTCGAATCCCTAACACCACACCGCATCCGTCTTGTTGAAGCTGGCCACCTGGGGCTGGAATTCGGCCAATGTTGTGATTTCTTTTCGGTGGTGGTTTTGTGAAGGAGGGAGATGTGTGTTATGCCTTGCCTTCTGTGATATGTGGCCCTCCTTATAAATTGGCCGGATTAAGGTGGAGAGATACCGAGGCCAATCTAGCCATTACTTGTTTAAGTCCCTGGAATGGTGCATAACTTGCTTGACCTGGAACTACCAGTTCTTTTCACATAGGTAGTAAATATGAGCACAGGACGAAAGCTGGTCACTGTGCAAGGGGTCGTGGGTCAGTAAAGGAATCAACATCCAGGGCAGTTGTGTGGCTCATGGAGCGAACATTACCTACTTTTGGAGGGTTTAAAATGGCGGCCAAGTAAGTTGTGCTGCCTCTGGCTCCGGGGCTGTGTTGCCCCCGGTGGTTTTTACCGAGCAGAGCACTGGGTAAAAATCGGCTCCAGGAAGCCCTCGACCATTTGGTGTAGGCTACAGGAACATAGGCCGTTCCCCGTTAGCAGGGGCGGTATCTCCTACGGAATACTGCTCCATCAGACTCGTAGTGAGAGCCTAAATGCAGGTCCACTGGAATTAGGCGATTGTGCAGTTGAGGCTATTTTTGCATAGTTATCGATTTGCCGCATAATCCACCATCTGTCACATAACCTGCAGATTTTTTTAGAAAAATTGTTTGTAGCTCAAACGGTTCAAATGTGACTAAAATGCAGCAACACTTGTTGCTGCGCAGTGCAAGGTCTTTTGCAAAGCTGGACTAGTCATCTTTCCCATGCTTATTGCTCTATTTAGGTATTAAACTTGTACTGATGAGGTGCAATCAATGCCTAGACAGCGTTACCAAGTTGAAAAATTATGAAATAATTAAATAAAACTATAACAAAATGTGCTGCATTATACAGCATAATTTGCATTTACTTGCCCCATGATTTACTCAACCCTGCTGCATAATTTGTCCCTCTCCTGCGCATAATTCCAGTGGCCCTGCTTGTATGTCCTGCTCAGCACGATACTGTAAAACGCCTGATTTTAGTGTATACCTGATGAGACGTTCCCTTTCTCCTTTTACATTAAAGTAGAGACCTGCATTTATAACCTAAGAGTCCTTACTGGTTTACGCAAATAAAAGCACCGTCTAAATTGTAGCACATGGAATAGACCAATACAATACAGCTGAAAACATATTCTAGGGCTGTAACTGCAAAGTTTTATACAAAATATCCCTTGAAGGTTTATTTATATCAGAAGTAAGCTTGACGCATTCACGGCCAAACAGTTCATCGTAAAAGTAGAACTACATTCACGGATGCATTCAAGTACAAATGTTTTTACTTCATTTATATTATATTTCCACAATTTTAAACAGGATATACAAAATATACAAATAGCAACACTGCCACTAGCAAAACAATCCCTTCGATTTTCTCAATTTTGTCAAGGGATTGATGGAAGTGTGACACCCTTTTTGCCAAAAATAATATGGACAGTATATATAACAGCCCATACAATCCAAACTTAGAATATTTACATAAACTAGGACAAAATGTTTTCAATCATGATAATTAAAGGAAATAAGGGTGTGTTGTCGATGTTTCATTTATTTATGGCCAAATGGGTCCTCCAGACCATCCTGAGGACCCAGCGTTGCACAAAAGATGATGATTCCTGTAGATACTGACAACACATACTAATCAATACATGCTGTGACAACTTGTATTGGCTGCTCACAAAAAAGCCAGTGGCCTACTTACCAAACCATCCACCAGTGATACTACCACTGTATTACAAGAACCAAAAAGAAACACCATAAGTGTCCATTCATGTATAACACCAAGTAAAACCTAGGACTTAAAACCTTACACATAAATCATTCAAAACAATATACCTTACTTTCTTCACAATAAGTTTCAATGTAAAACCAAAGATTCTATGTATCCAATACAAAAAACGACAGAGGAAAAGAGCCTAAAATCAATTCCAGTAATGCCACTAACAATGGACTACAACAGAAAATACCGAAAGAACCAGAAGAATTGTATTTACTGTGTCCTTACCCGACTCAAAAGAAATTTGAGTAATCTTTTCTAAAAAATAAACACAAAGTGACCACATGTTGCATATTAAAATTAGAACAGTCATAAACGGATCTTAAATAGCCGGCAGAGATGACCTACAGGTCGGTTCCACAAAATATGTACTTACTCAATTCACTTAGATCCAAATACGGCGTCCAACTACACTGTTTGATCCACACTCGCAGTGCATCTGCAAGCGTGAACTTAATTGATTTGGCAGTGTGCACAGTAAGAAAGTCTTGTACACCGGCGGCTCAAAAGAATCTGCCATTTTAGTGTTACCAAACTAGTATAGCAACTAATCGGTGATGCCTGTCAACCTAACCAGACTCCCGCTTGACTAAAAGCTTAATGTATATTCAAAGCTTCTAGTTATATACAATATGTTATAAAATCAGACTGAGACCATCACAGGAAAAAAGGAACAAAACAAAAAGTGGCAGCCATTTTGGAATGGGAACTTCCATAATGTAGCCCTTAATATAAATCATTTAGAAACGATTCGAGCATTTTGATCAACCCTAAGTGAATTATTCAACAGGCCATAAAACATCCAGCATAGGTGACAGAATCAAACAGCCCAAGTTCGAGTACAATATACACAACAAGAAATCTAAATTTCTCAATTTCAGATTAGGAGAAATTACCCTCACTGGCAGACATCAACATAGATGCATAAGGAAAACAAAAAGAAATACAGGGATTCATTAAAATTAATCTTAGATACATTATATTCACCATTTCTTATGAATACTCCATAACAACGCCACACTCTAGGAAAGTTACAAGGTGGCTAGTGTCTGCCATTCAAAATATATATTGACCCCTTTCTCCACAGTTTTGGATGACCAGATCCACTTGTTCTCTTTTATTGTGTGCAGGCGGTCTACAACATGTCTATGTCTAGAGCATTTGACCACCTCTAGTACAAACCATTTCATTTCATTCGGAGCATGGGCAATACTCATATAGTGGTCAACCAGTATCAGAAACACTCCCTTGGTGGACGGGGCAGTGCATTGCTTAATAGGTGAAATAATTAAGTCCCAAGGCTCTGGTCAGGAGACCACTGCAGCTTGCACCACACATTCTCCCTAACAGCGCTGCCAAGGATCGTAACAACACAGCTAACAAGCATCACACTCCTACAAGTGTGACATTTCGGACTATTTTGGCCCCCAAAGCTATGAGAATGGCTTGCACAGCAGGTAATAGTAATTTGTTATGTATATTGCATTAATAATTAACTGTTGTTGTGGTCATCTCTAAATTGGCCACCTTGTGGCAGACTGTCACAAGCATTAGTGCTCACAATTAAGTGTCTGTGCTGAGCACTGGAAATCACCGGCTCAAATGAAGCACCGGTGCAGTGGAAGTAGAGTGCCTGATCTCACATGCTGATTCTGTTCATGGCCTGATATGTCCACTGGGGTGACGGGACAAGTTGCCCTAGATGTGGAGGTATACCATGGCAAGGTAGCGGCCAAGTGATTAACCTAAAATATGTGGTTTGTAGGTTTTCCGGGAGTATTCGGCAGTTTGGTGGTGCCCACAGTTGTCGGTAAAAAGCTCTCAGAACACTGGGCCTTGCGCTCTCTGACATTTTCTTCCCTTTTGCATTGACTCAGATTGTAGATAGTAGTTGAACCTGGGGATTGTCCCAGGTTTGTTGTGAAAAACTAATTTCAGCAGATAACTGTGGCACCTTTCCTATACCCCCTCGGGCATAGTGTGGTGCACAGTTTTTTTATTTGTTGTTGTAATTTTATGTGCACCAGTAGCGGGATTTCAGGTAGTTGTAATGCAATTTTGTTGTTTTAGATCTGGGCATATTACTCCTGCTTGCCTTTGAATCCTTGCAATGTTTACATGAATTTATAGTTCAAAAGATGTCGCTATATTCTTCTGAAAGTTGATCAAGGCTCCTCGGGTGCATTTTTTTGGACTCTGTCATTTGTCTTGCCACCAAAAGGCGAGAGATTAATATTCGGGATAGCTCACTAAAGGCTTGTTCGGTCAGTAGGAAATGACCCTAGTATGAGAAATGTCAGTCCGGTCAGATTTGTAGGATTCGGCGCAGAATAAGCTTAGTGACAGACACCTGTAACATTCTGCACTTTTGGACGGGTTCATACTTTAAAGAATTGGAGGGCACAGTGCGGGATTTGCTATGGGAGGGTAAACCACCCCTCATTGCCACACACAAGCTCACACTGGGATGGTTCGACAGGGGCATCGGACTCCCAGACATGAAAAGATACTACTGTGCCTCGCAGCTCGCTGCCATTAACCAATGCACCTATAGAAGGCACGACGACCCGGCATTTCGGATCGATTGCTGGCTCCTCACTGGGGGTGGGTTTGAGGGCGCACTGTATACAAAGTCTCAGAAAAACGTCTTGTCCGGCCCGACCAAGCACGCTGTGCAAATATGGAAAGACACCACTAGGAGCCTGGGTAGGGATGGCAAGCTTACTCAAGTCACGCCGCTCTGGCATTGTGACCAGCTGGGTAGGCTGTCTCGCTCCTTGGGGTTTGACAAATGGGACACCATCGTCCTTTACAGAGTTGGGGACCTCTGGAGATCCAGGAATGTCATACCATTCTCCCAACTAAGGCAAGAGTTTGAAATGGCCAGCTCTGAACTGTTCCGGTATCTCCAAATCAGGCATGCACTACTCTCGGCTCTCCCTAGAGGTACGACCCTCCCAGATTCCTCCCCTCTGGAGGACAGGATTTTAGATGGTGATTTGCCAGAAAAGGCCATATGCCTCATATACAAGAAACTTATCAATAATATGACCGATCCACTAATACGACTAAGAGATAAATGGGACCATGACGCTGCCGGCTTGGAGGATGAGGAATGGCGAGTCGCAGTGGCTTCTCCTCGCGAAGTTGCCATCTCCTCCAGACTCCAACTGGTTCAGCTAAAAATCCTTCACAGGATACCTGTCTGGACCCTCGTTGGTCCATATGGGATATGCCCAAGATAGTGGTTGTGCACGGAAATGCGGGCAAGAGGGCACCTTCATTCATACACTTTGGGAATGCGAGACAATTCAGAAATACTGGGAGGGGGTGGTATCAATGATGGAGGAAGTATTGGAGCAGCGGATACAATGTAACATCAAATTGATTTTGTTAAACATATGGGACCCCACTGACCTTACAGCTAAGGAGAGGATATGGGTCTCTTTGGGCTTCATGGTAGCCAAGCGGAATATCGCGCGTTTGTGGAGGGCTCCGTCCTCGCCGAATATTGCGGACTGGGCCAGAGACATGGATTGGTGTATGGTGACAGATGCATATTTGTGTCCAGGGGATGCCCAAAGAAGTGGTCACAAATTTGGGGGCCTTGGAACACTTTTCGGGGGATATGTGAGCCACCAGGGGGTCGGGGGGGATCAGGGGGATAATGTTGGTTAATGTGACATTCCAGAAACACTTATGATAAAAGGGTGTGAAGAGGCTTTTGAGGTTGTATTGCACTGTGTGCCACAGATTATATGATACAAGGGTGTGTCTTTGCTATCTAACATGCCAATTTTTCAATAAAGAGTTTTAAAAAAACAAAAAAACTATTCTGCACTTTTGGAGTAAAATGTCAATACATAATTCTAACCAGACTGATTTATTTGTTTATTTTATTAGTGATATTCTTATAGAACGGACCTGCCTGTGGTGCACTATATAGAATGCTGAGCAAGAGTTGTGTAAGCGGTTACAGGGTGACAGGTGACCAAGAGTACTGTCCTGTTTACATAGTTCTGGAGAGTGGGGTGAGAAAGTTGAAATCCGTGTGTGGGTGGGAGCAATACAGCAAAGCGTTGTTCTTTAAGTCTTTCCTAAACCTTTCTAAAGAAGAAGAGAATGGAGCAGTAGAGGTCACTAGTTCTTTAGTCTTGAGGGGTAGGTAAAGAAAGCTGGCTTCTGTACCTTCTAGGTCTCAAGTCCTTGAAGCGAACAGCTGGGTTTGTATTGAGGCCTCCAGAGAGGTGTGTTATGGCAGTGAGATAGCCAGGATTGTATGCATGCTGTAGGTCACACAGTATGCGTTAAATTTGTTGACAGAGGCCAGCAGTGTGGTTCTTTTAGAGTTCCTGATTAAGCCAACATTTCAGTGGAGGGAAGGCTACGTCAGGAATTGAATTCCAGTGAACAGTATGCCTGCTGCAGTGTGTGTGGGAAAGGACTAGGACCTTAATGGTGGAAATCGTCGGCAGACCTGAAGGGTTTGGTCAGGTGATTAGCCGCGCCTTATAAATCCTGATTGATTGATCCTGTGCATGACAATTGACACCAAGCTCACTGAACTTTCTGATTGAGATGCTTTTTGAAAATTAAACTGGACTCCGTGCGGAAGCCTAGGAATTTGGCTTGGGGAATGGTGCAATGGGAAGGTCATGAGTGACAACCATGCTGGAATCAGAGGTTGGATGGGTGCACAATATACTGGTATAGACTGGCTTCAAGTCGAAGCCAGACATCCAGACTAGGATTGCATCATGGTATGATCTCAGGTTAGGATTTGATTGGGTGGGGACTTTACAAGAGTGCCTGTAAGAAACTGGGCCATTTAGCGATAGGTAGATGCAGGGCATCCACCAAAGATTGGCAGATGTCCTGTCCACCTACCATGCAGTTCTCCACCTCATTTGCAGAGAGTTTATGGCGGCAGAGCCTCTGCTGGTCCTTCCATCAGAAGCCCTTGACTTCATTGCTAATCCGACACTGGAGCACCAGGTCATTGTGATGGTCAGCCCATCCCGGGCAGGGCGACCATCGCCATGTAAGATATGGTGAACCCAGGCTGTGTAAACTGACTGGCCAAAACCATCCAGCACATCAGACCGACTGATTTTCATAATTTTCAGAAACAACTCCTCGTTTGGAAGCTTGTTTCTGAAAAAGAAATGGCGAGCCGGACGAAAATACGCATGGCTGCCAGCTCGACATTCAGGGTGACAAAGTACATTCAGTGTACCAACAAAGTTAGTGAGGATCCTTAATTATGGCGGTTGGTCGTCTACCAGGAGAGTAGAGGCCTTGGCATCTATAGATGCGACGGGTTCATGTGCAGCCACCCGGGGTCTAAATGATCCTCTGAGATAGAACATGCATCCAGTTCCTCTGAAACTTTAGAACTGGCACACTGTTTTCAGAGAATTTTGCTATACAGATATAACTACTGCGTAGACATTTTCCTGTATGCTATGTGTGTAAGAGTTTCTACTCATTAATTTAGTGCGCAAAGTAGTTGTGCCCAGCGTTTTTTGTACCTAAATCCTCTGAAACGCCTAGCTGTGATTGCAGTTGAAGCATGAACTGCACACCCCTTTTTCAGATTTATTTCCTGCAGTTATGAAATTAGCCTGAATCAGATTGTGGCCCAAAAAAAATAGTTTCCAACTTCCATAATTCAAAATTGTATTCCTCCTTTTGGGAAGTGTGCAGAGGCGAAGTTCCTAATATATGTACATTTGTATAGAATACATGTCACAACCACAAGGATATTTTTAGAAATGTATGTAGTGTTTACCATAATTGTTCACAACAAAAGGGCAACCCTTGTTAGAGCCGAGTCAGAGGACCCACTTGCCCCCAGACCCAAATACTAGCAGAGTAACAAGAGATGTCTTGTAATTCACTTAATAATTTATTTCTTGATCATATACTGGTGTTTCGTCTTGGTATGCTCGATTACATCATTGGACTGCGTGCCATTTTTCAAGACCAATAATATTTTCATACATTAGTTTGGAAAGATTCCACAAATCTCACCAGTTCTGTATGTGACATACAGTATTTATATAAATGGCTTTTTTAATGCGATACATGGAGTAGCCTTATGTTCTTTTAAGACTATACAAGTGAGGACTTTGTTTTTGTAACATTCACACACTCAACCTAATTGCATGTCGATGAGCCCAAATTTGTCATTCAAGGAAAATTAGATACGGTAAGCAATGTCATTTGACTGGGACCACACGTTGTGATCAAGTGGAGAAGCTCGGATTCGAGCTGAGGTTTCCCAGTCACACATTCTGCCTTTTAGCCAGATGATAGGTTTACACAAAAGGAAAAAAAATGATTTGTGTTCACTAGGCTTTCAAGAGCTAAATCGGTACACTGTGTTCAATAAAGCCGACTTTGCATCAAAAGCTAAATCAATCTGACACCTTAGAAGAAATCTTTCCAGATACTAATTAGGTAAACCAGCTTTGATTCAGTTTCATAAGGATGAAAGGTAATAAATATTAGAGCACTTACTGCAATCCACTAAACTGCATCAATTGACGATTCTCTTATTTGGTTCTTATGTTGTGGTACCAGAATACCATTCATTATCAGACTATTGTTTATATTTATGGTATTTATAAAGCGCTCTGCAACCCTACGGGCATCTTGTCCTAAACATTGTGGACAAAAAATAACCCTATTAGAGGTAACATAGAAAATTCTATACGCAATGGGATGGCATCTTAATAAACGATAGTTAAGACACAGTTTTTGTCAGACTGAAGTTTTCGATACTATATTCTGGTATACAATATAGTACTTAAGCATGAGGAAGGTATAGCACTCAGTTTAGGTGTAAATAAATATATATATGGTCTCGCCCAATCTAAAAGTATTTCACAGGAGACCTCGTATCCTAAGAGACCATGAAATACATCTACAAGACAATGAGGTCTGAATTGCCTGGATACTTGCTGTTAGGTTACACGTTTTCAATGGCAGATATCTGCGAAATGCAGCTCCAGTCTGTAGATGCAGCTTCTGCGTTTAGATTGTAGTTTCAGTGGAAGAGGTTCACGAAAAAGCACATTTCAGACTTGTTTTATGCCCGCCCGTATAACGCTTGCCGGCAGTCCTTCCTTCAGCAGAGAGACGCTGCATTCTTTTCTATCCAAAGCCTAATTAGGGAGTGTAAAACGGAAACAGGACGCTGGACTTGATTCTAAAAACAGCCCCCTGGGACAAGGCTGGAGGCAGCACTACCTGTGCCAGGCTAGGGGCTTTTATTGGCGCACTCGCCTGTGCTGTTCGTAAAATGCTGCACGTCCCCTTCAGGCCCTGACGTGGAAACTTGCCAGGACATGGTAGATGGAGGCTGGCCAAAAGAGCACTTCGTACAAACATTTCCCAGAATCTAACAAGTGTGTCAGAAACTTCCCACTGTGGTTTGAAGGCAAAAGGGAAGAACAGTAGGCCAGGCCAGTGAGAAGTGAATGAGAAGGCAAGAATAACCAGCATTGGCATAGCCAATTGGTCTTGCCTGTGCGAGAGCTTTTGGCTGTGCCAATGGCTTTTACCCATGCTGTACAGCAGCATGGCTGTGGAGCATGGCTAAAAGAAAGTTAGGAAAAAACGGTATGATGCAGCCAACGCCAACTTCGTCATAGCACTTTTTTTAATGGAGGGGGAGGCAACACGGATAATTGGATGGTGCGGGTGCAAATATTGAAGCCCAGACAGGGGCGTGACTGGTTCAGTAAGATTGGGGGGAGTGTAAGCTTCAGATTTCCTAACAGTCACCATGACATATCCTGGTAAAATACATTATGAGAAGCAGGACACTAGAGCTTACGAGGCAGTGGAAAGGCAGAGGAGTGCGGATTGTTAGTGGTACTTAACACATCTTTTTTTCAAACTAACCAAGCTTTAAAGAAGAGACAAGAGTGTATGTGTTTTTGCCTGTGTGTGCATGTAAAAAAAAATGCAGGGTGAAATCTGACGTAAACCTCACCATACCCGACTGAAAGTACCTGTACTCAACAATTTACTACAGAATATTTTTTGTAAGGCGGTGTAACACCCCATACATTACTAAATCTACTCCCCTGTACACAGATAGAGTTGGGTGGGGAAGAAGCAACACAACAGGTAGGGTATGAGAGTGGAAGAAGCAAGGGTAGCGGTAGGGGAAGAATCAATGGGGGAAGAATAAATAAAACCGTACCTGATGTCCACAAAGAAGAGTATGGAATAAATCCATCCGTACTTGGTCACCGCTCTAAACTGTTGAACAGGAAGTGACATAGGCAAGTGCTGGCCAATTAGGACGCAGCAAACAGGAGTGACATCGAAGTCAACAAATGGTAAGCAATTAGCTGGCTTCTAGCCCCGTGCAATACACAGTACCCCTTGCAACTACAGTGTATGTGTTGACAGGCGATACCTTAACATTGGCTCACCTGCTATCTTTATAGGAACCTAGTTATATTAGAGAATGATCTATCAGTGGTTCGTAGTAATACATTTAAAAAGCATAGTTGTTTATACAGTATGCAGTAACTCTTCCATATGCACCTTCATTGTATAGCCAAAAACCAAATTTCACATTAGGCAACCCATGCACATTTGTTTTTTAGCTAGATTACACAGCAACAACCCAAGGGCCAAGCAAAAGACGTTGTAGGTTTGCACAATTAATGCTTGTAATAAAGTGTATATACAGGGTGCAGGTTTACAAAAATATTATCACTGTAGGTTGTGCTGACATCATAGTGCACAGTGATGAAAAGTGGTCATATGAAGAGGTGTAAAAGTGCACCAAAATGAGCTGCAGACTGAATCCGTTTGTTATTTCATTCCAGTAGAATGTGTCGTAGATAATTCTATGGCATGTGAAAAAATATTCAGTTCTGTCTGTAGCTGTCAACTTAGTGTCAAATGTCAGTGAGGCTCCTGAGGACTTGGCACATCTGGCCACTACAAGTCAGGTATGCTCATAAGATCCATTGAGATTCAAAGTCAGGGGATTAATAGTTATTATGCAAGTAAATCAAATCATCAAGGATCAGCAGGTAGGTCCCAGAAATAGTAGAAGGCTCTCTACCTTGGACCCAACTGAAGGACTTCCCCCACCAATCAGTTACACCTTATTTCACAAATTGTGTATAAAACTGCGTGGCAGGGCAGAAGTGGAAGAGTGACTAGAGGTCTAAGACTTTATCTAAGTTCCCACTATACACAAATAGAGAGGATTGTAAAGAGGACACAAAGACTCTTTAAAGTACTCTTTTGACTTACTGGTGCTAGCAGTCTCAAAAGAGTTTTAACTCCTGCAGTGCTAGGGAATGGAAAAAGTCAATAACCAGCCACCATCAAATTAAAGTATAAAGTGCAGAAAAAGTCCGGAAAAAAGGACAAGCATCTGCAATGCAATAGGTCTCGCATTTACTCGAATTTGAGCTATTGGCATTGTAAATGACAATGCCTTTTATTTATGTTTTGGTTTTTAAAACATAAATAAAAGGCATTGTCATTTACAGTGCCAATAGCGTAAACTCTCGCAAATCCGAGACCTATTGCATTCCAAATGCTTGAAGGCATTGCTAGTTGCTCCCTTCTGTCTCTCATGGCCCCTGAAGAACTCCCTGTTAGCTAAGAGTTAAATAAACAAGCCGGTAGTCACAATTGCGCACAAGAGACCCTCCTGCAGTAAGAGAAACTTATTAAAGAAAATGGTGCTTGCAGACTAATGAAGACGTACCATGTAACAACCGAAGTAAAAGGGCCCGTCCTCATGGGAGGTTACAAATGAAGACAAGGCGGTACTAAGGAGAGACTAACAGGCCTATTAACGAATCAGAAGCCAGCATTTACGAAGGACAATGACAGAAGCCAATGACAAATATGGGTGGAGAGTGGGAGGGGCTTAAAGTACATACTCCAATACAGCATGGCTCACAGAGCAGTGCATGCGCTGCCTAGGCTCAACCTAAAAAAAGCTCTCAAATCAACATTTTATTTCTAAAAAGTAAAGAAAAATTTAGACAGGAGAAATGTGGATAATGGAAATAGAATAAAAATGTAGATGGGGAAATATAGATCGAGGAAATATTAATATTGTTAAAGGAGGGGCATCATGACCCACATGAAGCTTTCTCTCTCACAAGTCAATAGCCCTTTCCCTCACTGAACAATTTTAACAATACACTACTACACTCAGGATATCTGTATATGCAAACACATATGTCTAGAAACCTACACCGATTTGACATCTCGACCATCAAGACTTCTTGTAGCTGAGAGCAATAAGAATGTGTGCAGTGAAAATACATTTAAAATAAGTGATCCCAGGGCAGGGACTCCAGGCCGTTGTGTTGATGTGACCATAGTCATGAGTTCCCAGGGAGAACTACTGGGTGCAGGTAAGATGGGCAGAGGTGTACCTTTAACAGGGATGTTTCTGGTGTGACACCCTTCAAATTCATTCTTGGTTTAGTACTTGGGTCAGGGGGCCCTGAGTTGATTCTGCCATATCTGTGTCACTTTTTTGCTCGCCATTCTTATTTCCTTAAGAGGTTTTAACTTGCTCAGTTTTTGGATCAGGTTCTTAAATATAGTGACCGATTTACCAAAAAAGCAGACAATTTCACCCCTAGAAATACTCATTAAATGGGAGCAAATGTACTACTTTTTGGAATTCACAAGTATTGGAAGTAGTAGGCTTAGAAAGATGCACCAGTCTCAATTTTCCAGGCATACTACTTGCAATCAATGACCCAAAAGTTGAAGGGATGCATATTAAAAATAGTCTAACCAGTGGCAATTGATCTGGCTAGCATTCCAAGCCATCATTTCCCCCCACTGTGCCACTCTAGAAAGGTCTACCTAATGCAAATCAGTACTGACCCTGTTCCTCAAGAAGACAGTCCATCCTGAAACTTGGTCATCTTAGCCCTTCACCCTGCAGCCCACTAACCCACTTCTTTTTTAGTTCGGAAGTTTGAGACTCCCCTTCCACCCCGTCCCCCAGAATCTTATTGACTGAGCTAGACCCCTGAGTACAGTGAAAAGCAAAAAGTAATTGGGAAAGAAGCATGGGTCTGGAATGGCCAGGTAGTGTAAGAGGACGCGAAGTTCAAGCAACCACTATCCGTGAATGGCCCACTGAAAGAGAGGAGGTTGGGCAAAGGAAACACCAACAGATTAGAGCGCACTATCCTCACTGGAATGCAGAAGAGAAAGTTGAAAGGGCAAAGCAACACATGGACAGTACCAGCACACAGACAGTACCAGGCTGTACCACCTCCAGAAGGAAGATAAGCATAGCATATCTTCTGCGGAAGTGACACATGAAAAAGCAGGTCATCTACTGGGAATGTTCCCCATTTATATCAAGAAATGGAAGAGCCAGTAAAGTGGGATAGGGGTATGACAGGATAAATACATTCTGTCTGTTAAAGGAGGCAAGCCTCATTTTCTAAAACAGTCGGTTTTTTCAAAAACCCTTGAGTAACCACCCTCTGACAGAGTAAACACCGTACTCTGCAATCTAAATCAGCTGCTATGATACAAATGGCGTTGGTTACAAATATCAAGAGATTTGATCCACAATTGCTTCATGTTATTTAGCCATTTGGTTAATTATTGCCTGCTGCTGCTCAGATATTATTTTCGGCTTCTCATGTACTTTTTCTGTTTCAGGGTGACTGGTGGGGAGCTGTTTGAAGATATTGTCGCCAGGGAATATTACAGCGAGGCGGATGCAAGGTGAGTAGAAGACCCAACCTACCGCACCTATAACCACCTCCTCCTCCTCCTTCCACCACCCATGCTCCATGACCTCTTCCTCCATACCCCTCATTCAGCCTCACCATGTGCTTCTGGTATTCCCCTAACCCAACTCTGGTACTATATCTGTGGAACATCCCCATATCATTTACAGAAAGAGGCCTCACAGAAAGCTTGCCCAACACCCATCATCCAAAGGGATTGTCTGTGTATTTATTTCAGCCTCACAAATACGTGCAGAACCTTTCTTAGTGAAATGTAGGTTTACGTGTCCGGTTTCAAACCAGCTCCAGCAACTATTCCATTCCCGTTTTTACAGCCTCTGTGAGAGATGCCCTCAGACTCTGGCAAGCAATATTTTTGAGAGCCCCTCTGTTTATCACTAGGAAATATACCAGAACAATGAATTTCAAAAACTATTTCGGTTGTTACCAGTTTTTTTCAGTGGAGTGTGTTGGGTAAAATGCTCCCTTTACTTAGCGTTTCAAGTCACACTCTGGAAAAACTCCTATAAGTGCCCGAGAGTGTATTTCAACACATACATTCCTTTGTCAGAGTTTAACCAGTCCTTCTGTTGTCCTGGTGTGTACAAATCCATATTTTGAAGTGACCTAAAAAATGAGTGAGCAATAAAGAATTTGAAATATGAAGTTGAGGAAGGTATACAAATATCCCCCCACTGGATTGATATTTTCTCCAATACTCCATTATGCCGTTAACAGAAAAACAAAAGTTGGATATGTATTCTGAAACTCAGGGATTCGCCAGTTAACTATTTTGTAATCTGCTATTTCAATTTTTCCCAATTCAGTTGTTTTATGGACTTTAGTTTTAGATTTTCAGGCATTTATATGCATATATCAGTGGTGAGTGGTAAGTCATTTATAGGCTAAAAAGCATGGTCCATGTCTTTATTGAAACAACCTGGTATCCGTGTCTCCCATACATTAAAGGCGAGGTTACAACCCATACGTTTTCCAGGCTGGAGTGGCCCACAATATAGCGTTTCGAAATCATCCAGTCAGTTTAGTTTTCCGATATACCTTCTTTCTGTCACTTTTTTTCACAATTTTAACAGCTGAAAGTTAACATTTAACAGCTGCGCTCTCTCTTTCCTTGATATTCTCATACACGTTTCAATTGAAAGAGAGGCACATATTACTTTACTTGATGTGGAGTTACTCTCTACATCTTGAAGTGCGTCCTGGAATAGCAAAGCTTGTTAAAGATGGCGGCTGTGTAGAGTTAAGTCAGCTACTAATGCTAACCAAAGTAATACTTACTAAAGTAATAGAAATTATGCTGGAAAAGTAAAATATTCGGATGGGTCTATGACCTTTAATCCTTTGTGTTAAAGTTTAAAATGAGTTGTCTCTTTTGTTGAGTGAAATCAGAAATTCCTATCACTACCAGGCTGCTGAGAAGGGCCTTCACCTTTCTACAGAATGCATTCTGCTGTAACAAATTGTGCAGCTAGTGTTCTGCATATTCTAGATGCCCTGTGTTCCCTTGTTTAAATCAGCGATTGTACTTCCTTAATAATGTACACTTTAATTTTTTGGGGAGAGCTATGTGCTTCCATGGTTAAAATTCCATATCCACAGTGCTGTATGCTAATATTTAGGTTCTGCCCTTGACAACATATGCGAACTAGCCAGCTCAGCTTGTTTCGTTGCAACCTCTGCTGATAGTTTATAAACAGGGAGAGACATTTTTCAGGGACCCTGTAAATATGGATACAGGCTCATACCGCATTATTGGTATTTAACCAGGCTTCTGAGCTTCCCGAATTAAATTTGAGAACTGAGTTGATTCTAGGGGCATAGTTAAGCAGTGCTGTGGCCAATGTGAGCGAGGAGTCCACTACACCCCAATTAAGGCTATACTTTACTTTCCAACTTGAGTGATGGGGACCCTTTTTGTCTGCTTGCCTAAGTGTCCAGGGCATGCTTGATTTGCCATTGGTGGTCAACCCTTGCAAGTCTTAACCTGTAATCTTTGTCTCAAATAACATCTACGACTCTCCTATAGCGTGCTTTATACAATACTCATCCTTGCTTTCTGATGTGTAAAATTGGTATAAATCACGCACATTTTAAACTTGCCTGCATTGCACACATTTAAGGTGCTGTTTGAGAACTCACCCAGCCCCAGATAGACTCCCATCCCCTTCTAGAGTAAATAGATAATTTCCTTTGCATTTTGCTTTTCTTGACCAACTAGCATGTAATGGCTTCTCTTGTAACCAAGGAACCCCCTTGCCGCCTCTCACCTCGGCCTGCCACTGCATTAGCAAGATTGACCGTTACATTAACATACTGCTGTTCTGAAATGTAACAAACTCGTGTAAGTAATATCGCGTCTATGAAACATCTGTCCCTGTATTGCAGTTTAGCAAATTCTATATTTAATCCAAGTCTATTTATTGTCATGTATTTCTTTGTTTTAAACTGTTCTCGGGCTATAAATTCCTCGGACCTGATATTCTCGCATCAGTGCCTATTCTAATCATGGGTCCCACGCTGCAACTCTGGGCAATAGCTTGCTTAGTCTCCACAACGGCCCCAACAGCGCTGGGATGCCTGGCTTCACCATGGGGGTGCCCAGGAGTGGACACTTCACACGGATAGCCAGGAAGGGTTCCTACAGCGGTATGAGTACAGCGCGGAGATACCCCCAGGGGTGATTCGGCGCTATATAAGCACATACACATTTACATTTACACATTTACATTCTTAAGGTCATTTTGCAGCATTGTAAATTTATTTTGAATGGATACACTCTGAGGCATCCAGTCATATAAATTGAAAGACGCTGGTGGATGATTGGGAGGACTTTTGTATCAAAACCTCAAAGGTTGATTCTGTGGAGGCCAGAATACAATTGGTGGTACGTTCAGGTCCATTATTAATTGGTAAAAGTAGTTTCTTGGATTTACGCAAAAAAATCTGTAAACAGACAGTTGAGATCATGGCTGACTTGAAGACTATCGGGATGGATTGGTCCTCAGCTATGGCCTAAGAGGTACCAGATATGGGGCCCCAACACCCAGTCAGCCCTTGAACTTATTACTGTGAAGTCTAATCTGGGTGACCTGGATCATAATGCCCTACCTAAGAATGCAGTGAAAGGTCTACTTAAAGCATTTTGGGCCGTTGCTTCTGAACGCTGTGAAAACAATGCGGTGCTTTTAGTTTTATTAGTGCAATGGTCTCTGGGGCAGAGTGAAGTAAATTTTCTTGCTTCATGCAAACCTGTCTGCTTGATTGTAAATTCTAGGAAGATCCGAGATGTCTTTCTTTAGGGCCCTGTTCTAAACTGTTGTAACAATCCATTCATGATAGTACAAAGGCCTAGTTGATTTCACGTGATGGCTCATTCGTAAGAGGACTCAGTCTTCTCAGCATCACTCATCAGAAATAGTTGTTTTTTAGCGCTGACCGGTGATGTGATCTTGAGCGCCAGGTCACTTTTACTTTGGTTTTCTAGAATTTAGGAAAGTGAAAACTCCCTGTGCGCTATTTCTGGAAAATTAAAAACTGGTATTTGTACTAGCAGTTTTTCTTCACATCAGTCTGTGTCTAAAAAGTAGATTGCAATTCCTTCGTTTCAATATGGAAAGACTTGAAACACTCCACTTTAAAAAGCACCTGAAAGTGAACGATCAGGTCTGTAATTCTCGTCTGTATTCGCCGTCTGTTGGTGTAATCTGTAAGGAAGGAGTAAAAACACATCCTGAAGCACCTTCGCTGCTCTTGTTATTGCCCACTTATATAATATTTGCTGTGGCAGACTGCCTATTCTGATTACAAAGTTCATTCTCCCCATACATTATTTCCTGCCAGTTCACTACTTGGGTGCCATGGATGATCAAGATCTCTACACACATAGCCCACCCACGGGCCATCTGGACACCATGCAGATGTAATGACACCCACTGCCACATCTGTTACATTCAGCGAAACTCCTTGATATTACCCATTATATACTAATGCTTTGTTTCTGTATGAAATCTATTTTTAATTTGGAATTCCTGATTGAAACTTTTAGTATTGTTACACCTATGTGCTCCCACTGGAGTCACATCCACTCATAAGAACACAAGAAAATAAATAATCAAGTAAATAAATACATATATACATAAAGCATACCTGTATAAACAGAAGATGCGTAAAAGGAATAAGAGCAGATAAGGTTGGCCTGAAGATTTAAAAAGTATTTCTTCCAGAAACACATTGGTTCCACTTTATGGCTTTGACTTTAAAATATCTAAACGAAATTAATATTTCAAATTTAGATCAGAAGAGAAAAATTGTTATGGAGGCATTAATACCTGGTTGTTTAAATAATGAGATAGTAATGCATGTGTATTCTTAATTAATAAACTTTATTACTGAAACTCTTGTACCGTAGGTTCACAGATTAAGGGTTTGAGATTTCAAAACGAATATTTCAAGCATTAGACTGAATTTATTTAAGAACATACATACATTGTCTATTTGCTGATAGTTTAACTCACATTTGTTTTATTTGAATTTAAAGATGTTTATGGAAAAGATCAACTCAATAAGAATATTTTGTTAATTTGTTTAATTATATTTTGAGGTTTCCTATGTGAAGTATTTAATTGAAGGTTAAGCAGTATCACTTCAAAATATGGATGCAGCCATGGTTCAATAAGTATCCCTACCTGATTCTAGTTTACAGATTTACTATAAAAGCATTTAGGGTCCTTTTATGTAGTCATCATTCACCTAATAGTGAATAGGACCATTGCCATATGTAGGGTTTGATCCTATTGTGGCAGACACTGGATGGAAGTAATTGAGAGCTGTGGGTGGGAGCTAAGTGAAGTGCCCTGAAATGCTTTGTTCTTCCACAATTTCTTGCTGTGTCGACTTGTTCCCCCTTCTTTCAGCAGTGTTTTAGATTGCTTTTCAAGAATAACGGGATTTACTAAATTCCATCCCCCCAAAAAAGCTATATCTATGACAGATTTTTAAAAACAACCATAGACGATGTAGATGATTCCCACATAGATTCACTGTCTGGAAGTATAATTCTTAGGGGTGTTTGAAATTATGATTTTGTCGGCAACGTTTTGTGGATCTGTGAAACTCTGAAACATAATGAAGCTGCAAAGTTTGTCACCTTTGTTCATGTTTAAAACTTCACCTCCATGCAAATTTCCACTTAACAGTTATCTGCAGAACAATGTTACTTCAGAAAATATATTTGCAAACTCCCCAGAAACGTTGCTATCACTTGTTTATTACACTGCAAAATCTACTTATTGCAGGACTTTCCACTTGCTATTTTTTTATACGTTGCCAACTTTGTGTCATAATATGAAAAATGCAACATCTTCGGAAGACTTGACCAAGTTGGCAAAAGGCAACATTACAAGTTTTGAAAACCTGAAAATGTATCCGGTGTGGATATATAGAAAAGAAGGCATGGCTCTTGCCTTCATGGATAAATGTTCTTATACAAGTTTGCTCATACTGAACCTGAGATCAAACTCTTAGCAACAAAACTTGCAATGCTGAATGGCCCAAAAACTGCCGCTCTAGTGACAAAGTGGGCTAATAACTCAGACTGCTTACTGGTCCGCTTCAGGCAATCTAACAAAACTTCATAAAACAAAAGAAGCAGAGATAGTCAAATTGAACTTAATTCTTCCGCATGGGTCATGTCAGTCGTGAATAAATCACCCACAGTCCTCCCCCATTGGGAAGTAAAATATTTCTTCTATCACAGTTCTTACTTGCTCATATGTTCTTTGTACGCGAAAGAAAGGATTGGGATGAATTACTGTTCTTCTCATACACTTGGCACAAGAGCGAATATCAACGAACTTGCGTAATTTATATATCCATCTGTTCCTGAGTGGTCCGTAAAAATCGATATCCTATGTCACAATAAAGTGTGCATTGTATACTTGGTGTAAAGTACCGGTTGGTTGTTTGACTTACCGTAACAGTAGTGTAAATAAGTGTTGGAAACGCTGTTCTGAAAGATGAACTGCTTTTTGTTAAATTCTGCTGATCAGCGCTACCTGGTCATACAACACTGCTAGTCTGAATTGCCACGGGTGTATTTATATGTGGTGAGACCATCGAACTTGACTATGGTTTTTACCTCCAAGTTACCCCAATGTGCTCTCCTAAACGTGATGTTTATCATTAGGCAGACCAGTCAACTGTTAGTCACAATTGGCATTAGTCACAATTGGAATTTTAATTACAAAATACAATTGGAGTGCACGATTAGTTGTATGCGCTATCGTGGTATATCCTGTTTGCAATATAATTTTTCCTATTTATTTGATATTTCCTTGATATTGGTTTCTGGAACTCAGGCAGCAATGGCAGTGGACAGACACACGGGCTCAAATTACAATATAATGTAAATATAAGGACCCCCTGCTACCAATATCTGTTTCCAGGGCAGGAAAACAATCAAATTTAATATACCATTCCTCATAATTCAGATTGGAAGACATTCTTGTAAAATTGTGGGCAGTTAACATGCAGTTTTCTACAGGTGTTGGTGGACATCATAGAGCCCTTCATTTGTGGAATAGTGGACATGTTGTGTACTTAGAATGGCAGATTAGACCAAGTTTTAGATTCAGCTTGCATCTTCTTGGTTAACTAAAGAATGCTGACTTTTCTCACATGCATTTAGTTGAATATCTGTATAGTGGGCTAGACTGCTCTGAAATTTCACTGAGGTCAAACATGGTCTGTGTGCCCTGAAAGACTTCAAGAGACGCTACTTACCTTCTGTTCTTTTGTCCTCACACTTTTCTTATTTTCATTCTATTCCATAGCTCCACCGTTTCCTAGACTTGACTAGTAGTAACAATATTGAAACTAAAAAGAGACTAACAGAGAGGCATCCTTATTGATGTCAACCACAACGTAATTCATTTAAGCACTAGCTGGCAGCCCTTATAAGATCATTTGGGCTCCAGATGACCTCCTATGCCGACGACACGCAAATTGTGCTGTCAATACAGAAGGGCAAAGAGGCTGAGATAGGACAAGGCTGCCATGACTGCATGCAAGCTGGATGTCGGCAAACTGCCTTAAGCTAAACGCAGGGAAAATTGAGGTTATCATCTTCGGTAACTCCACTAATCTCTGGACTCCCGACTGGTGGCCTGGTGCCATGGGCATGCCCCCAGCCCCCATAAATAATGTGAAGAATTTGGAGGTGATTGTTGACTCAAAACTTTCCTTCAGGGGACCAGATTAGCCGGGTCGTATCCTCTTGCTTTCATCTCCTTAGGATCCTGAGGAAAATAACATTTCTTCTTCCTGAAGATAGCCTGAGGACAGTAGACACAGCTCTCATTTTGCCTCGACTGGATTACTGCAACAGCCTCTATCTTAACATCCAAAAGAGACATCTCAACCGACTCCAGGTCGTACAAAATGCAGCAGCCAGGGTGCTCCTGGGCACCCCAAGGTTCGTTTCAGTGAGGAAGGGACTCCAAAATCCTTCACTGGCTTTCGGTGAAACAACGCGTAGAATTAATGGCTCTGTATGGTTTTTAAGACCCTTAAGGGGTCGGGTCTGGCATACATGACACAACATCTACAATGGTATGTTCCTGGTAGAGCACTGCGCTCGGCTGAGGCAAAACAAACAATAATTCCACGTGTCAAAAAGGCTAGCTGTGGGGGTAGGAGTTTCTTCAGCTGTGCTGCAAAGGCCTGGAACAGCCTACACTTCCACCTCAGAAGTGCAACTGAGCTCCTCTCATTCAGAAGGGGGCTCAAAACCTGGCTTTTTCCCTGATCAGTCATCTCTTTCGCAGCAAAGAAGCAGGCAGCTTCCAGCACCAGGACACCTTCGGGTAGCAGTGCACTTTACAATCATCATTAACAATAACATAACTAGCCCTGTATTCAAACAATCGGGTGTTCCTTTAGTGGAGCTTGACTACTGACATAGGTTGGTAAAATGACTGCCTTATGATAGACATTGTTAACTTTGTGAGGTGATAGAGTGTGGTCACTGTCCAGAGAAAGACATTGATGTGCTATATGGATGGTAGGATGAGACCACAGCCACATAACAGCACTGGTTTGACATTCGGTGCTGGACCAAATCAAGGAATTGACATTGGCTGACTTAATGAGAGTGTAATAGATCACATACCTGTGATGGACACTGGTTGTCCATGCAGCACAGCAAAGTGAGACTACAGCTCTGTGGTAGCCATTAGTGACCAAGTAAAATGGCAGGGGAGAGATTACAACCTCATGGCACTCAATCGTTGGCCAAATAAGGCAGCAGGAATAAAGTAGTCACAGATCAGTAGCAGTTGTTGAATGGCCAGCCAAAGGAAGCAGTAGAATGAGTCTCAGCCTGTGTTACTCATTGAAATGAAAGACTGGATGAGATCAAAGCCCTGTGAACATCATGGAGTAGCAATGCAACATCCATTAACAATGCTACATCTGCAATTGGTGAGCGAAATGGGAGCGCAGGGTGAAATCACACTCCTGTAGCAGTCGTTAATTCACTTTGCAAGACAGCTCCTTGATAACGCAGTCCTTGGAGGCCATCAGGCTGATGACATAGAGCTGATACGACCACTCATAACCGGCATATATTATTTATACTGAGTGGATACAATCTGCTGCTAATTCCTGCTTTTAGTTTCTCCAGGATTGTTGCCTAATTGCTATTTCTGTGTTTGTGAATTAGGCTCCAATAAATGCTATTCCCTGCAAGTGATGGTCCTAAAAAAAATATATATATTTTGTCAACTCCCTTTTAGGGAAGGCGTTTATGATGTTTATTTAGATTTTCAACTTGTTTCATTGATCTAGATTTTTGGTAGGTCTGTTCTGAGCCATATGTGAATGAAAAGCCTTGTCCTTCAGACCAATACTTGGAAGGACCCCAACCACTGTTCTAGCAGGGGCATAACGAGGACCCCTACAACGCAGGGGTCCGGTCATGGCGCCCTAATTTACTCTAAAGCCTATGCATATCTGTGAGATATGGGAGCTTCTGGGACAACTCCTCACATTCTACAGGGGGCTCGCATCATTTTGCGTTACGCCACGGTGTTCTAGAGCTGCATCCTAACATGTTCGTTATGAGTGTCTTGATCACCCAAAACTCCTGCCCACGTACATATTGGGATCAAAGGGGCACAGCACCAAAATATGGAAAATAAAAAGGAGCTGCAGAGCACCAGTCAACTGTTTGTCTGCATAGCGGGCCACTTAGCTCCTCATTAAACCAAATGCTCTTGGTCATAGACCACCAGGGTGTACGGATCATACCTTTGGGTCATAGGTTTTTCTTTTTCGTGCCCATATCCCAACCTCCAACCCATTTCCTGCCACTTCCACCTCCACTGCTCATTGTTCTGCCTCTTTTAGACCATCCAAATGTCCCCCCCATGAAAGGAATGCACGTACTGCGGTATGCGTGCACCACACTTTATCCACTGCCCTGCCCAGTTTCTCAAACCAAGCCTCCCTCCCATCCCCCAGTGATAATTCATTGTTGTGTCCAACCTTTCAAGACATTCTGTTTTTCTCCTTGTCTCGCCCCTGCCCATCCTTCCCTTTCCTTCTCCTCTACCTCACCCCTCGGGTGTGTAATGTCTCCTGCTTTTTCACCTGTCTCTTGTTATTTTCTCTTTGTATCACTTGCTCGCCACTCCATCTTGTTCTCTGTCCCTGCTTCTCTTTCCCTTTCCACCTCTTCCCCAAAGTGGTCTTCCCTTCCCCTCACCTCCCCGCATCCTGATTCTCCTTCTCCTCCTTGAAACCTTTCTTCCTTAACCCTCCCCTGCGTCTGTATTACCACCAACATGTCCACCTTACCTGCCACGTCTTCTTTCTAATCCCCTTGCCCTTTCGCCACTCCTTTTTTGCAATGGTCCATTTTCTTTTCCCATTTCCTCCATTATTTTGTGTTCTTCCAATGTTGTCTACCGCTGTCTGTTCTTTTTCTCCTATCCTGTATTTGCCACACTCTACCTTGCATTCTCTGTACGACCCGCTTTCTTCTGTATTCCCCATCACTTCTCCTTTTGCATATTCTCTTGCCCAAATCCACATTATCATCCCTATATGGTCTTCTTCATATCTCTACCACACATTCACCATGATTTGTCCCATTTCTGTTGTTTATTTCCATGCGTCCCTTCACCTCTCCTGTCTCTTCCTCTACACCTTCCTTTGATCCCGATTCTCTGTTCACGCTACCACCCTTCACCCTCCAACCCTCTGCGTTCTGCCTCTTCCCCTCTATCTTTGACTGTTTCTCTCCAATCACTTTACCCAATGTAAACGATCTCTTTACTATATCACTTCATTATTCTCGCTGTGTTTATATTCAATACATGTAACTGCATCCTCGTTGTACCTCTCCCCCTTTATCGTTCTTTCCTCTATGTATCACTCTGCCCTGTATTTATCACTCTCCTGTCATCGGTGTCTTCCTGTGCCTTGTTCACTTTCTCCTCTACGGCTCAACCCCCATCTACATCTCTCTCATATGTATTTTTCTATCACGCTCTGAACTCCTTGTACCTATGGGGCCTCTATACAACTCCGCTTTCTCGGAATGTCTCTCCTCGGCATTTTTTTCGCTTTTCTGAATCCCAATCTGTACATGTTTCTCTGCACCTTAATCTCCTCTCTTTTCCTTCCCTGTATGACATCCATCTTTCTACACCATGCCTTTCCACCCACTTTGTATGTTGCCTTCTATACCTCCTGTTCCACTTTCTGTATTTCACCCATGTTTCGCCTCTTTCTCTTCTGTTTCTATTCCTCTCTCTGTACTCTGTTTATCTCTGTCCTGTGCCCCCTCTCTCTGCCTGTCTCTCCCTCCTTCCCACCCCCGTCTCCCTGTTTTGTTTTACAGTCACTGTCTTCATCAGATATTAGAAAGTGTCTCTTTCACACATCACTGTGATATTGTGCACAGAGACCTCAAGGTCAGTATACCAAACTTTTCAACCTCACAGACATGGTTTTGGGGGTGGATGGGGTGTGATGGAATGATTTGGAGGAAGGGTTGGGGGGAGCATACATCGTGTACGACCAAAATCAGCACCAATTGCCACCTGTAACCCCTACGTCCAAACCTCCCTAACTGCCTTTTCATTGTAGAAGGATCTCCCATTTTCCATTGTATACTGCATGAGACAAATTTGCACAACGCGGCAATGTCAAGCACCCCAAAAAGCAAGTGATTTGAGGTGTTGTGGGAGGGAAGAGGAAAAAATGGAGAAATTCGTGGAGGTGCATACAAAGTGGGAACATGCTCCCTTGCTCCTCCCAGTAGAATTAAATTTGGGTCGCCCAAATATCAGAGGATGAGTGGTTTGTTGGAAAGTGGCGAGACGTCTTGACAGTACCTCTGTAGGTCTCGCGTAGAGTCCAGCTACGGGCCAGCATTACTACTTAATGAATAACTCTGGTGTTTGGATGGCCACAGGCTGCATATCAGTCTGTTAGAGAATCTCTCCATTGACCGCTCCACCTAGAGATAATAACTTGTTTCTGTCCCAACCAAATTTCATTTTGGGAGACTGAACGTCATGCAAGCAATTGTTGGCATCGCCAGGGCTTTCAGAATGCTTCCTGAAGCAAATGAGTAAATTACTTGATGGGCCAAACTCGACTAACCAAAATTAACTGCACGGAGTTTAGAAGACAGGCTGCTTCCAGTTAATTATGGCAAAAAAATGAAATACCACAAACCCCAGGCTTTGCGAAAGAGGGAGCACCATGATTCTCAGCATGCTTTAGGACCATACCGAAACAGAAGCTCAGAGTTCTAGCTTTTTTATATATAATTCTGGAATTAAGCCATACAGTAGTTCCCAGCATGCCATGTGAATGAGTTCACTGCTGTCCCCAGCATGCCCTGGAAATGGAGCTAAACTGTAACTCCCAGCATGTTCTGATAATATAATTGAACTGTGGTTCCAAGCATGCCCGAGAATATGAACTGCAGTTCCTAACATTTTCTGGGAATGGGGGTGACGCACAATTCTTAAATTCACTGGGAATGAGGCTAAACTGTCTTTGTAGAATTCTCTGGGTTATGAGGTTGAACGAAGGTTCTGGAATTTTCCGTGAATGATACTGAATTGGGGTTCCAGACTTCCCTGGAAATGGAATAGAACTCTGGTTCAGGCATGCCTTACCCATCTCTTTCTGGCTTTTGGTGTTGAAGTGTTAGCTGCCTTCTCTCCATAAGGCTCCATCAATACCGGCAGACCCTCTCCAGTCTCCGTTTGAGACGTTCAACGGGGTCTTTTCACCCCTAAAATTCCTTTCTCTGTGCAGAAAGCTGGTATAGCAGCTTTTTATAAATACAAAGGCAAGATAAAAATGATTAATTCAGAGAGGACCTCACTGTCTCATTTTCTTCCATTTCTTTATCACTCTCTAAAGTTTCTCTTCATTCCTCCCTATCTTACTTTTAGTCTCTCCTCTGCCCCTTTCTCTCGCGTGACCTATCTCATTCTCTGTGCACTTCCTCTATCTTTTTCTCTCAGATTTCGTCCTCTCGACTTTTCTCTCGATACTCCTTCCTTCTCCTCTTTCAGTATCACTACACTCTGTTCTTCCCTTTGACATCTCCTGTCTTGGTGCTTGCATTTACTGCCCATGTGGTCCTTCAGTCAATGCCTCCTTAAGCATGCTCTGCATGGCATCATCATTATCTGTGCTACGAAACTGAGTGTTGTAGTAACACATGATGGCTGGGTCAAAGGTTAGAGGTCACAAAGAAAATGCTAATAGGGGTGTGAGGTTGGGGTGTAGGGCACCGTTCATAAAGAGTGCACTATCGAATGCTTGACTTTGGAATCGTCTGGGGTGTCCCCCATCAGCTACTAAAATTGGGGGCATTGCACATACCAGTGGGAATGTGGGAGGAGGGTCCCAGTCTATTAAAGGCCAACAACTGAAAATGTATGAGGTGATAATAACAGGCTAAGGGGGTTGGTGCGTGGGATGGAAATAAGATAATTTTGGCAAAGTCACTAAAGGTGTGGAAACTTGCAGAATCCATTTGAGCAGCACAGTTAGTGTCTTTAGTGTGGTGCAGCTGTTTGTAGTTTTGGAGTCCGTTCTGTCTTTTTTAGTTAACTGATAATTGCTATTGCTTGCTGGGTGCTCTGTCGTGGTATGTCAGGCACTGTTGGGTGATTTCTGGTTGTATGTTAATATTATTTTTGTTGATTGCTTATAAACGCAGGGTCTTTTTTGAGTGCAACGGTGCATGTATTTGCTGTAGAAAGGGGAATGTTTTGCAGTTTGATGTGTACATTTGTTTATCTTGCTGAGTGCTAGTTGAAAATTTGTCATTTACATTTTTCTATACGTTTTGTTATGCATTTTTGTAGTTTTTGTGATGAATTCCGATTGTTTTTGATGGGTTGACTCTTTGTGTTTATTTGCCATGATCATTGTATTTTGTTGCTATATGCCGCTCTACTCTTTACTGAGTGCACTTGGTGTTTTTCAGTTGCTGATCAGTTAAGTTTTGCTGTTTCTCTTGTTCTTTTTTGTTAATTTACTTTTATATTTTGGCTAGCCTTAGGATTGTTTATAGTTTGTAACCTATTTTTTAATTGATTGGGTGGCTTTTGGTCGTTTGTCATGGTTTGCAGTTAGTATGATTTGATTTTTGATGGTTTGCTAAGGGTATTTTAGAGGTTTAGGATTCTTATTAGTTTGTTGTGCAATTGTTTATTTATTTTTCAAATGGTTTTGGTTGCTTCCTTAGCATTATTCTGTGTTGTTTAAGGGGAGGTTTTTGGTTGTTGGCACAGTAACTTTTTCTCCTGATATGAATTTTGCTAATTTATTAGGTGATTTTTTAGTTTGTCTATGCTTTCTATGGGTTTCTGGTAGTTTTGATTGACTCTTAAGTTGTTACTGGTAATTTGCAAAACACATTTTGTTAGAGTGCAGTTTGGCTTCTGCTAGTTGCAAGAGGTTTTCTAGATTTTTACTGGACACTTTTTGGGAGTTTGATAGATGTCTGTTAATTTATGTGGCACTTTCTGGTGTTTTACAGGTGGTTTGTAGTTCTTGTTTATGCAGTGCATTTAGGTATTTGTATGGTCTTTTTAGTTGTTCAAATCAAGCATTTTCATAGTTTGGGTCTTTTGTGTCCTTTTATGTGTGCTTCATTGTTAATAACTTTTTCTTTGACATATCACTTTAAGTCGAATTTCAGTACTTTTTTCTTGTTTGATACTTTTTCACTTTATGTGGAATGGTGATACCGCTTAATTGCTTCCTGGGTGATGTTCGGGGGTTTGTTTTGAACTTTCTCTGTCCTTCTTTTGATATTTGTTGTATTTTGTTGTTGCCTGGTGTTTATTTCTTTTTAATCCTATATACTTTTTGTATGGTTTGGTGCTGTTTGTGGGTGTGCATGGTTGTTTTGCTTGGTGTGTTGTGATTATCTGATGGAACTTTTTATAGGATTTTTTTGTCTTTTTGATGGTGGCCTGGTGTTTTTTGGTGGCTAGTGTTTGGTTGATTGTCCTCTGCTTCTCCAATATTAGCTGGCTGCTTTTTGGTTGTTTGGGGCTGTATTATGTTTGTTTTATTGTTTGACTACATGCAGCACTGTGAAAGCTAAGTGGGAGAGTAATATGTGTAGTATTATTTATGTGGTATAGAGTTCAACCAAGCTGCTGTATGATGAATACAGTGAGTCTATAAGGTAGCATTTTTATTTAATAGGATGCTTTTGGTGGGTGATATTGGAATTATTAAGATGCTGGAGATCAAGAACAGTTGTCAGTAGGGTTCTAGAATGAGTAAATGTGGTGAATTTTGTTATCTGTAGGATGTGAAGAGATGCCTGCATAGTGGCTTTAGCTGTTTCTAGCGTGTTGATGGGAGGTTAGACAGAGTGTTTGGATTTCTCTAGCTAGAAAGCATAAGTTGTTTTGGTTTGTAGTTGGGCGCCATTTGAAGTGTAGAAGAAAGACTGTTATTTAAAGTTGGCCTTGGATGGGAAACTAGTGGGTTCGTTCTTGGAAGATATGCTTTAAATGAGGGTGCAGAGATGAATGTAGAGACACAGGGAACAAATAACTTTTATCTGGTATTGACGGACTTCCAGTTAGCATGCATTTTAGGGAAACCTTGCTTAAGGAGCATTTTCAAAGCTTGAACCTAAACACATGTCCAGTAACCCCTCCACACCCACACAGAGTGTGGCGGTAGGGTTGTTCTTTTCCTTAAAATACTACGAGAACATGAGAAAGTGTGCCTCTTGGGTGATGGAATAATGTAGGACCTTTTCTTTGTGACCTCTCTTCCCTTCATCACTACCTCTCCGCACCCTAGCACTACCTTCACCAAACCTCTCCACCCTCCCATATCTCGTCTGTACCACCCCTTCGCCATCATAACTCCCGTCCTCCTGTGCTGCAGTTGATGTGGTGTCTGTCCCTATTAATTACTTTCTAAAACAGGCTGGTATCGGGGGGTGAGGAGTATTTGATCATCCCCTTCCACCTAGATTTGGGAGTGATGGACGGGTACAAGAGGGGCTCCAGGTGTGAATGATGGAATGTGATGAGTGAGGGTTGAAGGTAAGAAGTCAGAATGAAAACCCAGCTCTTTAAAAGAGGTGAAGTATTATAACTTCCATTCTTCATGTGTCCAGCTCAATGAGGACCTTATCACATAAACAAATTGATTGAAAGGACAAATACTGGCCTCATGATGCAACTGGGGTTGGAAATTTGCCCAGAGAAGGGCACCAAACGTCCATTGAGTAAGTGCTCAGGCACCAGCTGCTTGATGTGGGGAGCAGACCATGAAGAATGAGCTGCTTTCTGGGATAGGACCCTTCTAATAAGTGCCTTCTGGGATATGAATACAGGGATGTCTCGTTTGTGCTTTGCATCAGAAATCTGCAGGCACCACAGACTCCCATAACTATGTCTTAAATGTGTAATGTCTGAGGGAGGCAATGTTCTCTTGTGTCTTTGCTACTTACAATGCTATACACCCTCTTACACTACTGACATCACTCACCTTTCCGGGTTCACCTTGCTTTCCACCATATCGGGTCACCTGCCTGATTTTCTTTCCAAAATCATAAAACTAATATGGGGCGTTCCATATGTCCTCCTAAACAGATACAGAATAAAATATACTATAGGGGCAAAATGAATGTCCTCGATTTAAACCTAATAAACAAAATTTTTGGCTGATCAAAAGGTAGCATTTGTTGCTTAGAATATTCATTGAACTGTGTTTTTGCACAATCACACCCTAAAAAAATAAAAGAAAAAAATACATTGTCTATTAATACAAGCATGTTGTAATTTGTGCATATGTTAGTGTAGACATATTTTATAATAATATTATTGTAATACCATTAAATATAATGTTTGCATTTAAAAAAAATAGTATTTAATAATGGCCTCTAATTTAAATAGTAGCATCTTGTGGTATTGAGGTACCAGTATATTTAACATACTACATTAATGGAAATGTTACAATTGAAGCATTTTAACTTTGACATAGCTCAAATGTGATATATTTATTATTATTATGCGATATTAGTACACAATAATATGCATTAACATATTAGTGCCATATTTTAAAATGTAATATTAGATTATGTTGCGTTTATAGCTAACAAAGGCTTATTTTAGTATTTGTACTTTTTAATGTTTGCATATTTTTTATGCCATGTTTTAACATATCAATATTGGCATATTTCGTTCTTTTAATGTCCTCACATTTTGAACTAGCATTTTAAATGCTGCCTCGTTTTTTTCAGTTGGTATTAAAAGCACACAGTTATTTCTGTATGCTGAAATACATGTAAAAAGGTTTGTGTTTTGAAGCATATTCCCCTCACCACTTTCCATCAGTTTTCCATTAAATAATAAATACACACATTTTGGTTAATACTGCAAAAACAGCCATCATTTTGTTTAAGTGTTATATTTTCGGCATTGTGTCATTCAAGGTTGTGCCTTTTCATTATGTTTAAAAATATGCACAATCGTAGTGTATTTATTGTGGTGTTTTTATGATGGTATTCTTAATTTAGGTGAATATACACTGAAGAAACGTCACATTTTACAATACAATACAATTGGAAACACCTACCTGTAAAAAATAAGGATCGACACTGGACAATAAGGACTGAAAACTTGAAAGAACACTAGACTCTAGACTAGTGTATCCTGGTTCTGTGTACATGTCCTTGTATGGCAATTATAAAATCATACACTGCTAGTACCTATTCATATTAAATGCTTTCCGGTGATTCCCCATGTCAGGTCTGCACCATAGAAAGACCACCAAGAAAGCAATGTATTTTAAAACAAAAACACCTTAATGTACAACTTAAAATAATACTTCATAAAAGAATAAATGTTATGAATTGAAAAACTGCCCTCAGATACTTTGACATGTGCCATCTTGCTTGGGGATGCATACCATGTAGTTGGATACCTTATTTGCCTGTCCTACTATCAATGCAGGAGCTATTGTGGATTCACCAAGCCTGCCAAATGACTCTCTCTTCCCCAGCCCTAGCAGCCTGTCTGGGGCACCAAACCGGTTGGGAATGCCCCGATATGCTCAATGGCCTGTGCTTCTCTTGATAGTTAATACTTAAGTTTGTTGCCCACAAAGAATGGTACAAGTACACAACACAATAAGGGACAAAGGTCTTCAAGATTTGTCTTCTCTCTGTTCAAAATCTCTTGTTGCTTTTTTAGTCTTTTCATATAACGATGTATACGTTTCATAGAGTGTCCACATTGATTGGAGTGGTTACAACATACATATGGATCAACAGCCAACGCGTGTGTTGTCATATATTGTGGACATTTTCAAGGCAAAAGGCCTGATATCATGTAGTATGGCCTAGTATAAGGTTACAGTGAGGGCCTAGATCTTGCTGCACATGCCATACTATGCGATACTGGGCTCCTCTTGTCTAGTCTCTTCAAACCAAACCGGACTTTTTACTATCTACGCAGCTCTGAATCTTTTCTACCATCAGAGCTACACAATGGAGACGCACATTTATTTTGTACCATCAAACCATCATATGGGACTTTGCAACTTGCCTTTGAGAAGTCCTCAATGTTGGACGAAACCTTTGTTGGCTGGTAATCTGCGTATGATGTAACCACTCTAATCATATGTACTTTGTATGAAAAATATCTTCTACATCATTGAACAGACTAAAAGACCGTCAAGTTATATGACTCTACTAATAACGCATCAAGCAACTAAGAACACAATTACATCTTGAAGACCTTTGTGCCTTATTGTGTTCTTGATGCGTAACAAACGTACTTGTTCATTGCTATAAACTATCTTCTGATTGTTTGGCAAAAACCCTTGGGGCAGTGAAGGTCTAATTTGTGTACACCCGTTTGACAACAATTCGGAACACATTTTTACATTCTATGGATGTGTGACCTTTAAAGGATCTGCTACTGCATTTGTAATACAACTTCTCTGGATATGTCATATCACCTTCCTTTCTGTGCACTAACTAGCATTCTCTTGGTCCTCTGCTTGAAATTCCAAAGTCGTTATAGTTGGAAAACAGACGTTTCCAAGAAGATATTGCCTGGTGAGATCCAGGGCAGAACTAATTTCTTCCCGAGTTTCAATGTGGGATTCTCAACACTCTAGTTCATCTTTGATCTAACCACATTGGACGCAATGTCAGTAAGGTCTCTTCTCCCACTGCTCCTCAGCCCTAGAAAAGGAAAAGAGACATCCCTTTAAGGTGGCAGTTCACATTCTAACTGTACAAAAGTGAGCCCCGCCGTAGCTTGCCTGCATATTTACACAATCTTTCTGTGATTACCAACTCGGGGCCTGCCTCTCGCCTCACATTAGCTAGCTTTTCTTACTGTGGGGAAGCAGGCAGCTCTAAGCACTGGCCTCCTGTTTTGTGGATTACAAAACGGGGTACGGAGTTCCTCAAATACAGGAAAAAGAGAGATGAGGACCAGGAGGAGGCCCAGTCAGTCACCAATTTGGTTGTAAGGTAGAGATTAAGGGGAGGGCCAGGGGAGTGCCCTTTTCGGAACTAGAGCTCTCACACACCCAGCAAGCTAGGTGTCATGCTTCATCATATGAGCACTGCCCCTCGTCAAGTCGGCGCTGCAATCCTTGACGGGCACCCGAAACCGGGGCTCTTTAACGGGGATCTTTTGTTCCTGCCGATATGTGCTTGGGGGTGAGGGGCCTAGTGAAATGGATGTAGCAGGAAATAGAAATGCTAAAAAGGGTTAGTCAGTCCTAATCATGTGTTTATTCTGAAGGTAGACTGCCCTATTAAAAATGGTGTAGAGTGGCTAAGTCATAGAATTAAGGTGTCTAGACGTGAAGCTCTACTCTAGAGGATCGACATGTTTCTTGCCAAAATTGTCTGGAGGATCAAGGCAATTCTTCAGGATCAAAAAGCTGTCTACATAAAAGTGGTAATGTGGACTCTACATACCACGTCCTAGGTTGCTGCCCTAGTGATTTGACTAGATGTGCTAGCAACGGTGCTGGCGGTTATAGAGGACACCAATTGGGTCCAACGTCAGCAGACGTAACTCCCGAAGACCTACCCAAAACCGCCTGTTTTGGGTAGGTCTTCGGGAGTTACGTCTGCTGACGTTGGACCCAATTGGTGTCCTCTATAACCGCCAGCACCGTTGCTAGCACATCTAGTCAAATCACTAGGGCAGCAACCTAGGACGTGGTATGTAGAGTCCACATTACCACTTTTATGTAGACAGCTTTTTGATCCTGAAGAATTGCCTTGATCCCCCAGACAATTTTGGCAAGAAACATGTCGATCCTCTAGAGTAGAGCTTCACGTCTAGACACCTTAATTCTATGACTTGGCCACTCTACACCATTTTTAATAGGGCAGTCTACCTTCAGAATAAACACATGATTAGGACTGACTAACCCTTTTTAGCATTTCTATTTCCTGCTACATCCATTTTACTAGGCCCCTCACCCCCAAGCACATATCGGCAGGAACAAAAGATCCCCGTTAAAGAGCCCCGGTTTCGGGAGCCCGTCAAGGATTGCAGCGCCGACTTGACGAGGGGCAGTGCTCATATGATGAAGCATGACACCTAGCTTGCTGGGTGTGTGAGAGCTCTAGTTCCGAAAAGGGCACTCCCCTGGCCCTCCCCTTAATCTCTACCTTACAACCAAATTGGTGACTGACTGGGCCTCCTCCTGGTCCTCATCTCTCTTTTTCCTGTATTTGAGGAACTCCGTACCCCGTTTTGTAATCGACTTTTGGGGCATGTACGTTGGACCTCCTTAAATAAAGCCCCCTGTCCCTCTCTTTGGACTACTCCTGTTTTGTGGGCCATTCAGTTTGTTCTGGTCGACAGAACCACCCTTTGACGATTTAACTAAGATGTCACAGTACATCCGGTAATACCAACTCTATCTAGCGGACAAAACCACAATATCCAAGATTTGCAGATCCTCACCCTCAAACAAGCTCAGCAGAGTTGAACATTTTACAAACCCTATTTCATCTATTTTACTTATGGGCCCCTTTAGCATCAACCCATTCTTCTGGAAATCTTTCGCAGGGTATACTAATTTGCATTCCTCAAATAGGCACATTCCAAACATTTACTTACATGTCAGTCTGCACACACCATTCTCTTGGAGCTCTTTGAAGCCTAACCATGATTATTTTAGACCTTACACATCTCACTTTCGGGGCTCTCTGGAGTCTGCTCTCAGAGTGCCTTGCTCCCTTTTGTATGAGCGCCCTCAGCTCTGCTCCGCTTCACACACTTACCGCCAGGACCCACTGCCACAAGATCATAGATTGACTCCTAAAACTGCCTTTCTGAAGCCTGCCACCTACACCTTGTACACAGCCGACCCTTGGAGTCTGAGCTCTGTGGCCTGCCACTACAGCACCACACCCGCACTGAGCTTTTTGCATTCTGCCCTCAGGGTGCAACTAACTCCACTGTCAAACTGCATGCATCACATACCCTGGCGTCTAAGCTCTGTGCAGCCTGCCCTTTAACACTACACAGTCCTCTCCCTGCGGAGTGCATTTAAAAAACACACCGCCTTACGGTCACACACCAGGCACTCGCACGTGCAGGTAAACGTAGACATTAAGTTTTCTGCTGCGTGCCTTTTGAGCACCACACACTCTTCTGCCTCGTCTCCCTTGCAAACTTCCCTCCTCTAAGGTCAAGAGAGGGCGAGAGAATACATTAAGTGGAAAGGAGGAGCAAGAGGATGGCCGAAAAGTCGTCACAAATGGAGAAAGCAGGAACCTGCTAGAATGAGATAAAGTGGTAGAGTGTGCCTGGTTACGGATTAAAGAGGCCTGAGGTGGATTCAAGACTACGCAGGCAAATAAATGCTCCGACCATGGGCTTTTGAACAGGTTTTTTGGCACCAACACTCAGTACTTTCCAAATTGAGCACTGATCCTTTACTGGAAGGCAAACACGCCCACTGGCCTAGCTCGTTGCAGTCTGCCCAAAACGCACCCATGCCCTTAGTTCTGTGGATCCTGCTCTCCTAGCTACCGTCTGCTCTGTCTGCAGCCTGCTCCAAGACTCACCGAGGCACTGAGTTGTGTGCACCCTACACTTAGATGCAAAACACACTCACTGCCTGAGCTTTCTGCACGCTGCTCCAAGACGCACCCAGTTCCTGACATCCGTGCATCCTACACTCCGAGAAAAATGGCCACAGCCCTAGCTCTCTGCAGCCTTATCATTCCCTCACACACATACTTAGTTAGTCATCTGAAGCCTGCCTTTAGAGCATCACAGGTACCACTGTCTGAGCTCTATGTAACTTCGCCTTCTCTCTCTCTCTCTCTCTCTCTCTCTCTCTCTCCCTCTCCCACACACCCCTCTATGTAGCCTGCCCTAACCCATGCCGATTTTTAAACAGTGCCCTTGTGCTTGCGGCATTCAGAGCGTTGTACACTCAACTCTTTGTTCTCTACACAACCCACCCTATCACCCATCGCTAAGTGTCAAAGCTACCTTCCCTCATCCTTAATTTGTAGTGCGAAATGAAAGCATTCCAAGAAGTCCAAGCCGCAGCAGCACGGCCATCCTTTAAGGAAGCCCCCTTGAATGACTCCAATGAAGAGGAAAAAACCTCTGGTTGAACGACCATGGATCAAGCAAGTGAACGGAACATTAGATATCTGATAGGCGAAAAAAATAATCATTCTGATCCGTCTAGTGAGGGTAGAGGCAGAAAACGGTGGCCCTTGTTTGTTAATGCAAATTTATAAATCAAGAGTCTACTGTGTAAAATGATGCAGTTTGTTGTAGGTATACAGAAAGAGCTGTATTGACATCGGACCGAGGCCAAAGTGATTCCTGATCATTAGAAGGGAAATGGAAAATGACCAGCAAAAGAAAATCTCGGGATAAACGAAAAGAAGATAAGACTTTGGGAAGATTAGGATGGGTCCGGTCCAAGAACTACCTTATCATCCAAAATACCTCAAAAAACAAGCTCAATTGCCAGGAGGTCACCAATCACCCAGCCCATCCCACGAAGAGATGGGAAAAAGTAAAAAACCTTAAGGGTCAAAAACTTTAGAGATAAGTAATCTAAGGGCTGAAATTGAGAATATTGGCGTGCCGAAAGCCCTGAGGTTTGATCCACGAAGGAACAGGAGTATCAACTCCTGCTTTTTGCTGGAAACAACTTCTAAGACGTCTAACAGCTAGCATGGCAAGGGCATCCAAAACAGAATGCCTAATGGCCCTAATTGCTGCCACTGGCTTCACAAATTGGATTCAGCTAAGCCCATCGGAAATACATCTCTCATGAAATCTAGAATTAGTAGGCCCCGACAGGATGAGGCATTAAAATCGTTACAGACACACCAAGAATGAAAGTCTCTCCAGAGTCATTCATATAGCTTCAAAGTACTTAACATTCTGGAGTTCTGTTTAGAAAGGGCCAACTGTAGAGATCAACCCATGGCTTCTAACATTTGCCTTTCAAATGCCAGACCACTAGAGAGATTTGAGTGTCTACTGAGGAAGGAGGGAACCTGAGAGGAGACAGATATCAGAAATATCCACTCTGGTTTCACCACCAACTTGGACAATAGAGGAAAATATGGGCGGCGATACCAATGTGTAGCTACCAGAAGAATCTCTGGTCGTTCTTCCCTGATCTTGATTAGGACCTTGGTCAGCGAAGAAAAAAAAGGAAGGGTAAACAGAAGCCCCGTGGACCACTGAAACTCATGGCACCTACCCCCCCAGACCTGAGGATGTAGGAGAGAGCAGAAATTCAGGAGAAGAGTGTCATGAGAGGAGGCAAACGGGTCCAACTATGGCTCTCCCATTTTGTTTCAAATTGTCAGAAAAAGACAGGGCCTTGGAAAGCTATGGGCACCGAGGATGGTAATGGGCAACTAAAGCTGTCTGCCAGTACATTGCCCTTTCCCTATCAGATAACTGCTGAAAGAGGACTGAGATTCACTTCTATCCAGTTGCCAATTAACTATACTGGATGGATTAGTTACAGAACCTTTGTCTTCCCAGGTGGTTCACATACGCTCTTGCTACTTGATTGTCTGTACAGACTAATCTGCCTGATCCTTGAGAAAGTGACCTAAAGCTATCAGGACCTGATAACTGCGGAGAGTTCCTTCTAGTTGGAGGAATGGCTCTGCTCCCTCCTAGGATCATGTATCCTAAACTGAGTGAGTCTGCATTGTTGCCCCAACCAAGACTGCTGGAATATGTGGTCACTGTAATAGGAAGGGGAGGAGCTAATAAAGTCTCCATGTTCAAGTTGGAAGGACTCAACCACCACTGTAGTTGGGCTGCTTTCGCCTCTGAAATGGGAATCATGAGCTCATAGTTCTTTGAGAATAGATTCCAGTGATCCAGAAGATTATTCACTAGGTGATGCAAGGAAAGACAAGCCCGGGGAACCAGCAACAGAAAGGCAGCTGTGTCTCCCTGAACTGCTAACCAGAACCAGAACCAGAGCGGGGGCTTCTCTGTGCCTGAGGAGATGAGTAAAATGGTCTGTCAGCTTTTTTTGTCTTGCTGGAGGAAAGAAAACCATCCCCATATCTTTCATGAAGAGTGCTCTGATAAATTGTCATCTCTGTATGGGCTGAAGACTAGATTTGGCTTTGTTTAGAAGAAATCCATGAGACAATAGAACTTTGCCCACGAGATGAACTGCCTCCTTGAAAAAGAAGAGGCAGAAATTAGCCAGTCGTCAAGGTAGAAAAAATAGAGACCTTGAACATGAAGGTAACCCACCAGATGTACTAGTATCTTTGTGAACACTCTGAGCCAAAGCTAGTCCAAATGGCTGGACACAATTGTAAGTGCTCTCCAAAAACGGTGAATCTTAGAAATTTCTGAGAACTGTGATGTATGGGTACATGAAGATATGCATCCTGAAGATCCAGAGAGGCTAGGTACATTATGGAAATATTAATGGCAGAATAGCTTGCAATGTCACCATCTGAATCAGTGGTGAGGACTAAACCTGTTGACCCTTTTTAGATCCAGAACTGGATGGACGTCTCCTAACTGCTTCTCTACCAGGAACATGATGGAATATCACCCTAGCCCCCTCTTGTGTTTCGTCACTGGGATAATGGCACCCTTGTTGAGATCTAAAATTCCCTTCTTCAGTTCTTGCCATTACACTGGCCATTGAGGGAAAGGTTTAGAGAGGAAGAAATCTGCTGGTTCTGAATAAAACTGAATTTAGTAGCCTTCATGGACAGCCAAAAGGACCCAAGCATCTGTAACGCCCACTTGACATTCTTTTAGAAAATGCTGAATTCTGCTGCACACTTTGTCCTGATAGTCATGCGTTTGGAGCTCCTTGGGGATAGGAAGCGGCTGTAGGCTGCTCAGTGGAGGGACCTCACTCCACTGGGCGCCAAATAATGTCCTGCCATTTAATGGGAGATGACTTGGCAGAGATTTCTGGCTATTGTCCACACTCCGTGATCTAATCCAGTTATGCCTTCTGGCAGCCGAACCTGAAGCAGCCTCACACAGTGAATCAAAGGATATGTCTGACAAGAATCGAACTTGCTGTTCCATCAAGTCCAAACATCCCCTTGCCTCATCCGACTTATCAGTGTCCACCGATGTAGCTTTCTTTTGGGGCAAACGAGGCATCTTTAGCCGCGCGAAAGCAGCAGCCAACTACTTCATGTCCTGTAAAATATAAATTTGTCTGGAGAGGCTCGGGGTCAGAGACCTGGGGCCATTCCTCCTCTGAAGAGGAATTCAAAGTTTTACTCTTGGGAGTATGTTTCTTTGAAGTGCCATTATGGAAAATGCAACACCAGTAGCAAGCCTTCCACCACAGTCATAAACAAGTGAGAAACATGCTGCGGTGTTACATATGTCCCGTGTCTTTATTTGCTTGCAACCGAAATGCGGGAGAAGAGCGGAAGTAATGTTCCGCCAGCCCAGAAAAGGCGCGGTTCCGCCAGCCCAGAAAAAGCGCGGTTCCGCCTTGTTGCTTAGCAACCGGCTATAAAATTAACTCCAAAGCCCCTGAGCACAAACGTAACACCCGGCCAAGAATTAACGGCAGCGGAGCGACTGAAAGCCGTTCCGAATCGCCAAAAAGGGGAAACGCAAAGAAAAATATTTCCATCGCGCTCCTAGTCGCTCTGCTGGGGAGAGCAACCGAACGCTTAGCAGAATTCAACAGTTAAAGCACTTGTGCCGTTTATAAATGAAGGCCGTAAATATTTCATTAAAAAAAAACACCTCTGGTCTTGACCCAGAGACCGTGGCCACAGAAAAACAGCCCGAAAGTATTTTGTTACAACCCCTTCTTTATGGATCATGTGACTGTAGTAAATAAGTAGGCATAGAAAGGTATCCTCTTGAAGAGCAGTTTAATAAGACAGAGCAAGCACAAGAACGGACTCTCCACGACAGAAGCCAACAGCAACTGTCTAAGAAGAGAACGTAGAACACACAGGGCAGAGAAGAACATAGAAGGATAAACATTCCATAAGCACAGAAACACTAAGCATGTACTACACATCTTCTTCCCTTCTAAAGAAAACAGAAACAAAACAAAAAAAAAAAAAACACATCAGCAAACAAAATCTTGCAAGTAGGTTGGAGCCCTCCTAAAACGTGGAGTGCGATTAGAGACCAAAGGCACAGGTAGAGGAATAGGAATAGATGTTGACGAATCTCCAGCACCCCCAACCACCAGAGGTGCAGCAGCAGCAGAGTGAGACTCCGAAGGCAGAGAAGCCAAAAGATACCCACTGCTACCTTCTTCAGAAGAAGGAGATTCCACAGGAGAGCCTCCAGGACTTTCCAAAGAAGCACCTCTCCTATACAAAGCTACCCGCCTGAAATTCCAACATTCCCCATTGTTAAGAATGACACAATGATCCAAAACCTTCTTGACCGTAAAAGGACCCTGAAATTTTGACAACCCTTTGATTATCCTGCCCCTTTTTACCTTGACCAAATCCCCCACACAAAAAGGACGCACAGAAGAAGTAGGCAGCAACGCAGCAAGATCCTTTTCCCCAGCAACCACCTTCTTCATCCAGGCTGGAATCAATTTAGAGCCAGGAACCCGCCCCCTCATCATTTGAAAAGGAGACAGCTGACCATCAATAAGAGGTGTAGTGCGATATGCCCACAACATTTCATTGACCATTTTCCGAACAATAGAACCATCAGAAAAAGCCATCTGTATGATGCCCTTTACCACCCTATTGGCCCTTTCACAAATCCCATTGCCTTGTGGGTTGTACAAAGATGTGCGATGGTGAGATATCCCACATCCCAAGAGAAAAGATTGCATATCAGAAGAAATCAATTGAGTACCATTATCAGTTATGATTACAGAAGGAAGACCCTCATCCCTGAACAAATTTCCTAAAAATCTGATAGTAGTATCGGTAGTGATATTGTTGGTAAATTCCACAACTAACCATTTTGAAAAAACATCCACGACCACTATGGCAAATCTGTCTCTCTCGTGTAACTCACCCATGGGACCAATAAAATCTAGACAAATGGTGTGCCACGGTGAACCTGGGTTAGGTAGATGCCCCTGCGAAGTACTAGGACAAACCTTGAGTCTCTTTTCCCCTTCTCTGCATGTTGGACAATTCTCCACCCAATCCACAACTTGAGAATCCATGCCAGGCCACCAGAAATTGTCTTTGAGACGACGCTGAGTAAGAGTTTGACCTAAATGCCCCTCATGTGCCAAGGCCAAAAGTTTGCTCCTCAGACCACAAGGAGGTATGAACCTCTCCCCTTTTGCAATAAGATTAACCCCAACTAAGGAAAGATCATCCAAGACCTTAAGAAAAGGACGCACAGAAACCGACACCGCACTCTCCCTTCTGGAACCAAGTGAAATTAATTTGATAACCTCCTGCAATGTCACATCAACAGCCATCTCTCTCTCCCAATCACAAGCCTGGAAAGCCCCTTCACCAACAAACACAGCATCCTCCACAGAAGCAACAGCAATATCATAAGAAGAGCCAGAAGTGGAAGAATCAAGAACTGACCTCCAATCCAAAGATAACCTTGAAAGACAATCGGCTTGAGTGTTCCTCCAGCCCTGGATATGTTGAACAGAATATTGAAATTCTTGAAGCTTAGAAGCAAGCCTCGCCAGTCTAGCAGAGCCTTTGCCCGTACCACCAGGAGAGAGAACTTTTATGAGAGGCTTATGGTCCGTCTTCAGCACAAACTTCAAACCCCACAAATAAGTTCTAAAGTGTTCCACTGCCCAAGCAGCAGCCAGAGCCTCCCTCTCAATTACTGAATAATTTTTCTCAGCATCAGTTAAGGTTCTAGAGGCAAAAGCCACTGTACACTCAGATTGATCATAAACTTGAGATAACATAGCCCCTAGACCAGTAGCACTGGCATCTACGGTCACCACAGAAGTCCTCTTAATATCAAAAGGAGTAAGCACTTTTGCATCGCAAATCTCTTTTTTGATGGCCTCAAAAGACTCTTGCAACTGGGAAGACCAAACAAACCTAACACCTCTCTTGAGAAGCGACCTCATAGAAACAGTTTTATCTGAAAAAATTTTCACAAACTTTGAGTAATACTCAATAAGTCCCATAAAGGAACGCAACTGATCTTTGTCCTTAGGCCTGGGAGCAGAGTGAATAGCACGACATAAGTCCTGTTTCGGACGTACGCCACTGGCACTAATAGTGTAACCAAGATAATCTATCTCTTCAGTCAAAAACTTGCACTTGTCCCTACGCAACGTCAAGCCAGCTGACAAAAGTCTGTCCAAAACCAACCTGAGAATGACATTGTGTTGCTCCTCGGAGTCACCATAAACCAAAATGTCGTCTTGGAAAAACACAGTGTTACCTACACCTTCAAAAAGATCAGTTACCATCCTCTGAAACACACTGGCAGCCGAAATGAGACCAAAGGGCAACCGTGTAAATTGAAACGTGCCAAACGGTGTGATAAAGGCTGTCAAGTGTTTGGAGTCCTTGTGAAGATTAATTTGGTGATAAGCACTTCTAAGATCCAACTTAGAAAACACCCTAGCACCATGCAAAGTAGTGACCAGTTCCGAAATGTTGGGAAGTGGAAAAGTATCCGCAATCACACAGTCATTCAACGACCTCAAGTCAACACAGAAACGGAGTTTGCCATCCGATTTTTTAGTGACTACAATGGGAGAAACCCAAGGTGAAGCCTCCACAGGTTCAATAACCCCAGAAACAAGCATGTCGTCAATCATAGTCTTAACCTCTTGCCGAACCACTATGGGAATGCGCCTAGCCTTGTGTTGTACAGGAACAGAATTCTCTTTTAGGATGATACGATGGGAATACCCTTTGAGCTGACCCAAACCCTCTCTGAATACCAAGTTGGCCTTCTCTAGGATATCCAGTAAGCCACTGTCTTCAACAACCATAACTTGTGGGAAAGCACGGGGATTGACAATTATCCCTAAGTCGTACTGGTGAATCCACCCAAGTATGGCTGGACCAATTTTGGACACATAAACCTTGCCATGTATTTTCCTGTATGAAAAAATAATGTCCGCTGTGAAGTACCCCACAATGTCAATGGTCTCACCTTGATAACCACCCGGGGAGATGTCCTTGGGTAAAAGACACCTGGAACCCCATTTGTCCCTGAAAAGTTCATAAGGAATGATAGTGTACCTAGAACCTGTATCCACCATTAAGTACACTTCTTTACTATCAATGGAGAAGAGAGCTTTAGGCCTAACCTTACGCCTATCATCAACTTGCCCTGCAGAATCTTCATCAATAACCAAAATTTTATGACCCTCCTCATCAAATAGAATAGAGTCTTCAACAGTGGTGACAGAAGAGCGAGATTTGCCACGACAAACTCTGGCATAATGGCCCATTTTACCACACTTGAGACACTCTTGCTTGGCTGCAAAACAAAATTTTGAGTCAGAGGAATGGACAGAGCTACCACATCTGTTGCACATGCGAGATGAAGACAACTTTTGTGTAGATGGTGGTTTGGAAGTAAAGTTCTTCTTAAAAATGTTTTTGTTCCTAACCGCAGCAACATCAGAGAGTTCACCAGAAGCAGAAGTTAGTTCTGAGTACTCTTGAGCCGAGACTTCATTAACATCACTAGACGGTTTCTTCTCCAACTCTTTCATATATCCTTGTGAGTCTTCAACAATTTTAGCTAATTCAATAGCAGTTTGTAAGTTAGGATTTTTTGCTGCCCAAAGACGCTCCTGAACTTTCTTATTATTACACTGAACAATAAGTTGATCTCTAATGAGCTCATCAGTCATGTTACCAAACTTACACTTGACCGACATTTCTCTAAGTCTTTCCACAAAATTATCAATAGTTTCCCCCATCTTTTGTCCTTTGGTATAAAATCTATACCTATTCATGACCAAATTCTCCTCTTTAGCATATCGGACTTCTAAGCGACAAATTGCTTCCTTATATTCATCTGGGACAGGTTGACCATTAGCCTGTAATGCCTGTGGTAAATAGCGAAAAATGCGTTGACCTTCCTTGCCCAAAGAACTCAAAAGTAAGGCTTTCTTCCTTTTTGCAGAATACTCCTGTGCATCCAAAGCATCTAAATAATTGTCAAACATCGGGAACCAATCATCCCACGAGATGCTGGGTTGACCGGGACTAACTAAGAAACTTGGAGGAAGAACTATTGAGGGATTTTCGTTGGACATTGTAATATAAAACAATGCGTGAGCACACACACAGGAGTAAATTGAAGAATAAGAGTCAGAATACACACACGGGAGGAAGAACAGAACCTGTGTGAGTATCGTCGCTGTACTGATGCAAGACAGAGTATACACACAAAAGAAACAACAGTACCTGTGTGTCTCCTCACAATACACAAGGCGTGTGTATCGCCGGTGTTACCAGGACACTGCACTGGATAAAAGTGTATCTTGACAATACACAAGGCGTGTGTATCGCCGCTGATACACTGCACCGGAACACTGTGAGGCGGAGCTGATGCACGTCCGTGTCCGTAGACCGTAGTGATAGCAACGATGGAAACAAAGATGGCCGCTACGTAGAGGACGTCAGGGCGTGAGAACGTCACAACGTGAGATCGTCAGAACTCCTTAGGACCTCACACAGAACGCCAAGGATTCACGACGTCATCATTTAGACTGCTGCCACGAAGAGGAACGAAGCTCCTGCTGCGCCAACTGCACCAACCGTCAACTTGAAAGAGACGCAGCACAGAGGGAGAACCGAAGGCAGAGATGCGCCGGAAGCCGAAACTGGAGACAACGACAACTTGGCTCAGCCTCACACACCACCAGATCGGAGCCAGAGCGACCCGAAGCACTTCCAAGCTGTGAACTGGGCCATGAAGTCAGGACCATCCGACTGACAGCCTGAACACCGACAGAACAACACAAAATCAAGCGGTCCAATGAAGACTTGATCAGGAAGTGGACATCAAAAGGTAAGAGTGGTGTGCAGGGTGAAGATCTTCCGCTCTTGTGGAGAAACTGCTGTGTGCCTTGGGAAAGCAGCGTATGGGTAAGAAGCCAGTCGTCGCCAAATTGTAGTAAATAAGTAGGCATAGAAAGGTATCCTCTTGAAGAGCAGTTTAATAAGACAGAGCAAGCACAAGAACGGACTCTCCACGACAGAAGCCAACAGCAACTGTCTAAGAAGAGAACGTAGAACACACAGGGCAGAGAAGAACATAGAAGGATAAACATTCCATAAGCACAGAAACACTAAGCATGTACTACAGTGACCATGGATATGGAATAAAGTGGCCAGTAACAGGAGATTTTATTTATGGGCGAGATCTGTGTACGCGGACCAGTTGCTCAATCCGTGAGGACTGTGACGAGGAAGGTGACAAGCTATGCCCTACATTCAGGCCCACCACACAATTACAGTTTGAGCTCCTACCAGCCTGTTGCCACAGCATCACGCGCCTAATGTGTGACCTTCCTCCAATCTTTCATCAGAGTATCGCACAGTCCGCCTTGGGAGCACCCTGCAGCCTACCTCCCCATAAGCACCAGCCCACAGGCTAAGCTCCCCTGCAGCCGTTCCTCGAAGCATCACTGATGGCCAGTGCCAGATCAACATGCAGGCTCTCTTAGAGAATGACACAGTCCACTATCTGAGATCTGATCCTATTGCTTTCACCGCGTCACACCCCGCTTACCGTCTGCCCCGCTGCACCGCACTCTCGCTGTCTTGAGCTTTTTGCCACTAGCTCCCAGTTTCACAAGCCCACTCTCTGGGCCCACTGCATATTGCCATCAGCGCTAAACATAACGACACCATGGCCTCACTGCCATCTCGTTGAGAGCAGCAGCCATCCTTCAGACCGTCGCAGGCATCGTGTCTGAGCTCTGTGTAGCGTACCCTCAAGGCGTAAAGCACCGCTACGTTTGAGGCACTGCTCCTGCATCCTTCTTTCAGAGCATCACCCTCCCACTCCACTCACTGTACAAGTATCCCCAGTCCACACTCGGTGTGACGTGCCCACTGGTGTCTGAGCTTCAAGCAGCCAGCCCTTGGGGCATCTCACACCCATTGCTTGAACTCCTCCTAACCTGCAAACAGTGACCGTCACTGTGACAGGCCCACTACCTGCAGCCTGCATATTCTGCGACATGCTTATTGTACGAGTTGCCTGCAGCCTGCTCTCCGAGCGCTTCTCTCTCTCTCTCTCTCTCTCTCCCTCTCACACACACACACACACACCTACCTGCCACCAAGTTTGCTGCACCTGCAAGCAACAAGCAGTCGTATGTTAAATGCTGACCCTATGCTGCAGGTTGTGCGCGCGTGCGTGTTCTCTTTCCGTTTCTCATTTCATTATCTAATTTTCCTCTACGAGATGCATCTCCTTTGGGTTACTTTTTTTTTCTCTGCAGCGATCTCCTTTATCACTCCTCTATTCTCTGCCACCGCTGTATTTCACATTTCTTGATCCACATCTAATCATTTGTTTTTCTCTTTTTTTTTTTGTTATCCTCTTTCCCCGCCCTCTCACCTTCTCATGTACCACCCTTTTATCATGCCTGCGTCTCCATTCCCTTTTTTGCATTACATGCCACCTTCATTCTCCTAACCCACCCTTTTTTCTCCTTATATTCTCCTTTCGCTGTTGTCCCCACCACATTCTATTTCGTCTCCTTTCACTTTGCTCCCCCGAACCTGTTCTCCTTTCCCTTCCCTACTGTCATCCTTTACATTTCCTTTTTCCATTATACCACAGCCCTCTCTATTTCTTCTCTAAGCTCCGTGCTCATTTTTAACTTAGTCCGTTTTGTACCCTGCATTCCCTTTAACCGCTCCTCCTTTCTTCTGTTATTTATCTGCTCAGTTACCCTGGTTTTCTCTTCTTTCCTTTCTCTTGCTCTCTCATATATATATATATATATCACCTTCACAAACTTCTTCTTAATTCGTAATCTTTTTTTCTGTGTCTCGTAGATTTCTCGTATTCTTTTTACTTCTCATCCCTCATTTTCTTTCTCTCGTATCGCTGTTCTTTCGATCACGTCTTTGTTTCTCACTCCCTTTTCATTCTGTATGTGCCTCCTTCTCTCTCTCGCTTAAATAGTGTTGAACAGGTTTCAGTCTGAACAGGTCTTATGGTTTGAAAAGGAGACAGCTATTCCAAGGGGCTTCAAAGGGTGGGCAGGTTGGAGGGAGAGTGAGTTTTGCTCCCCTATTCGCTCCTCATATTCCTCCCCTCCCCTTCCCTCCGACCAGCCTGTATGGTTGTTACCACTCACACCTGTGAACTAACACGCCCCCTGGTGTTTGCATGCAGTCATTGCATCCAGCAGATCCTGGAGGCTGTTCTCCATTGCCACCAAATGGGGGTGGTGCACAGAGACCTCAAGGTGAGTGTGCGAGCCCTGCAGCGCTGTCTGTCTTTGGGCCTATGCTGAGGTCGGCTGTCCTAAAGGGAAATCTCGAGTTTTCTCGACAGGCCAGTGCCACAGGAAGGCCGCAGTGGCAGTGTCCTCACCTGTGATGTTTGACCCACTCCTTCCCTGCTCCAGCAGCATTCTTGGTGCATTGGCCTGTCGAGAAATCTACTGCTTTCCCCTGTGAATCAGTCTGCCTCTCGGCCTCTGCATGCCTTTGGACTGTTGTCTGGGGTCTGTGTTAAATAATTAAACTGTTGTGTTGCCAAGAATATGTTGCTGCTCTTCCCACCAAGAATAATAAAGGAATAAATGTTTCATAAATGTTTCAGAGTGGGGTTAAGAGAGAAAGATGTTTTGTCGTGGACATTTTGGCACCAGCAGGAGTCCTGGGAATGCAACTCTAGAGGGAAAACAAGGGCGCTAACCCTATGACTGTCTACGGGTTACCCTTGGTGGCCATCTTTGATTAAAGTAACTTGGGAACAAAGTCCTTTCAGGCACTTTTTCGATGTGACCACAATTAAAAAATCTGGCAGGTTATTTAAGCTTGTTACTCCACCTAACTCTGTGCCTTCTGGGGTTACGAAAACCTTCCTCCTGAAAACGATATTAGGTAGATCTACAACTATAGTAAGTGTTCAGAGAGTTGTATCTTATAAGAATAACACAGATGAGTTCTTATTTCTTTATACTTGCAGATATTTTCCACACATTGAGTCTAATAGTAACCTAACAAATTAGTTAATCTATTACCAGATATACCCCTTTCAAGAATCTTTTTTGATAACCAAGTCTATTGATTTCAGAGCATATAAACAAGTCAGCAAAAACACGGATGTCAATAATTCTGATACGTCCAAGAACTAAGCATCCCATGGTTTACACCACAAGAGGTACACGTCAATGAAGTGATCTAGGCAGTCATTCAATATCTCCCACAGTGCCCAGTCCTTTACCCCACACCTTACGATGTTTCTTCGGGCATCCACGTGGCACGTACAGGGCCCTTTCTTGGTTCGCGCACCAGTCCACTCCCTTGCGCCACCTCCCCAGGGTCAGGGCATTTCCATGCAGCCACTATGTCCCGTTTGGCTACAATCATGGCAGTGTTAAAAAATATCTTGTGTCTGGACCCGTCCAATCCCTCCGTGATCCCTAATAGTGAGTGTCGTGGGTCGTGTGGAACCCCCCCCCCCCATCCTAAGACTTCTGTGAGTTCTTCCTTAATGGCCCCCCAAAAACCTTCCAACTTAGGACTGGACCAGACCACATGGAAGAAATCCCCCCGGGGTCAGGCCACATCTTGGACATGACGCGTCGGGACGCAGGCCCGCATGGTGGAGGCGCAGTGGAGTGAGGTAGGCAGTGTGCAGATAGTATAGCTGGATCAACCTAAGTCTGGCAGAGGCAGTGATTGTCTTGGGTGACATAAGGGCATCTCGCCAGTCCACCTCGTTCAGGGCCCACCCATTCTACCCATTGATCCCTTAACTCGTCCAGCGGGGTGAGGGTATTATTGACTAGGGTGTGGTAAATGCGGGAGATGCCCCCCTTACCCAGATCACCCAACAGCGTCTGAGCCTCATTAGGACTGTACTCTGGGAACCGGGTGTCGGCGGAGAATCGGAGATGTGTGTCCGGAGAGCGTGCCTTAGTTGTAAATACTTATAAAATTGGGAGGGGTGTAGTGAGTAATGGGTTCGCATTTCTTGGAAGGAGAGCATGTGGTCACCTGCCCAAACGTCCCAGAGTTGCGTAATACCGATAAGGTCCCAGGTGCCGAACCCCCGCACACCACTAACCTCCCGAAGCCAGGTCCCATGCCACAGGGGTGTGCATTGAGTCAGTTTACCCGACCAGCCAGTGTGACGTAACGATGCCCGCCAGGCCAACAGCACGGACCGTGTCACGTCCGGTAGTTGGGACGAGATAGTTCCCCCCCCCCCCCCCCCCCCCCCCCCCTACATCATTGCTTGGATTTTGGACAGTCCCAGTTCACTCAATTCCAGCCGATAGGCTGGATCTGACCAGCTCCCATAAAACCAGTCGTGGACCACTAAGACGCGTTGCTAGGAAATATAAATACAGATGTGTCAATCCCATACCCCCGTCGAAAGAGGGGACTCGGCACGTGGACAGGGCCATGCGCGCCAGTCCTCCACCCCACAGAAATCTGGACAACATGCTATCTAGTTCCCTAAACCTGGACCTAGAGAAGCAGAAGGCAGTATTCTGGAGGACATAGAGAAACTTGGGAAGGATCATCATTTTAAACAGGGCAACCCTGCCCAGGGGGTTTATGGGTAACGTCTTCCGTTTCTGAAGGTCGTCTTTGGCCTTTTTAACCAGTGGGGCGACATTTAGGGACCAGCCCAGCTCCGGAAGCAGGGTAATCTAGATCCCCAAGTATTTAAATGAATTACGCCGAATCGGTATGTTGGACTGCCAATCATAACAGTCTCTCGATAAGTGGAGTGGGACCAGCACCGATTTCCCTGGGTTCAGACGAAGAGCTGAGGCTTGCCCAAATGCCTTCTGAGTCTGGAGGCATTGCGGTCCAGAGGTGACTGGTTCGGCCAGAAAGAGCAGGACATCGTCTGCATATAACGCAATTTTGTCCGGTTCGGTACGTGGTCTTTCCCAATCTTTGATTCGTTCCTCGGCCCGCACCAGGGACCCCAAGGCATCGCCAAAGCAAATAGTAGGGGGGAAAGAGGGCAGCCCTGCCTCGTACCCCTCACAATGGGAAAGGCCTCAGACAATATGCCGTTGACTAGGACCCGCGCACCCGGCTGTGCGTAGAGTACTCAGACCAGGGCAAAGAACCTGGGTCCAAACCCCATCTCGGCCAATACCGCCTGTAAATAAATCCAGTCCACTGAGTCGAAAGCTTTTTCGAAGTCTATAAGGAGAAGGGCTAAGTAAGGGGTAAGCGTGTGTCGGTGGGCCAGAGCTAGCTGGCCCCTCCGAAGGCAGTGGCGGGTCACGTGTTTGGACATAAAGCCGCATTGATTCGGGTGGACCAACATGGGCAAGTAGGGCTTCAGGCGCTGGGCCATGATGGTAGCGTACAACATGATTTTGGTGTTAAGGAGGGATATAGGACGGTAGTTTGCACAATTACGGGAGGGAGGCTGGGATTTCGGGATAACCACAATAGTGGCAATGTCCGTCTCTGCCGGGAAAGAGCCTTTTTCAAGGGCTTCCCGGAATAGACTGTCCAGGTGGGGCACAAGCGTGTCGCGGAACGATGCATAGTATTCTTGGGGGAGGCCGTCTGGCCCTGGAGTCTTGCCCAATGAAGTGAGGGAAATTGCCTCCTCGTTCTCTTTGCGGGAAATAGGGCAGTCCAGGTCTTTCTGAGCAGTCGTCCCCAACCGTGGAAGATGCATGTTACAGCTGTCAAGGAGACCGCGAAGCGGTAGGTCAGGGGCCTGCGCTGTGTACAAGCGCCGGTAATAAGCAGCAAATGTGCGGGCCATCGCCAATGGGACACTGTGCAACAAGCCCTGGTCATCTAGCACCTCTGGAATTATATGGTTCGCCCTGGGGTAAGTGGCCAGCCTGTGCAAAATCGTACCGTTCTGGTCTCCCCACCCATATACCCTCGCCACCGATGACCTCCATAGGAGTTGGCCGTGTCCAGGGATAACTGCCTAATCTCGGCCCAGAGGTGAGCGAGTTGCCGGCTGTGGGCGGCATCTTCGGATTAGGAGAGTGACTGTTCCAATCGAAGTGCCTACGCCTCCCTCGAGGTAATTTCACGCAGCTGCACCAATCTCTGCTTCTAAAGCTGCCCCTTCGCGATGCCTCTTATGGTCACCTTCCCGGCCTCCTGCAGGACACTGAACCCACATTGGTAAGAAAGTATTGTTCAAGCTCCTTCCCTACTACCTTCTTGAAATCTTTGTCTTGGAGGAACCATGCGTTCATCCTCCATGTTTGGCGGGCCGAGGAAGGGGAAGCACCTGTACTCAGGAGTACCGGAGAGTGCTCTGAAATCCCTCTGGGTAGAATGCGAGTGTCAAAGATTACGTCTATGCGGGCCTGTGTGTGGTGGGCTGTGGAGGTGTGAGTGAAGTGGCTTGTGCGCGGGTGCCACATGCGCCATGCATCGATAAGACCTAATGACTTGGACCAGGTCCTTAGCTGTTTCGCTTGCGCCGTGCGGGAAGCTGAAGGGGGGCCCGTAGTGTTTATGGCCGGGAAGGAGACTGCGTTGAAGTCGCCACCAATGACAGTAGTGCCTGGAGGGAAAGTGGTCAAGAGGGCTGCGGTTTGTGCAAGTGTGGGGGTGAGCATCGCAGGAGGGGAATACATGGACAGGAGATTGAGGGGGGAGCCGGCCAAGGAGCCACAAATTGCTACAAAAGAGCCTTGGGGGTCATGTGTTACCTGGGAAAGGACAAAAGGCAGAGTACGTTTCATAAGGATGGCGACCCCCGTGGGAGCCTCTGGAGAAGCCGGAATGCCATACACTGTTGTACCTGTAGCAAGCGAGGAAAGGGCAGCAATTACCCATGATGTGTGTTTCTTGGAGCAGGAGGATGTCTATGTGGAGGCGTTGTGCGTAGTGCAGGACTGCTGTATGCTTGTGCCGGTCCAGAAGACCATTAACATTCCATGAGAGGACATGAAGAGATGTCCCGAAGGTGGTGTCCTCGGTCATGGCAGGTGTTTTCTGGGTCCAGGGCCTGGCAAGTCGTAGGGGTGTGTGGACGTGCGTGGGAGCCAGTGGGTGTGTGAGTGACTGCCCATGTTCAGAGTGGGTGCGGTTTGCTGGGAGGATACAATTGTCGATCCATGGGAGCTGAAACCACAAAACAAGAGGAACAACCTAAAAAGAGAACAACCCTGAGCCCACCCCCCACCCTACACTTCGAGAACAGAAGCATCTGTCGAACCCCTGTTGAACAAAACCAAACTAGAACGCTCAGGTTGGTTGCGTGGAGGACCCCTCCAGAAGAAAGGATTAGTAGTGGAACAGCAGTAGGACAATGTCAATGAACACAGGAGTCTACCAAGTGCAGTGGACCCCGCTAATGAGATGCCCCACCCAGACGGCAGACATGCAGCGATCTTGATCCTGTAGGCAGCTAGAGAGTAGGAGTGCAGGAAAAATCTGAGCCTGTCCTGGGCGAGCCCACCTGGGCCAGTGGTGGGGACGATCTCGGTATGTCCTCTGTAGATTGGATCCTGTTGCGGGGTGGAGAGCCGGATTGGCTAGAGGAGTCTCGAAGACCCGGAGTTGCCAGGGTTGAGGATCTGAATGGTGTTGCCTGTGACCGGCGCCTTCTACAAGACCTCGTGCGGCGCTGGTGTTGACGTCCCGGCGATCTCAGCCTTGCAGGATGGGAGCCCACCCTCTCCGAGGAAGGGTTGCGCTGGAGGCAGAGGGGGCGTTCCTCCATCAGCCATGTCCATGCCGTCTGGGGTGAGTCAAATAAGTGAGTTTTGCCCTGGAAGATGACCCTGAGGAAATTGGAGCTGCGACTGTAGGCCCAGGGCTTGTAGTTTCTGCTTAACGTCAGTGTATGAGCACCGGAGGTCCTGGACTTCCCTGGTGAAGTCCGGGAATATCATGATGACATGGTTTTGGAATTTGAGGACGGAGAATAGCGTCACGGTCCTTTAAGTTGAGGACTTTTAAGATGATAGGGCGAGGAGGAACCCCTATGGGAGGCTTAGGCGCCAGGGACCTGTGGGCTCTCTCAACCACGAACCAAGTCGAAAGGGTGTCTTTCGGCATCCACGACGTGAACCAGTTTTCAACAAAGGTGGCCGCCTGATTCGTCTCAACCCCTTCGTGAAACCCCACCAAGCAGAGGTTGTTACGACGTATGCGGTTTTCCACATCTTCAGCCCGCTTATGGAGTTCCCTGGTGTGGGTGCGAAGGTGGGCCACCTGTTTCTTCAGTTGGGAAATGTCATCCTCGGCTGTGGAGATGCGGGATTCAGCATCTGACAGCCGCGTAGTGGCATTGCGGAGATCCTGTCTGAGGGAGGACACATCCACTTTAATCTCTCCTTCCACAGAGGCCTGCGAGGCGCTAATGGCCTGAAGGATGGTGTCAGGGTCTCTGTCTGGGAGGTGGACCCCCCACCGCCCTCCCGGGGGGTTCATGCTCAGAAGTGGTGAACTGTTCCATCTTGGTCTGTGTGGGAGCCGGCGTAGACTTGGGGCCCCTGTCTATCCCCATGGCTGAGGGTGAAACCCAAGGTCTCCCTGGGAACAAGGGCTCGGAGCGTGGTAGACCAATGCCCACGGGGATTCTATACAGTGGTAAGGGATTCACAGGAGCACGGAATGACCGTTCACGGTCCTCGGGTCACACAAAGCGTAGGTCGCCAGGAGGCGTCGTCCACTGGGGAAGCGCAGCGCCAACCGTAGGTCCAAGGGGAGGCGGGAGGTCGGCCGGGTCCCAGAGCCTGAGTGGGCCCAGTGCGGGCGGACCCAGTCCCACAACATCAGCCGGCACCCCCGGGGACCCAACTCCGCCAGAGCAATGTCCAGGCGACAGGAGGGCAGTCGACTCAAGGGCCACTCCTAATGGACAGCCCAGAGGACGCCCAGGACAGTGTTCACCACCGCCACCCGATGTGGTGGCCGAGACCCCCATCCGCAGATGCAGAATCCAGCGCCTTAGAGCCTTAACCGGATCAGTCTCCCCGGAGACATGGACTCTGGTTCAAGAGCAAGGGTGGCTAAGGGCCGCGAAGGTGTGTCAGGGGCCTGGCCCGTAGAGGGACGGAGTGTTAGGGACCTATGCTCTGCCAGCGCTCTTTGTCACCTGGCAAGATGGCCGAGCCTCCTCACCGCAGATTTCGCTCCACCTATGCCTCAGGCCACAGTTCATGCCCCTCAGTCCTCCGCACTGCTGGGCTGATGAATAGAAGGGTCTAGGGTCAGTCCGGGCTCTGGCCAAATAGGGGAGGGGGGGGGCCGCGCAACTCGTCCCGCTGCACAGCAATGCAGCCTATTATCTTTTCTCCCCCCCCCCCCCCCACCCACCCCACCCCACCCCACCCCACCCCACCCCAGGCACCGGAGGGAATTGGAGTGTCTTGTGACCCGTCCAGAGGTGCATCCAAACAGGGGAAGCGGCCCAGTTCAGCCCCGCTATCACCACAGGCTCGCTGCAGTCCTTACCGCCTCAGGTCAGGAGGGAGGGAGTCCCTCAAGGCACCGAATTGCGCCCGCTTCCAGCCAGCCACGCCGCAGGGGGTACACATGGAGCGTCCCGCAAGACCAGGCCCGGGGGTGGGGGGGGGGGGCGGAAAGCCTCCGATGCCCCCTCCGCTGCTGGAGCCGACAGCCGGTCCCCCTTCACTCACCGGTGGAATCAGCAGGGTCACTCACGCTCTGGGCCGGTCCGCGATGCACAGGCCTCCTTTGCTGCAGTTATCGCTGCCCGTCAGGCGCCAGCCGCCATGCTGGCCGATTTCCCGCTCTCACATGGGCCATTCACAGGGTCGTGGTCGCAGGTGCGGCTCGGGCCGCAGGTGCGGCTCGGGCCGCTCCGGATGCCGCCAGACACTCGACCGCTCTTTTCACTGCCACTCCAGTGGCGCCCAGGCCCCGCCGGCCGAAGGGGTTGCCCACGCGGGGACAAGCAGGCTGCAACGGGCTGTAGGCGCCGGATGACTACAGGAGGGCCCGCGCCGGCCAGGGAGACACGGCGGGGCAGCACCACCGGTTGGGGGACACACAGCAATCAGGTAGGGGTCCCAAAGGATTGCCGCTGTCTGCTGGATTCGAGGCGGATGACGGAGGGGTCCGGAGTACTCTTAGAGTGCGACCACCATCTTGACGCCTCAGGCCACGCCCCCCCCCTTTCAAGAAATTTACATTGTATTTCGAGAGTCTTGTTTGGTACATGGCAATTTTAACCATCGTTCTTTCCTAAGGCACACTTTATCTGCGAGAAAATATCTCTTTTCATTTTTCTTTAGTCTATGGATTGATTCCAGGATTTTATGTCCTAGCTTCTCTGGTCCTTTGTAGGGAAGGTTGGGGGAAGAAGAGGAGCAATTTTGAGTAAATTCGCCATCACAGGACTTTATTTCCCCACTAACATACAAGTTCCACTGAAACCAAATAATGCTCATATCGGAGTTCCATGACTGACAACGTTCCACAATTAGTTTTTGTTTTACGTATAAGAGCTGTTGAATGCAAGCTGTAAGAGTTACAATTAAAGATGACGTTCCCATAAACACAGTAGATTTACACCACTTTTTAGACCAGTTAAAAAAGAAATTGCTTTCTTCCCGAATGGACTTTTTTCCTTTCTTAAATCAAAGATGGCTGCACTTAAAATGGAGTTGATGGGTGAATCCATGTTTAGGTACAAAGGGGCAATATTAAAACAGAAAATGCGTTCAGAAATGTTGTATATGTATTTTGTTTAGGTTTCTTACATGGCACTTAAATCCCTGAAGTCATGCAGGTGCTGCATGATCTCAGCTCATGGTCCTGCCTGGGAACTCATATTTTGGGGTGAAGGGGGGGTATATGTGGATGGGTGATATAACTGCTCTCTCTTACCTTCCAAGGCCATACCCACAAAATCCCAAAAGTTCGTTTGCATCCCCCCCCCATAGCCTTCACCTGTATGTGGTGGGACAGTTGGAATGGACTAATAAGCCACCCGTGGTCCATAGAGAACTTACTTTGTCTCCTTTAAAAAATGTTTGTTGCAGTAACCCACACAAGAGCAACAGAGAACTTCCAGTCCCTTTTACTAAAACATTTATCTATTTTAGTAGCCCAGGTGAAGATTATAAAGAACATGCAATCCCTGTACTACAAAATGTACCCCTCTGATTCATCTAACCGGGAACCGCAGATCTTCCTACACCAACATTAAAAAATGTATTCCTTGGTATAATTCAGCCACTAATCATAGAGAACTTCCTTCTCCTATACTAAAACGTGGGCTTCTTAGCATAAACAAAGAGGGAAGTTAGTGATACTACCCCCGAGATGAAGGCAGCTACTAGTAGGATTCTAAGGTAAAAATATTAATACGTCTCAGGGCGCAGGAGACAATATGCCCAACTAAGGTCAGACCAGCTATGAGAGTAAATGTAGGAGAGTGATTGTCACTTCTTTTTAAAAATCTTGAGTTTTGTGTTAGATGTCGGACCATGTTTTTTCTACCCAGAATTGTCAGTTCTACTTTATAATGAAAAACTCTTCTTAGTATTTGTAATCTCAGCAGTCTTCCCCTGGGTGCTAAGTAGCTGCCAAGCACTGACTGTGTATCATCTCGGTTCAGTCAACAGAGGTTAGTTGATGTGGCCTCATGGTGCAGGAGAGGCAAACCATTGGTATCTCCAGGCACGTGGACTTCTTCTCTATAGTCAGTGATAATCTGGCCGACGACTGTGCCATTTTGGGTCAACAGGGAAATCGGCAAAGTTGCCTGGCTGGCATGTAGAATTGAGCCCTACTCGAGCTTGAAGTCACCCCTCTGTAAGACTAGGTGGACAATATGGAGGGGATCCTCCCTGTTCATGAGCACTCTCTACAGAACCCAGATAGAGTTCTGTGGACAGTGCTGGAAAAACTGTCCACTGTCTAACAATAAGGGAATCCCTTCTTGGGGCTTTTCTAGTGCATCCGGCTAGGTTAAGTATGCCATGCCCAACAGGAAGAAAAGGGCAATCCCAGAATCCTTCAAAAGTGCCTTCCAGAGATGTCCTTTAGTCGCTTGATCAACAAGTTATTGAAAAGTAGAGTGGGTCCTGTGGGAATAAATAAACAGTGGGTTTAATCCTTTTTGTTATGGTCAACTCTGAGATCAGAGCCAGAAAAAGGACCGCCCTTAGCTATACCAGCGGCCATTTTTCAAAAGAGCCACTCCAACAAAGAAAGGACTTGGAGAGGTAGTCCTAGCAAGAGGGGGCGTTAAAGTGCATTCTGAATTAATGCCTGCCAATACAAGGATAAAGGCAATCATGTGCAATTAGTGTGTTCCAGTCCATTCCCTGCCATTACTGTGCTCCACATATTCGCCATAGCCCCTCCCTGGGTGTTGGTATGCATCTGATGGACAAGTACCACTTGGTGCTTCACCCGTGGGCCATCGCCTGTAGTTATTGTGCTCAGCTTTTTTTTAACTAGTGGCCTATCTCCTGTAGTTATTGTGCTCCGGTGATTCATCCCATGCAGTTAGTATACCTTGCTTGCCCTGGCATATCCCATGTAATAAGCATGCTATGGTGGTCTGTTCCATACTGCTAGTGTATAGTGTCCCGCCCCTGCAGTTAGTGTGCTCCACCTGTTTGCTCTGCTTGACCCATTCCTTGTATTGAGGGTTATTTGGTGGCCAACCCCATATAGTTGGCTTTCTTAACCTATTTACTGCAGCCCACCATCTCTGTGTGCTCTGGTGGCCCATCCCATCAAACTAGTGTGCTCGGCTCATCTCTCTTGATTGCCCGGTGGCTCATCCGAGCAGTTAGTGTGGTCAGTCTGTTTGATCAGGGCCCACTCCTTGTAGTCAGTGTTCGCTGGATGCCCACCATGTTTAGTAGTGTGCTCTTGTCCAGGCCTTGCAGTTAGTGTGTTTGTCCAGTTTGCCCCCGAGGCAAATTACTTTCAGTTGGTTCCTCCTTTTAGGGGCCCACCCCTTGTAGTTGGTGTAATTCTATGGCCTGTTGGCGGGAGGGCCATCTCCTAGAGTTAGAGAGCCTCGGCGGCCCTCCCTTGTAGTTGGTGAGCTCCAGTATGCTCCTCGTGTTAGCCGGTGATCTGCCAGTTATCCGATTACTCGTTGTTTTCATTCGCCTGCTTGCCCGATGTGGCACCCGGGTCCAGGGTAGGCGCGTCGGAGGCTGTTTGACGGCAGCCTAGGTAATACTTCCCACCTGTACATTCAGGGATCGAAACCAAGTCCGGTCCACGCGCTGCTGCCCGAGAGTGGCAGCATGGCAGGCTGTCGCTGCCCACGCAGCCGTGGTCACATGGGGCCCCAAGCGAGAGACGGCGATGGTCGGGTAGCAGAGATCGAGATGTTATTATTGTCACCTGCGGCAGGCTGCTTCGAACAGTCTCGGTTGTAGGTCGAGGAGGGCAGGATTCGGGAAACGATGGCCAAATGTCTGCAACTGCCAAACGGTTCAGACTTGGAAAGAGCGGAAGAAGTTGGTGTAAGATTGAACCGGAAGTGGAAAGAGAGAGAGTAAGATACTCGTGGATGAAATAGGGGGAAAACGATGCGCGCGAATCGGAGGAGAGAGTGGTAACCGAGAAGAAAGACCTATGGGAAATGAAGGAAAATTTAGAGCAACACAGCGTTATTGGTAAAATCTGTTATTGCAGAGTGTTTAATAGCCGTGTTTGGTATGCTTATGGGAAAACCAAAATCTGTCCGAAAAGATAACTATAGTTACGCATCACAAGGTTTCGAGCTCGGGCTCCCTGATGTGACAAATGTTTAGCTAAGCAGCTTTATAACACGATTCTTTGCGTCATATAGGAAGAACTAATAGAGAGACCGCGATGCAGCGGTGACACCAAGTGGTGACATGGCAGGTTTGGGGTCCAGGAGGAACACCGATGTAAAGCAAGCAATGACAGCAAAGGGACACCAAGGTAGGCCTTTAAGATCCTATCAACTGAAGCCGACCCCCAGCTCTTGAGATTGCTTCTAATTCAGATGCCAAAGTATATATGCGTTAGACGGAATCTCACCGAAGCTAAAAAAATAAAATAAAAAGTCTCAACTCAGAAGAGTACTGCCTATAGAAGTGGGGTGTTGAGTAAACTGATCTCCAAACTCACAAGCGGGGCTGCTGTTGCATGCATGCCCCGGGTTTACTTCGGCTAGAAGACAAAAATTACATTTGTTTTTGATCTTTTGTTGGAAAACTGTCAGAAAAAGAAACGAATTAAACAAATTTGAATGAAACAATTGGAATATTTTTCAAGAAAATACTTTTTTGTGAAGCTATATGAAAGCCACTACCATTAACAGCTTACCATAATATAGTGTTTTACATTATCATGTGGTGAAGAATACTGTCAGAAGCAATTTCCCCTTAATATTACAAGACTGGCGTTGGGATGTTCATGCCTATGGTTGGTAACAAACACTATTCACAGATATCCTGGGACTATAAGGTGTAAAGGTTTCGTTTTCTGCACAATTGTATTGAAGTTCATGAAATAAATATAACCTTAGTTAAATAAATACAGCTCATCACATGGAATTCAAAATAAGGTAATAGCCGTGATGAATGTAGCTCAAGTGAATTAAGTATCTGTAACATTACCGAGGAGGCAGTCATTCTTCAATAAGTGAACTGATGTTTTTCAGCCTAAAAGTTTCTATCAAAAGTAATTTTAACAACTTCTTTCATTCAAAGCAGCTTTACCAAAGGCTTATGCACCAACAGGAATATTATAGAGAAACCATGAACTACTCATGTAAAGTCAAGTAGGGGCGGGACAGGAAAGGGTTCCGACTAACGGAAGATTTTTGTTGGGGCTTTTTTGGAGCCTTGCGACTAGAGGACAATGAACGTAAAGCAAACTTCATTTATGAAATTCAGAGTGCTGTGTCATGCAGTGTTAAAATAAAACGTAGGTATAGAGTGGATCTTTTTTTCTGACTGGGAGTTGGGAATTTTAAATTATAGGAGCAGAATGTGGAAGTGTGTCACGACCTTTAGGGACTAAGGCAGAAAACTGCGAATGTTCTAAGGAGTCACACCCAGGCGTAAGGCTTTAAGTAGTAAAGGATTAGTCCAGAATTTGTTCATAGGAGAAGCAAAAGGGCATCTGGCTTAACTAGAACATCCATCCAAATCTCCGTGTTCTTTTTGGGCAACCACGAGTTGGACTTCATAGAACAAATCAATATGGATCTGCAAATTCTTGAATGGGTCAGTCTCTTTACTAGTTAATTTCCATATTTCAGATGAAGCGTTGCAGACGGCTGTATTATGTCTTATTGTTGCACCCAGTGTATTTCAGGAAATCTAAATTGGTGCAAATGGACCTCTGGCAATAACCGGCTTCAGGAGATAACGGGCGACAGTGACTTCAGCATTGGCCCCTGATTCTCGGAGTGTAGGATCACACAGAAGTGCAGGTTACAATGTTGAAGAGATATAGAGGGAGATATTACACAGAGGCCATCGACAGGCCAGGACATTTGACTGCTATTCACACTTAGCCTTGCACCATATCTGAAAGAAGTGTATGCGTACCTACGCACGCATGCACAAGTCCCTCTTGAAAATATGTCTTGCTGGGAGATCGCACTAGAGGCCCAGTCGGCTCTAATTGGTTGGCTGATGAAGTTGTGGTATTCAAAGCAGTCAACCCAGTACCATGAACCAGTATTCCCTGCAAACCTTAACAGACTAGTCACCTTTTATCTATGCCTGGGCAGAGTTCCGCTACACAGAACTCTGTGAAGTGACCAAAAAACTCCACCATGCTACAGGGAGTTCCGCAGAGTGGGTTTAGTCGCGCCGTTCGCACTGATTTTTAGCACCGGGTGTTTGTCCGGCACCGGAAAATCAGCGCGAACGGTATCATGCGCAGCACAAGAGGGAGCTGCTTCTTTCCTCTGCTTGAGTAGATTTTCTTCTCGAGCTGCAGCTTCCTCAATGCGAACTGATGGTTTCCCAGTGCGAATGGTCGTGATCATCCGCAACTGCCCTTGTTGAGAAATCTCGCTGGGAGGTGGTCTAGCGTAGGATTTTCCTCGCTCGCCAACTTAAGGTTGGTGCGCGCGAGGAAATATCTTTGTGTGCTCCGTGGAGCGCGGAGAACTCTGCAAACAGAGTTTACTGCCCATGCCTCCTTTTATCCAGGGCCGGACTGGCCGCAGCTGGCATCGGGCATTTTCCTGGGAGGCTGGGGCTGGTTTTGCAGCTGTAGAGACTGTTTTTTTTTTTACTGGGGGCCAGGTTTCCAGCGGTGCTACAATATCGGCCCCCAGTAACAAGAGAAACAGTGCACCCCCCCAGCCCTCTGGGGGAGGGAGGATCTCTACACTGACCGACTGAGGGTGGGATTCACTCGCTGCTATAAAGAAAAAAGAAATCTCAAGAATCGCCCCCACTCTGCCCCAGAGTAGCAAACTTATTTCACACCTCTGATACTTTCGAGAAGGGAGGGGTTGATTTATGTTTTAGGGGGTCATTCTTGTTTTTTTCTGCACCTCTTCCACCCAGTCGCTACAGATGTGTAATTGTACTGCCCCAGCGGCCATATCACCTGGGGGGCAGACCTGTCCATGAAACTCCGCTTAAGGTCGTGTACACGCCCAGTGGGTGTGCACACTGGTCAGTCTTTGCGCCCCTAACTTCTTGCCTATGGCACTTGAAGGGATCTCTGGCTCCCTCTGGTTACATTGTATGTAGTGATTCTGAACCCGCCCCTTTTGTTATGCATACCAAGCGTTGCTGTGTCTGTCCTCTGTCTGTCAATCAATAAAAATGACCTCTGTGTTAAATGGCTTGCTGACGACAGCCAGAAAACCTGCTCCTGGCCAGCAAATGCAAAGGTGCGGCCGTGAAACTTGCGGATTTCGGCTTGGCAATCGAGGTCCAGGGAGAGCAACAGGCCTGGTTTGGTGAGTAAAATCTTTTGGGTATTCGATTATATTTTTTTTGTAAAACTTGTGATGTTGGTAGAGTGTGGGTTATTTGAAGTGTATGGAATCAGTTGTGTGGGGTCAGGGTGTGGATAAACATGACCTGATGGCGTACGAGTCCATACGAAGAAATTAGAGAATCTATTTAAAATTGTGAGTTTGTGATGAAGTATGAGTGAGACTCCATAATGGTGTGAGAGACCAGCAACTGGTAATGAGTGAGACTCCATAATAGTGTCAGAGACCAGCAAATGGTAATGAGTGAGACTCCATAATAGTGAAAGAGACCAGCGACTGGTAATGAGGGAGACTCCATAATAGTGCGAGAAACCAACGACTGGTAATGAGGGAGACTCCATAATAGTGCGAGAGAGCAGCGACTGACTATGAGTGAGACTCTATAATAGTGCGAGAGAGCAGCAACTAGTAATATGGGAGACTCCATAATAGTGCAAGAGACCAGCGACTGGTAATGAGTGAGACTCCATAATAGTGCAAGAGACCAGCGACTGGTAATGAGTGAGACTCCATAATAGTGCAAGAGACCAGCGACTGGTAATGAGTGAGGCTCCATTGCAGTGTTACAGGCGAGTGATGGATACTGAGTTAGTCTAACTTGAAGGTTGTGAGCCACGTCATGTTCGGTCGTGTTTCACTTTATTTTGTTGAGGCTCCTGTGGTATTTTTCTGAACCTGCTGGTGGAAGGTTATTCCTTTTTTCACACTGTGTGTATGTGTGCCATGTGCCCCCTTTTTCCGCCCTCCTTCAGACTGCACCAGGTTCACCCTCTGACAATTAGTTTCTGTTCTCCTTTTTTTTTCTTTGGCAGGGTTCGCTGGCACTCCCGGCTACCTCTCACCAGAAGTGCTGCGTAAGGAAGCATATGGAAAGCCAGTGGATATCTGGGCGTGCGGTAAGCCTAATGATTGATTTTCACTAGTGCTGACCTGTTAAGGGGGACTAAAGCTTCTGTCGAGCTGGTTTTCTTACCAAAGTGAGTTTCCTGACTGCTGTTTGTTTCACAGAGCCCAAAAGATCTCCTAATGTGAGAAACATGCTAGAATAGTGTCTCAATACCAGTCCGGCTGTAGAGGAAGGGCATTACATTTTGGTATTCTATCTTTAGTCCTAGATTATTTGGAGGAAATTATTTACGTTTGGTTAACTGATATGCTTTTCTTAAGACTACTTAAGTGTTATGGCACCAGCTCTTATTCTTCAAAGAGAGACAAGGTTCACTTAAGGAGTTTGGGCATTTAGTTTCCGTATGCAATGGTGTCCCAAGCTTCTCTGTTTGATAAGCTGTGGTGGTGAAGATTTTGACTATGCCTGTAAAGCCAGGAGCAGTCAGGAAATGTAAACTCTGTCATGTGGATGAAGGTTACTGACTTCCCTGTTGAATTTAAGCCTACCCAGCCTGTTACATTACCGGATTTCCTGCCACAGGAAGTCTTGTACCTGCTTTCCTGGCAGATGAAGGCTCTTTCACGTGATGTTCTGGTACAGGATATTCTAATTGAAGTCCTGTGGTGGGGGGGCGCGAATCACACCAGACCAGGTAGAAGAACACAGCCAAGAGATTCAAGACCATGAAGTCTAGAACTAGAGGGGCCAGGAGGACTAGGGGTAAGTGGCCTAGGAGAGCAAGAACCCGGGAGACTGAGCCAGAAGGACAAAGATCCATAGAACCAGAACAGGAAGGATCAGGTGGTCAAGAGCCAGTAGGACCAGAACTAGCGGGCCCAAGAGATAAAAGAGAAACTGGACCAGGGACATGAGATTATTACAAGGAGAATGAGCAAGATGAGTGTCAGCAGACCAGTCCATAGCAGTTCCTGGGGGGGAGCTGGAGGACCAGGAGCAGAATCAGAAGGAACATGACCAAGACCTGAAGGATAACCAAAATCGGAAGAAATAGAATCGAGAAGAATAGCAGGACCAGTACCAAGGCGATCAGAAAGAATAGAACCTTAAAGATCTGGACCTGGAGGAGTAAGAGGACCAGGAGCAGATGGGTTACATCGGCACCAAAAGTTGTAGGATAGGGACCAGAAGATGAGAACTGGAAAGGAGTAGCTGTAAAGAGACCAGGAGGATGAGGACCTGAAGGAGGACACCAATGAGATTGTAGGCTACATGTGTAAAGATACACCTTAGTTGCAGTGGCCACAACTCATATAAACGATTCTTAACTACATTCTTCGACCGCAGTCAGTTTAGAGACCCCACCTTTTTCAGCATATTTAAAGCACTTTTTAACCCACTCTGGTATCTTTAAATGCAGTCTGTTTGTGCCCAATAACCAGAATAGATTTGCGATCACATTTTTACTAGTGCAGTTTCTGTTGAGGGCAGAATTTGCCAAAATATACCGCATAGACTAACTCTTACCCTAATCATTCTGCCACACCCAATTTATGGGTCTCGGAGTAAATATTTTCATTTGTAGTACATCTGAAAAGTGTTAGGAAAAGTGAGATAGCTAACAAATAATTCATCCCCTTATTTTCTGGATCCCAGCAAATGACTGTTCTTACTCCAGACCGAGAGTAATTGAGGAAAACCCATGTCACTGATTTTATGCAGCTTCGGTGGGCATATTGGAGACAGGGGCAGATTGTTGATAGAAGTGAGGTGGCCACTCCTCCTGTGTTGTAAGTCTTCTTCCTCTAGCGGCACTGGTTTTAATGTTAACTACATACTTGTGCAGAGGTTTTTCCTTAAACTAGTATCGCTACACAAAGTGCATTTGTAACTGCTCTTAAAGTCCTCCTACGTTCTCATTTGTATGGTGACAATGTCTTGTTCGTTGGCCTCCCAGACTTAATTCTGACCACCTTCATTCAGTACATTATACACACCGCAGAAGGTCTTATCAAGGACCTATAGAAATGTGCCCCCCTCCCCATGGAATTCCTCTGGCTCCCCTTGCTTGTCCATACCATATTCAAAAGCTGCTGCTTTCTCTACAAAACCATCATGACTGGCAATCCTGCCTGTGTGGTAGAAAAGCTCACAATCTCTGGTTGATCTGGACACCCTCAGTCAGGATACCCACTAGAATGGAGATGAAGAAGTGTAAGAAAGAAAGCAGGGCAATAGACCGTCTCCATCTATTTACCCAAGATCTGGAACAACATTCCTGTAGCTATCAAGACTGCCTCGGCCCCCAATTTAGTTAATAGCTGAATACTCTGGTCTTTAAATAAATCTACATTTCGAATGAAGAAATAGCCCGTTCTTATTCCTGATAAACCAGCTCTTACTTAGATCACACATTGACTCTATCTCTACCATTGGTCCTGTACACCACTCCAATGTTTTTTGGCTAGGTTTACCCTGTATGTTCATACATCTAGATATTGCAGGAGAAAAATAAAGCTATAAATTATCAATCGGAAATATTGTGGAATATATGTTTACATATCTGAACTTTGCAATTCTTTTAAGGCTGGCAGATAGAAACTGTGGGGAATGGGCTATTGGGGATTCCCACTCCTAAGAGCTAGTGTTTAAGGATGTCCCCTCCTCTACCAAATGCAGCTTTAATATTATGTAGGAGTGCAGGGTGGTTTTCCTTCCGCCCTTTTCCGATGCATCATGTATAGGAACATGTATACTATGAAATCCAAAACCTTTCAATGATGCTTGTAAGGATAAATGTAATCAATTTGTTGCAGCTTTATTTTTCCATTTTAATATTGTGTATTTTTGCACAATGTGCGTCCGTGACAAAATGTTAAGAGGTATTTATTCTACATAGAAATTTATAGAGATGTGATTGCAGGAGCAAGGGCCCCGTGAGCTCTATGTGGACTGAGTTAGGAATGAGACTGTTTGCCCCCAGCACTCTTTTAGTCGGCCCCTGCTGTCGGAAAATATGGTCATTGATTCTGTACTCACAGAAAATGACTAGGTTTCTACCCCATAGAGAGACTAAATGATACCGGGGCTGGTAAAGACAGCTATACTCTTTTTGGCTGTCGTCTACAAGGGAAGCACAGAGGACAAGACAGACATAACTTGTCAGCATCAATAGTAGAAAATCCGAGAAATATTGTTTAGAGTGGGAGATATTCCTGCCTTTGCTTTCTTCCTTAGCTCGCAACTCAGATGTACGGATATTCTTACAATAAATGGTAAAGAACGAAGATATTATATTTATTCTTATTTGGGGGTTTCAAAAGCACCAACATGCTGCCCTTTAGCTACCCCCGAATTATTTGAGAATCTGGGAAACTACTGAAATAAAAACAGTAGCCGAATTCTGAATATAAAGCCTGGTGCAGTAAACGGAAAAGAAATGGTGTATCAAAGGGTGTGAGGAAGCGAAGGACCTAAAATGGAGTTCGTCCACCTTGGTGAACTCTGGATTTATAAAAGTACCTGTAATATTACCTCCTAAAAAGACCACAGCAGAGAGGGGTGGCTCTGCGGCTACCACTTTAAAGTTCCATTCTTTACTGTTCTCTTTATACAAAGAGACAAACTTTTTAAAGTTTAGGAAGGGTTTAAAGACCTGGCCTTTCCAACACTCTACGAAATAAGAATTATATCCATTTTTCTTCTCAGTATGATGTTAATCACATTTGGGTTTGCAAATTCACCAATATTGGATCTTTTATAGATTCACATGCTTCAATCATCCCAGTTGTCAAGCTGGGAGCCCTAATTTAAATCCTAGTGCGCAATACAATGCTAAATATACACAGACGTAATCACAACAGTAGCCTTTTCACTTCATTATAAAAGATCCAAATTTGAGCCAGTTATAGCAAAGCACAGTGTTTACCTCTTCGCACCCTGGTCACCCTAGTTCAGATTTCTACGCACATTGTGTGCAAATTGAGTCCCCTTGAGCTCTGGTCGGTCAGACAGGTAAGTGGATTTATTTATGTTCTTTCTCAACATTTCTGAAGAAATTAACATTGCCTCTTCAGCTTACTAAGCGTAATACATCAAACCATGTCTGAATCTTCCCAAAAATGTATTTTTGGGCAATGTGGAACCGGTGGGGAAAAAAGAGGCTCCATTCTGAAGCCCCAAGCAAGGAGTGCTTATATTGCGTTCATCCGGTATATAAGGCAAGGGACCGTAAAATCTGTAGAACATAGTCTACCAAAACTCTCAAGTATAGAGAGACGAATGGTTACAGGTCAATGGCAGATGGTCAACAAAGCTCAAGTGCATATTCATTTTCTTGACTTGAGAACGACCTGATGAGGAGACAAAAAAGGGCAGGCAAGAACAATATGAAGAAAGTTTATTCGAATCACCAGGTGCGTCCCCTGTCTTGCCAAAACCAACAGCCGACTGAAAAACTTAACATTCTATTTGAGCTTCACCTGAAGGTTCTAAGCCTCGTACAATCAGCCAAGTAGATATGGGGAAGGTCATGGTCAGTCAAGTACCATTCAGGTAAGTTACAACACAATCCCTCTGGGGCTGCATTATTGCCTTCCTAGAATGCATAATTAGTCAATATTAATATGCATTGCCTACTCAACAAGCATGCACTGTGCCAGCAAACAAATGGGGCATTCTCCTGCATATTGTCCAAGGAGGCGCAGAGAATGTGGGATTGGGTAATACAGTGTCCTATTCAAATAAAGGCAGAGCATGGGCCAGGCATAACCTACTCCTGTGCCAACAGTCTCAGCAGATCAACAAAGGAATGTCACGACTGGTAGCTAACAAGACCAACTAGAAAGGTTGTGTATCTTGTGTGTTCCCATCTCCTGTGAGCTGATGTATGGAAGTTAAACAGTGGAATGCTGGGAGCGAATGATGTAACAGTATGTTGGTATGTGGTCTGCTGTGGATGCTTACAGATTGGGGCATTAAGAGTGAGGATGAAGCCCTGACAGGACCTACCTGCTGTTTCTGTAGCCCAAGGACCGAACTATAAACAAAGAACTTACTTCCTACCTGAATGGCTCCAGACTCTTGCATGAAAGCCCTGCCCTCTAACTGCAACAGTATTTCATCTTTGAGGCACACTAACACCCAATCTGTTTGCTACTAACCAGGACCAAAAATGGCAGCACTTTGCCAGCAGTCACTTCTAGCCAGTGTTATGAGGGTTTAGGAACTTAACCTTAACACATACTCTAATTCCTCTGATTCCAAGAGTGTTATCAAAAATGAGGCAGGAACTGTGCCGCATCATCCCAAAAGCTCTATGCCGACCCAGACAGTACTGGTCCACAGAGTTACATCTCCTCTTGGAAAAGCCTCAGGTACAGCTGGAACCAATCAGATTAGCCATCTGGATCCACGTTCTCTGTTTGCCGGCTAGGCTCCTGAATTAAATGATTTCCAAATGCTGGTACGTTCCAAAAGACTGCAAAGACGTTTTGTCCAAAGCCAGAGCGATATCCACCAGTAAAATGCACGCCACATTTACAAATGGAAACATTTTGCATCTGGTTTACTGAGCATCATTTACTCTCTATATCTTCACCTCCTTAACAGATATTACCATATCTTCTGCACTTAGCGAAGCCAGGAATGATTGAAGCTTCAGTCAGAGGTCATTTAGCTGCCATTTTCCATTCCAAAATAAAGTGGAACCAGCCGTCCCTTTGGTCTAACAGACTTAATAAGGAATTTCTTAAAGGCCTTTTTAGGGTCTTCCTACCAATAAGAAATCCTTCATCTTCAAGGCAGCAAAGTGTAGTGCTAGATCAATTGATGAAAACTCCATTTGAACCAATCCATAGGGCAGAATTAAAGTATTTATTTTGGACAGCCCTTCTTTTAGCCCTAACATCATATAGAAGAGTCAGCGAGATTTCAGCTTTTACATTCAATGAACCATTCCTCCAGTTCACAAATGATAGTCATCCTAAGGTCAAACCTGATTTTCACACCGATAATGCCGTCGGACTTTCATCTAAACGAACAGATGATTTTGAAATACATTTTCCAAACCCGACTATTGCTGTAGAAAAAACACTTAATTCTTTATATGTTAAAAGGTGTGTTGCGTTGTACTTGCATTCAAGAACGTTCTAAGTTTGGCTAATGCCTTACGTGAGAAGTAGGTTTGGTATATACTGACCACTAATTAAAGTGGGCACCTTGTACCAGTCCAAACAACCCTTATTGATGATTAGGTTAAAGACATCCTTTATTGAAAGCTATCCTAGTGGTAGCTATGGAGAGCAGCCTTCAGGCTAAGTCTTGAAGGAATGTAAAGCGGCTTGTTTTACCAGATTAGAACCTCCTGAATGACCAAATGAAAGGAGAACGACACAAGGAATATATAAAATATATGTATTTATTACTAAACACTCTCTACTAACCTCTTTATGAGATTAGAGAACAAAGCACACAATATTAAATCACTAGAACGACAGTAAATAGCACAGTAGACAGCAGGCTCCAGGGGGAGACCAAACCATATACTAAAAGTCGTATAACAAACACGACTTGACTAGACACAGTGCCTAGAGCATGTAGAATCGCTGGGATCCCAAGGAACCACCCAAGGTAGTGACACAGGGGACCCACGGAGGACGGGTGCAGTGTGTGAACACAGGTGCGAGCTCAGTACAATCCTATGGGAAAGTCGCGGTTGGAATTTTAAAGATTAAGGACTCTTCAGAGAGGACTTTAAGCAAACCCAGTTAAACTTAAAAGGTTCTAAGGCCAGCACCCTTGAGAGTACTGAGATACCCGTGTTGCCTATCCTAGAGGAGCCGGGTGCATAGGGGTCAAGTGATGTCAGAAACCTTTGTCGTTTTCAATGGCGTGATGCGGAAAAGTGCTGCTGCCGGGAAGATGAAAAGTGTCCAGTGGAATCCAAGCTTGGATCCGAGGTGAGAAGAACCTGAAAGCAGAATGGACAGAGTCTGGGTCGCTTCACAGTGACCAGGGACACGACAGACGAATGCCCACCGATGTTGGGTGTTTCAGGTGAGAAGAGATGAAGCTGGACTCTGCAGCCACTGGGACCAGGAGACGTCGACAACGACCAATGTCCGGAGGTGACCTGTCCCACAAAGGATGCCGAGTGCTGGGGGGGTCAGTGTCCGGATTGTACACCAACAAGCCTTGGCAACTGCAACCCCCGCGGACAGAGGAAAGATGCTACGGTGAGGACCAGCAAGGTCCTAGGGACTCTCCAAGCTACGGAGAGTCAGAGCACGTCTGGAGCAACCAGGAAAGCCCACGGAAAGTCAATTACCTTCACAGGGACCCACAGGCCAACGGACCAGGAATTGCGAAGGAACCTCGAACTGAATCACAAAGTACCAGCCCATGGAACACTCGTGGAGTGTAGGCTGGAAATCTTCAGTGGAATTACTGCTCGGGGTTAGGACTAAAAGTAGCCCAAAGCACAGCCTCGGGGATCGCCAAAAAGCATATGTTGCTGCAAAAGTACGCGGCGCACAGGGGTTCGGGTTGCACGATCCCCACGAGGGATACGGGCCTCAGAATTGCTGAGAGTGCAGATCAACCTCGGGAACCCACCTCCTATGTTGCAGAAATCTTCGGAGTCCTCAGGTGCTCGGGTGATGCAAACCGGTCAGATGCGTTTAGGTGCCTGCCTTGCAGGGAGTAACTCCTTTACTCCAAGGGAGATTCTTGAGTCATCCAGCGTCGTGCAGATCGTCAAAGTACTTGGTTTCTGTAGCAGAGTTTAGTTCAGGTAAAATCTAAAGTCCTGTAGTCAGGGGTTCCTACTTTACATCCAAGGAAGGGGTGGGACAAACTCTGGGGACCCACCTATGGAAGGGTCAGGACAGAGAGGTGGCTACACCATGTCCTTTGTCCAGTTTTGTGCCAGAGCAGGATCAAATGGCTCCTGCAACCGGTTTTAGCTGGACTATGCACAGGAACACCAAAATGTGCCCCCAGTGCAGACATCAAAGCACTCTTGAATGCACCCACCCAGCCCCAATACACTTAAGCCTGTCTGGGAGGTGGTTGCACCTCCCTGTGACAGGAAGCCTATTATCAAGCCTTCCCCTGCTTGAGCTTGGCTCAGCAGCAGGAGGGCAGACTCGTGTCTGTGGCTGGCAGCATCCATTTTGTGATGCCCAGGTTGAGAAAGCTGGTACCGGGTGTACCGGTGTGTCGCACATGTCCTTTTAGGAGGGTGGAATCATACCTCCTCTGCCAGTTACTGGCGGGGAGGTATGATTCCAAGGTGTTTGACACCAAACACAACCTGTTTCTATGCAGCCATTTTAAAGTTAGCATTTACCGTGAGGTTATAATGCACTTAAGTATATATGGTTGGCTGCATCACAAACGACCCCGGAAAATAGGTTCCGAATGCTGCAGAGGGGGCTCTGCTCATGCAGGTGCACCCTCTCACATAAAACCCAGCACCCTGCCTTCAGGATTGCTAAGGCCTACCATAGGGGGGACTGATCGGTTTATATGTGCAGTGATATAGAATAGATATAGTGAACCTATATCTAAGTAAGGGGTGCATGCACTACCTTACACAGGCTGCTGTAGCAGACCTGAGGTGTAATTTTGAATGGTCTCTCAGGGGTGGCACAATACATGCTGCAGCCCTTGGGAGGCCTCTGGGGTACCTATGCCCTGGTTACATAGTATACCATTTACTAGGGACTGATGAAGGTACCCCAGAATCCAATCTGGAGTGTACCTAAAGTACATGCAATCAATTTAGAGAGAAATCAGATAAACTGGGGTCCTGATTAGCAGGATCCCAGTCAGACTAGTCGAAAACCAGCAAAACACCAGGAAAAAGTGGGGTAACCATGCTGTCCGATTCCACCTTCCTACACCTTACATGGATTTGACTCTAGTAATAAGTGTATAATCACCACTGATGCAAGTCTTAAAGGTATTGGAGTAGTGTTTTCACAGAGGTAAATGTGGCAGTGAAGTGACTGTGGCTTTTGCATCCAGAGCATTGTCTACTGCTGCGGAGCATTACTCAGTGTTGGAAAATGAGACGTGTTGTGGTGTGGGGCCTTACGCATTTTAGTAACTTTGTGTGAGGTTTCGATGTTTTACTCGGGTCCGATCATAAACCTGTTATAAAGTTATTATCTATGGAAGGGTTGTTGACCTCTACTCCAAGAATTTCCAGGTTACCCATAAAATGTATGGATTATAATTACAAAATGCAGTATGTACCTGATGCGAATACAAAGTAGCCAACTGCTTGAGCAGGTTGCCCAAGCCTTTGTGTGAAGTTCCAGAGGAAAATGGAGAGGAATTGAGTGTGGCATGGGGAGATGGAAAGGAATAGAATGTGAGAACAAGCAAGAGTGATGTGAAGCAATGGGGAAGGACATTGCTTTAGAAAGAGTGAAATCATATAAGACAGAAGGTTGTGCAGAGCAGCAATTTGTGGAGGAAGAATGTTCTGGGAGGTTCATGATGAATTATCTGTGTTAGGTGAAAATTTGATGAGAGGTGTTTGAAATTTTACATTATAAACCAAAACGAAGGGCCACTGTTCCTAAAGGAAAAGAGTTGGTCTAGGGTGTAGATCGAAGAGTCAGCAAGACTCTTACTTTTTGCCCTCACACATCCTAAGGGATGCCATGTTTCATTATAGTATGGTTGCTCCTCGTCGGGCAGGCGCTGCAGTGCCCTATAGGTCCCCCAAAGGGTCACTTTTGTGGAGATCTTTTAGAGAATGTTCGCCGTATGTTGTGTGTGATAGTGCTCATAGGATAGTGAGTGTAAAATGAACTAGAGGAAATCAATGCGAAGTCAATTTAATAGGCGGATACCTCTGTCAAGAGTAAAAAACCCAAAGGTTGGGGCTACTAAAGGGTTATAATGACCCTTTGCAGCCAGGTGTAGATATGCGTGGTGGTAGTTTTATATTTATTGGATCAATATGTTTCGCGCCCCTGATGGTCTCAGGCCGAGATCCTTGGCGCTTCGTCAGGACCAGAAAAAGAATGTGAGTGAGAATACACAGGGCCCCTCCCTCTAGTAGAGTGATGCCACCTATTGGATCCTAACTTTAGTAATCCAACCTGCTACGTGTCTGGGGCGATTCCCATGGGTCAAGTTGAGAGGGTGCAGTACAGGCACTAAGGTTCAGGTGGTTGTCACATACGGGCAGACAAGAGGATGGACTTGGAGCAACCGCTTGAACCTGTTAATCCTGAAGCTTCTCAACAAGATGAAGCAAGAGCAAAGCAAGATATTTCTAATAGCCCTGAAATGCCCCAGATAGTATCTGTTCACCAAACTATTTCTGATATCTCAAACTGCACATTCGCCTGAAACCATTGTCGATGTTATCAATGAACCACTACTTAATACTCCATCTGGATCCGACATCCTTACACTTATCAGCATGGCCCCTGAACACAATGAGTTTGCGAGCCTGAATATCCCACAAGGATATATGGAAATTCTTCCTAAAGCCAGAGCTGATTGCACCAACAAAACATGTCAACTTAAATGGAAATGCTTCTGTTTATACTGTCAACAGTCACAACTGCATTCTATGTCAGTTCTGCCAGAACGTATTCTGCCCTATCTGCTACATTAAACCAAACCAGGTTTGGCTGATACTTCAATTAAAGTACATTTAGCAGCAATATCAAGATTTTGAAGAGCATCTGGTTTGACATCTCTGTGGTCCAATAGGATTACCAAAGATTTCCTTATAGGGCTTTTCCGAGCCTTCCCTCTAATGAAACAGCTTTCCCCATCTTGGCATCTTAATTTAGTCCTTTCACAGTTTGATGAAAGCTTAATTTGAACATATTCACAAAGCTGTGATGAAATTTCTCTTTAAAAATGGCGCTTGATGTCTGCAAGAAGAGTAAGTGAAAACAGGCTTTCTCAATTAAAGAACTCTTTTTACAGTTCAGAGAAGATAGTGATATTGTGGACCAACCCCAGATTTATTCCAAAGGTTCCAACAGACGTTCACCGTAACAAACCTATAATATTGAAGATATTGTTTCCAAACCTACAGGACGCAGCGGAAAGGAAGTTACACACATTAGATGTTTATAGATGCCTAAAATTCTATTTGCACCGTATTCAACAATTCAGAAAATATGATCAACTTCTAGATGCTTATGGTAACCATTGAAAAGTGTTTCCGCTCTCCAAACAGAGTATTGCATGGTGGATTGCTTTAGCTATCCAGCTTTGTCATCGAACAACCAGAAACCTTCTGCTGCCTATAGTACGAGCGCGTGTAGGGTCTCTACTCCCTCTGCTCTTTTTGCTGGAGTGCCTTTTCATGACATCTGTAAAGCAGCTACTTTGAAGAGAAGACCTGTTTACGCAGCACTATTGTATGGACTCAATAGTGCAGAGATGCGGCAGTGGGATAAGCAGTATTGTGTAATTTATTCCGATAAGGTGAAACTTCCTTTCTCCTGTTATCCCACCATTCACTGCTGTGTAGGAGTATTATTGTCGGTCTAGCGGGGAACATGGCGGCTGTCAGCTAAGCGGCTGCTGGCGTACGGTCCTCGGGCTCGTTCCGATTGCTCTGGGGGCCCGCCGGTAATGCTTAACAAGTAAATATTACCTCCCAACCACTTTCTGACCTGTATTTTGCCGGAACTGTGCCGAAATTGTCCCTATGTAATTCGCTTTTCATTTTGCATCGGCAGCGGCTGGTGCATGGCTCCGGAGCTCCGGGGGAGTGTGCTGGTGTCTTGAAATTCCCGCTGGGAAGGTGCGGCTCCAGAGTGGCGACGGAGTAGGATCGCCTATTTCCTCTTCCAGGTCCGGGCCTCTGGGGGCAGAGCCAGCACTGGAGACCACGCAGTGCTTGCTCTAGGACGTGAGTGACCCGAAGAAGGAGAGCAAACTCCCCAGGCAGGGCATGGGGGGCACGGACTGTTTCTGAATTCTGTGGGTAAGACCGGAGAGGAAGGTAAGAACTCCCGTGGGCTGCTCTCTTGTGGATTACCAAGTTGACTTTTATCTCAACAGTCTGGTGTTGCTGCCTCGGAAGCAGGAGGAGGGGGAGCCCTATGTTCTATGGAAGAAGGCCAGAAAGTAAAGGGTGGATCTGTAGTAAAAACTTGCAGGTACACTCTAAGAACTAGGACAGGTCAACTCCCTGATACAGGACTTTACATTCAAGATCCCTCTCCCCCAGCAATTGCAACCCTGCCAATTACACCAAGGAGGAAAAGAGGTGAAGAAGGCAAAGGTGAGGGAGTGGAGAAGAAGGGGGGGGCGGGGGAAGGATAGACCCTTCAGAATGTATTAAAGGTGGAGGGAGAGGCAGGGGTAGAGGGAAGAAACCATTAGCCCCCAAAATTAAGATTTCACAGTCTCTGAAGTCCTACTATAAGGTCCTTACTGCACCTACTGTTTGTGTCGCCAGCCGGGAGGGCTCCTGTTCTAACACCACCGGAAAGATGGATTCGAAACAACCACAAAATAAGCCAACACTGGTAGAATCACAATGCTCCCCCACCCTCCTAGCCTCTGATAATTTGGCGGTGCTATTGCCGGAGGATATTTGTGGCTCCCAGATACGTGTTCATCCCGCAGTCTCTACATCAAACGGTTTTGGTGTATTGGAGGCACAAGATAATGAGCCTGGTGCCAGCTTAGAGTTAACACAACAAGCAATAGCACCCCAACATAACTAATATCCCTCCACTTCGAGCTCACGGAGAGTGGCTGATATCCTGCTTGCGCTCAAAGAGGAGATGGGGAATAGATTCACTGTCTCTGAGAACAATCAAGCGGCGATATAAGCTTAGTGTGCTTTATTAGCTCAGAAGCTGGAGGAGGTCTCCTTAAGAACTGACGCGCTCGAGCAGGAAATCCCAAAGATCAAGGAAGCTATGAACGCTTCTTCAGCAAAAATGGCTAAATTAATAAGCCAGAACAAGGAAATAAAGGATGATTTAGAGCAGCTGGAGAATCACTCTAGGAGAAATAATCTGAGATCGATCAATGTTTCCGAAGCTTTAGAAGGTTCCGATTTTAAGGGGTTCATGATTTCACTACTTAAAGAGACTGTGCTAAAAAATTCCCCTAATGTAGACTTGGAACAAGAGATACAACGTGTACATCGTGATCCTTATAAGAGGAATCCGGCAAAATGGAAGCCTAGAAATATCTTGGTAAATTTCCATACATACGCTGTAAAGGAGGTGATTTTATCAACTGCATTGAAGGAAGGGAGACTTACATATAATGTCCTCTCTAACTCCTTTACAATTAATATCAGGTCTGACATCTGTCATACTACGGCCAAGAAACAGTGGGGGATGGGCAATCGAATGGTGGAATTGAATAAATTGGGGGCTAGAGCACAACCGAAGTTCTCGGCATCACTTTGTGCCATGTGGAATAACCACATGTATACCTTCCACTCTGGAGATGAGGCAGACGATCTCATCAAAAAAAGAAAGGAGGGGAGGTCTAAGTGAGGTTGAATCTTCGAAATAAGGAGGCTCCATGGCCAGGGAGATTAGGGAAAGAAAACGGGTAATGACATTTTATTTTCATATTTGACCCGAGGACCAGATGCCGATTATGCTTATTGCCTAAATATCAGAGAGGGTTCTCCAGAGGGTGGGTGGGTCACAGTGGGGGATGGGCGGGCGGGAAGAGGGTGGAGCACGGGTGGGGGAGCAGTGGGAGAAAACTAAAAAAAAAAAAATCCTCAATCTCAATTTAATTTTCAGGTGGTTTGCCTTTGGCCTTTGAAATTAGGTGTAGATTTTATGCGATGGGCCCTTCTTATAGCTGAGACCCTGTATTGGAAGTGGTGATCTAAAATTCCTTTCGTGGAATACTAATGGTTTACGTTGCCCCCGTAGACAGAGACTGGTAATGAAGTACTTAGAGCAAAGTCCTGCCAAAATATGTTTAATTCAGGAGTCCCATTTGAGCTATATAGAGAGTTGCGCTGTATTTGTTAGATATCCATGGATAAAATAATATTGCGCCTCAGAACAGATGGTCCACTGTAAGGGAGTCACCATTTTGATTAAACATGGGGCAGCTTGTACGATCAAATCTGTAAAAACTGATCAAATTGGGAGATGGATAATGGCCAGATTAGACTTCGGAGGATCTGAATTGGTATGGGTTTCCTTTTTCGTACCCAACATAGATAACCCCTCATATATTTGTAAGTTATAATGGACTTTGATAGAAGTAGTCTCGCTGGTAGTAATTGGTGGAGACTTTAATGTCCTTTTAGATCTTTTAAATGATAGCTCTAACCATAGTCACTATGTTGGGGCACCCCGGGTACTACAGGCTGTAAATAATAGGTTACACGATTTAGAGCTTGTAGATCTATGGGGGGCGAAGAAGGGTAACAAGCAGGGATATACCTTCCACAGTAAGAAATATGGGCACCTCTCTAGAATCTACTATGTTATGATCAATAGGTCTATAGTAGAGTGTGACATCAATAGACATCCAGCCCAGGCACATATCAGATCATGCCCCTGTAATATTTAATCTAGAAGGGAGTTGAAAGAATGTAAGACTCAGATGGACACTTAAAAGATCTATGTTGTCTGACCCTGAGATAGTAAGAGGTCTCAAAGGTGCAACTTTAAATTATTTCTTAGATAATATTGGCTCAACATCTATGGACTTTGTGTTGGATGCCTTTAAGGCATATTTAAGGGGGGTTTTACGTAGCCGTATAAACGCAAAGAATAAGGAGGAAGCACGAGATCTACTTCTATTAGAGGATAAAATCTCCCAGTTAGAGGCAGAAAGGATCCGGCTTAATCAGGGGGCTCCTGAAAGAATATCCCAAGTTCAGAGAGATCTAGATGATGCTCGCCAGGAGTTTAGAGTAAGGCTCGACCTAAAATGTAAGGCACAGTGGCTGTCAAAATCCATGCAGAATTTTGAATATGGAAAGAAGGCAGGAGCACTATTGGCGTGGAAAGCCAGGACTGACTGTGTAAAAAATCATACAAGTGAATTAATTATTAATGATAATGGGGATATATCGAGCAGACTAGAAGATATGCAAGTACAGCTTCTCATTATTCTTGGAGCTGTATAAGGAGGAAATTACTCCCTAACACAGAGACCCTTAAATCTGACTGAGGGAGAAATCCCTTTTGAGGTTAACAGCTGAAAGCCGTAACCACCTAGATCCCCCAATAACGGAGGGTGAGATTAGAGAACATATCGGGAAGTGTAAAATCAATAAAGCAGCAGGCACAGATGCACTTCCTAGTGAAATATATAAACTACTGATGGAAGAACTTGTCCCGATTATGGGAGTTTTGTTTAACTCAGTTTACCAGTCAGAGGGTAAGATACCCAGCTCCTGGAAAGAGACAACCATTGTACTTATCCTGAAACCTGGAAAAGATCCACAAAGGGCGGGTTCCTATAGACAGATCTCCCTGCTGAATGCTGATTATAAGATCTTTATGAGCATTTTAGCAGGGAGGTTGGTCAAAATTGCCCCACAGCTGATTAACACTGACCAGAAAGGCATTATCCCCAAAAGATGTATACAAGAACTAACGCAACAATTAATAGGCAATATAGATCTTGCCACGATCCGAACCCTTGGCTGTTGTGGCACTTGATGCGGCCAAGGCGTTCGATAGTGTGTTGGATCTATCTTAGGGAGGTGTTAAGGTCAATGGGGTTTGGGCCTATCTTTATTTAAAGTCTGGTAAACTGTTATCAGGGGGCCTCTGCCAAAATATTACTAAATGGGGTTTTAACATCTAGTTTTGATATACTAAGAGGGACAAGACAGGGCTGTCCTCTTTCACCCCTACTCTTCAACATATACATAGAACCCCTGGTTCAAATAATCGGGGCTGAGGAACTGATCACTCCCTTTAAATCTCATCAGTATAGCAGTAAGGTTGCTCTATACACGGATGATCTGCTATTATATACTGATGACCCAGTGGCGACAATACCTAGGATTGAAGCCTTGTTAGTAGAATTCGGAGCTCTTTCAGGATACCTAGCTAACACCTCTAAAACCGAGGTGATGCTCTGGAATATAGATAACTGGGAGGGTAGTATAAGCCAAGAGTTAAAATACCTGGGTATCACAATTATTAAAGCGATTGAGAAAATTCCGCAAATCAATCTAAAAAGGACTATAAAAGAAGTAGACCATTTACTAGCCAGGTGGAAAAATCTCCCGCTAACAATTTACGGTAGGGTCAATCTGGTCAAAATGGTCATTCTCACCAAACTAACATATCTCTTTAATGCCATTCCCCCTACCTTTCCAAAATTGGATATTAGTAAAATCCAGAGTAAGATCACAAGTTTTATTTGGGCCCATAAAGGGGCCAGATTGGCTTTGAAGAAGCTTGGGCGTAGGTTGATTAAAGGGGGAATTGGCTCTTCCAGATATAAAGTGGTATTGTTTTGCCTTCCAATTTAAAAATATCCGGATGATGCTTTCGAAACCAGATGAGTCAACTTGGGGCAGACTATTAGCAGAGATAAGGCACGAGGGAGGAGAAGGTTTCCTATATAAATTTGGAGCACCTAGGTATTTTAAAAATGTTTGTTTGAAAGTTCTAAAGGATGCCCTTAGTCTATGGTATAAGGTAAGAACCAGATGGGGGGATAGGGTACTGTTTTGAGTATGCCCCAATTTGGGACTCCCCTGGGACACCGGAGCACCCTAAAGACTGCCTGGCAATAGCAATTAAAAGAGCAGGTATCACCATCTGGTCATATTTAGTGTTTTCTGAGGGGGTACATCCATGGGAGGCTTTAAGAGCAAAGATTGGAGGGGCCTCTCCAGATTTAAACATATACAATTAGTCTCTTGGTTTGCAGCAGAGAAGAGGGAAATTCAAAGGATATGGGAGGTCGAACATTTCCTTAAGGACGTAAATCCTAAACGTAAAGAAATCTCAAAATGGTATAAGATGTATGTAGAGGCAGAGGATAAGGATCCCCCCCCCCACCATATCATATATGGAACCATGTCCTCCTGGAATGTAGCATTGAAGAGGTCTCTGAACCCTCCTTGAAGCTGCTGTACAAGTACGTTAAGCTGGCAAATCTTAAGAAGAACCGCTTCTTTGCTATCAATAGATTATATTACACCCCTGCCAAGATAGCAAAGTTTGCTCCTCTCTCAAATCCTAAATGCCCTAGATGCGACCATATCCAGGCTAATGATCTACATATCTTTTATGGGTGTCCTAGACTTTTTGCCTTCTGGAGGGGACTCGAGGATGCACTATGTGGTATATTTGGAAAGAACATCATCTTAAATGTGACTATAGTACTATTTGGAGACGATGGCACGTTGAGCAAGAAGTTGGAACACACACATAGAGGCTTATTGTAATAGCTCGAAGGGAAATATGCTTGAAGCGGAGAGACCCTGCCCTACCCCCCCCCAAGTCCCAGGACTGGGTTAAAACTGCCTCTATAATGGCTAAATTGGACCAGGGTAGTGATATTCCATGCTTCAAATTGATGAGAATGGGCGGATGCTCTTTCTCTTGTGTTGCCCCCAGGTTGTGGAACTCTCTCCCGGCTACGCTGAAACTTGAACCATCCTTGCTAAAATTTCGCAAAGACCTTAAAACCTGGCTTTTTTCTCATTAACAACCGCAATGCGTAATCATTACTCTATTGGCGCCAGGAGACCCCTTGTGGGTAGCTGTGCGCCCTATAAATTTAATTGCAAATACAAATACAAATATTCAAAATTGTCAGAATATCTGGCAGGCCTTTATAGTATGGGGTAGAGGCCTGGGTTCTGTGTAACTCCTCCTGGTCCTATAATCACACCAAGCCACCAACAAAGGGGCAGGTCTGGTTCTGGGCACTAGACCGAAGCGAATGCAGTAGCTGCGGGGCGCACAGGCTGGAAGGGCGGCTATCTAAGAATGGCAGACGCTTATTTGGTGAGATGAGGACAACAACAAAAATAAAAAAAAATAAAAAACATTCACTGCTTTGTCTTAATGATCATTATTTTGCATTATTTTAACTGCCAGCTATTCTGTTTCAGATATGTAAATCTATGAAGGATCAAATAGTGGAGAAGAAAAGAAGTTACTTAGCTGCAACTGAAGTTCTCCAGTATTGGTATCTTTCATAGATTCACATGCGACCCATCCTCCTTCCAAGCTCAGACACACCTGTATACAAAACATTACTTTACCACTTGTGCTATAAAATGTGAACTATGGTGATCTGGTTGGGAGAGGTGATGATTGTGCTTTGCTCTGATTGGCTGAATTGTGGAGAGAGGAGGTGATTGTGCTTTGCTCTGATTGGCTGAATTGTGGATCTTTTATAATGATGTAACTAGGCTACTTTATATTAAACCTTTCTGTGTACGTTTAACATTGTACTGCTTAATCTCTACTGTGGAACAATGGTGATTAAGGCTTGTGAATCTGTGAAAGATCCAATGTTTAAGAACTTGAGTTGCAGGTTAAGTAATTTTTTTCAGGTCTTCTATTTAGCACCAAGGTACGCTTGGGGTGAATGTAGCACTTTATAAAAGTTAACCTAACTTACTCCTATCCTTTGGAGGATCTAATTAAGAACTAGCATATTCTGCGGCTTTGTCCTCAATGGACTTTTGCCCCAAAACTTCTCGACAGTCATAATGAGCTTTCAATATCTCGTTTCTTTGCTGCCAACAATTTATTAACTTGATATCTAGACTTTGCTTACTTTTTGTTGTCAAAGATGTGCCAGTTCTGAGTGCGCTTCCAAGAACTTTTTGCTCCCACCACCTGAAGGTGCAATGAAAACGCGTGCTCGCAACCCTTAACTCCATGCTTTACATTAAATGTTTAAATTGTGCACTGCTAACACCAGCGCTGTTGTGATAAAACACACAGGAAGGGGAATGGTTCATACATTATTTCAAGGTAATCTGAATATGTAAACTGATTTCTTTTAGTCTTTTGCTTCATTTTACTACACCAAGCATTACCTATTGGTAGACTTTTTAGTTTCCGAAACCTCACGTCTTCTGTTTACTTTGTTTAAATCTGTGGATTATTTATGCCATCACCTGTTGCCCTTTCTTACTGACTGACCCAACAACCCTTGATTTTCTTTTCAATAATAATGTTATCCTACCATTTTGTTTCCTCTTTGTAAATTTCCTATTTAATTTGGAACCAATAGATCAAAGGAAGTTTAATCATTCAGCTACAAAAGTTTATATCCATATGAATGAATGAAAAGTGCTTATATATCACACAGCTACTCCAAAGAAAGTGTCCCGGAGCTTTTAGGCAACTTTGGAGCAAAGCATTGAACCACTGGCATCATGTCATCGCTGTAGTTTGAATAAGAGTTTTCAGCTCTTTCCTAAAATTGTCTTTCTATTTAATGGCCCTCAAATGTTCATGAAGTTGTTTCCTTATTCCATCCGCCTTAACAGTGAAGAAGGAACTTCCCCTGCTTTGCCTTATAAAACCGGGCCCACAATTAAACTGTAACTACTCGAAAGCAGGGGCCTCCCTTGGCTATATTTTTTGATTCTCTCATTGAGGTACATAGCCCATTGTTATGGCGGGCTTGATGCGTCAAGGTCAATGCCTTGTAAATTTTGCGCTGTTGGACTGGCAGCCAATGGCGTCTTCACTGGAATAAAGACCCAGAGTATTTAGGTATTTTATACAATAGCTGGACTGCTATGTTCTGCATAGCTTGTAGCTGCTGGGTCAGATATTTACCGTAAAACCCAGGTACAAGGCATTGCCATAATCCAGCCTAGACAGAATCAGTGTCCGAACCAATATACCTTCAGCCACATGTGCAAGCAGGTGAAGAAACTTCTTCATCATGCGAAAGATCCAAAAGCATGTTTTACGACTCCTGACATCTGTGCCCCGAATGAAAGTTGAGCGTCAAACATTACGCCCAAGTTTCTAGCTACCGCCGTTGGAGAGAGCGGTTGGGAAACACTATTAGGCTATGCACTTACCCATCCTGGGATGGGATTCTGCCCTAACAGCAAATTTTCAGTTTTGTCTGGGTTTCACTGCAATTTATTGGCGTTCAGCCAATCGAGCAATACGGTCATACAGCGAGTGAATGCGTCCTTTGCAATTGTGGAATTCCCGTCATATGTGAGCAGGAGCTGGGTATCATCCGCGTATGAGATGGCATTGATTTTAAAGGATGCAATCAAATATGCCATAGGCGACATATGAATGTTGAAGAGTCAGGGACTTGGGGAATAGCCCTGCGGCACTCCTCACTTCAACCTTTTTGCTCCAGAGGCATACGGCTTCAAGGAGACCACCAGCTCTCATCTCTCAAAGGAGAGGAACCCAGGCCCGCTTAATGCAGAATCCATCATTCACAGATGTTCCAACCTGTACCGCAAGATGCTATGGTCTACAGTATCAAATGCGACTATCTGAAAGAAACACGTTAGTTAGATTCCTCACCTTAGAATATCCCCAGGCGTCAGACTGGATCCGGAAGATTTTTCGTCAGCAATACCCCTTGCGCGTCGCTAGGCGTCGTCTGCGGCTCCGCGTCCGTCGTCGGCGTCGTGCGCCGGGATGACGTCGTCGGAGTACTTAGACGCCGCCCTCGCGCGCTGACGTCAGTTCTTCTTTTTTCCGCGCCAGTAAGCGCAGATCCGGGAGAGCTACCCCTTTTAGTCTTTTTTGACTAAATCTTTTTTGATCATTTTTGATCCTTGTCTGTCGACATCTGGTGCCGGTAGGATGCCTGGGTTCAAGGCTTGTGAGGATTGTCATCGTCTGATGTCGGTGACCGATCACCACCGCCGGTGCCTCTACTGCTTAGGCCCCGACCACGACGCGGAGTCGTGCAACGACTGTCAGGCCCTGACTTCGAAGGCTAGGCGGGAGCGGTCCCGCAAGCTTCTCGAGCTTCGCCACTCGGCTCCGCGTCGTGCGCGATCCCGGTCCAGGAGGAGGTCCAAGGATCGCTCGCGGAGCCCTAGCCGACGCCATCGCTCGTCCGGCTCCAAGTCGTCGGGTAAGTCCAAACGCTCAAAGAAGTCCAAGAGGCGACATCGCTCTTCGGACTCCCCTCGCCGGTCGCGCGACTCGGCCGAGGGTCAGGGTGGTTCCACCCCCGCGGCTCCGGCGGAGCCGCAGGTGCCGCGTCCGCCCCCATACCTTCCGGTCCCTGGGGCTGACGCGGCGCCGGCGGAGATCAGTGCCTTCCTCTCGGCCATGAGGAGCCTGGCCCCGCCGTCGACGCCCGCTGGCGCGCCTTCGGGCCCCGCGGACTCGACTGGGCGACCTCGCGTGCCGGCGGCTCCGGCCCCGGCGCCGTCGACGACTCCGGTCTCGACGCCGCAGGTCCCCGCGGGGCCCTTGCCTGGGCCCCAGTCGACGCCGGTTGACCTAGTCACTCCTCCACCGGAGCCGACGCCTGAACCACCGACGCCGTCACCGGCGCCGCCGACGCCTGTGACGCCGACACCCCGGTTTAGCCCTCATCCGGACCCGACGCCGGCACGGCGTCCGCCGACGCCGCATCCGGCGCCGCTTGAGTCCTACCATCTCTACAGTCCGGTTCCGATCATTCCTCCTGTTTATCAGGAATCGGAAGAAGGGGGCGACTGGGAGGGGTTCGAGGACCCTCTGGCTGTTCAGTCACAGCTTTATCAGGACTGGGCAGATGAACTGGGGGAGGCCAGTGGGCTGGACACCTCGCCAGACACTGGATTCACTTCTCCTCCGACCGTGGCTTCGGAGGAGGGTGCAGCATTTTCTGTGGTGCTGCGCAAGGCGGCCGAGGCCCTTGGGCTCGAGTTGCCTGCCGTGGCTGTGAGGACTAACATCCTCACTGAGGTGCTTCAAACCTCAGCAAGCTCCACTGAGCCTCTGCTGCCGTTCAACGAGGCCCTCACTGACGTTCTGCAGGGCACCTGGTCCAAGCCCTCCACAGTTCCTCCTGTGGATAGGAACGTTGCCAGGCGCCACCGCCCTGCTCCGGGCGACCCCAGTTTCCTGTCCCAACATCCCACCCCCGAGAGTCTGGTTATCCAGGCCTCTACTTCCCAATCCTCCTTCCCGACCGCTCCGCCGGATCGGGATTCCAAGAGACTCGAGCAGTTCGGCAAGAAACTGTTTTCGTCCCTTAGTTTGGGCCTGCGGTCCTTAAATACCGCCTGTCTCTTGGACCGTTATTCCCATTCCCTGTGGGATGCGGTGGAGGACGTGCTGCCCCTGTGTCCGGAGGAGGTCCGGACGCGTCTTACCCAGGCTTTGGCCGATGGGAGGGATGCAGCACGGCACGCCATACGATGTGGGCTTGACACCACGGACTCGCTGGGTCGGGCGATTTCCACCACGGTGGCGCTCCGCCGCCACGCCTGGATGCGGTCCACGTCATTTTCCGGGGATGTCCAGACAACCCTCATGGACATGCCCTTTGATGGCACTCGCCTGTTTGGTGAGAAGGCGGACAGTGCGCTGAACCGCTTTAAGGACTCCCGGGCTACGGCCAAGTCCTTGGGCCTCGCGGCTCCGCGGGCGCACACCTCCGCTTTTCGCCCCTTTCGTGGCCAAGGAAGGGGCGCCTCCTCACGTCCGCAAAGCCACCAGCCGCAGAACCAACCTGCGCGCGGTCGCGGACGTGGCTTCCGCCGTGGCGGAAATGGAGGCCGACGTGGTCAGCCCACATCCACCCCGGCAGCATCCGCCTCAAAGCCTTCCTAGTCCGAGCTTTCAGGCCCATTCCACGCCAGTGGGCGGCAGAGTTCGCCATCACCTGCTCCACTGGCGGTCCATAACATCGGACAGGTGGGTGCTGCAAATCGTCCGAAGGGGCTACTCCCTCCCCTTCGAGACGACCCCTCCAGCCATGCCACCGCAGCACCACCGTATCTCGGGGGATCATTTGGATCTTCTCCGCGAGGAAGTTTCGGCTCTCTTGGCCAAGGGGGCCGTCGAGCGCGTTCCGAGTCCAGAAGTAGGTCGTGGTTGTTATTCCCACTACTTTCTGGTTCCCAAGAAAGGCAAGGGGGGCCTCCGCCCTATCTTGGACCTCCGGAACGTCAATGCCTTCCTCCGCAAGGAAAGGTTCAAGATGCTAACGTTGGCTCAGGTTTTAGCTGCCCTAGACCCTGGAGACTGGATGGTAGCGTTGGACTTGCAGGACGCTTATTTCCACATCCCCGTCCTGCCGGCCCACCGGCGTTACCTGCGGTTCACGGTGGGCCAAGAGCACTTTCAGTTTACCGTGCTCCCCTTCGGCCTCACCAGTGCCCCTCGGGTGTTCACGAAAGTGATGGCGGTGGTCGCAGCTCATCTGCGCAGATCAGGGGTTCCAGTCTTCCCCTATCTCGACGACTGGTTGTTGAAGGCGGGCTCGCCCCGGGCAGTCGTCTCCCACCTCCAGACTACGGCGGATCTCCTGCATTTGCTGGGGTTTTCCATCAACGTGCCGAAGTCACACCTGAGTCCCTCTCAGAAGCTCCTCTTCATCGGAGCGGTTCTCGATTCGGCGCGGTTCCGGGTCCATCCACCGGAGCAGCGGGTCCGGGATATACGAGCCCTGATTCCCATCTTTCGGCCTCTATCCCGGGTTTCGGTCAGGCTAGTGTTGCGGCTTCTGGGGCTGATGGCTTCCTGCATCCTACTAGTGCATCACGCCAGGCGGCGCATGCGGGCTCTGCAGTGGGACCTGAAGTTTCAGTGGGCCCAGCATCACGGCAACCTGTCCGACCATGTCTTGATCTCGGAGGGCACTGCACAACAGTTGCAGTGGTGGCTCACGGACCGCGAGTGGGTCATGGGCAAGAGCCTCTCCCTTCCCCAACCAGAGCATGTCGTAGTGACGGATGCGTCCCTCCTGGGATGGGGTGGCCATATGGGAGAGGCGGAGATCAGAGGCCTCTGGTCTCCGGCGGAGTCTCGTCTCCACATCAACCTGTTGGAGTTGAGAGCGATCCGGCTTGCACTGAAAGCCTTCCTTCCCTCTGTCAGGGGAAGTGTCGTGCAGGTGTTCACGGACAACACCACCGCCATGTGGTATTGCAACAAACAGGGCGGGGTGGGGTCGTGGACCCTTTGTCAGGAGGCTCTGCGCCTCTGGACATGGCTGGAACACCAGGGCGTCACCCTGGTGGTTCAACATCTGGCGGGCTCTCTCAACGCCAGAGCAGACGAACTCAGCCGCCGGTGCATGATGGATCACGAATGGCGTCTGAACTCCGAAGTGGCGCAAGGCCTCTTTCAGCAGTGGGGAGAGCCTTGGTTAGATCTATTCGCCACCGAAGAGAACGCGCAATGTCAGCAGTTCTGCGCGTTGGAATTTCCAAGGCGGCACTCGCTCGGCGACGCTTTTCGTCACGAGTGGAGTTGCGGTCTGTTGTACGCCTTTCCGCCTATACCACTTCTGCCCAGAGTGCTGAAGAAGATCAGGCACGACCGGGCCCAAGTCATCTTGGTGGCTCCGGATTGGGCACGAAGGTACTGGTATCCCGAGCTACTCAGTCTGTTGACCGATCCCCCGATACGTCTGCCCCTTCGGGAGGATCTTCTGTCGCAGCAGCAGGGGACGGTCCGCCACCCGAACCTGTCCAGCCTCCACCTCCATGCGTGGAGATTGAGCGGCGGCAGTTGATGCCATTTGACTTGCCTCCTGAAGTCTGTGATATCATTCTGGCAGCCAGGCGTCCCTCCACAAAGTCGGTATACGCCTGCCGGTGGAACAAATTTGTGGCATGGTGCACAGCAAAGGCTGTGGATCCCCTTTCCGCCCCTCTTTCTGAGGTTCTCCTCTTCCTTCTTTCTCTGGCCCGGCAGGGCTCTGCCCTGGGCACCCTGAAAGGTTATCTTGCTGCCATCTCCGCCTTCTTGCGGCTTCCTGATCAGCCTTCTCTTTTCAAGTCCCCTGTGGTTACGCGCTTTCTCAAAGGCATTACACACACGTTCCCTCCTGTCCCTTTTGTGATGCCTCAGTGGGACTTGAATCTGGTTTTGACATTCCTGATGTGCGCTCCCTTCGAGCCTCTTCACAATTGCCCTCTTCGTCTTCTAACTCTAAAGACTGCTTTTCTGGTGGCCATCACCTCGGCTAGACGGGTGAGTGAGCTCCAGGCTTTATCTTCAAAGCCTCCTTTTCTGTCTGTTCATCCGGACAAGGTTGTCCTTCGGCCTCGTCCCTCCTTTCTTCCTAAAGTGGTGACTCCATTTCACCTTGGGCAGTCTGTCACCTTGCCCACCTTCTTTCCGCCTCCGCATCCTTCTAAAGAGGAAGAGAGGCTCCACCGTCTGGACCCAAAACGTGCGCTCTCCTTTTATCTGGACCGCACAAAACAGTTCCGGGTGGACGACCAGCTTTTTGTTGGGTACGTGGGCGCTAAGAAGGGGAAAGCTGTGCACAAACGAACCATCTCTCGGTGGGTCGTTTTGTGTATCAAAATCTGCTATTCCTTGGCTAAAAAGGACCCTCCTGTTGGGCTGCGCGCCCATTCTACTCGGGCCACGGCGGCTACTACTGCCTTGGGACGGGGAGTCCCTTTGCAGGACATCTGTCAGGCGGCGACGTGGGCTTCGCTACACACGTTTGCCAGGCATTATTGCCTTGACAGCCAAGTCCGGAGGGATGGCTTCTTTGGCCGTTCTGTCCTCCAGGACTTTCTGGTGTGATCTTGGTTCGCAGACCCACCACCGGGGATGGTATTGCTTGGGTATCTATTCTAAGGTGAGGAATCTAACTAACGTGTTTCTTTCAGATGAACAAGTTACTTACCTTCGGTAACGATGTATCTGTAAGAAACATTAGTTAGTTAGATTCCTCACCGACCCTCCCATCCTCCCCGTTCTGCGAACTGACATCTAGGGTTAAGGTTATCCTTTTCAGGCCCCTAGATTTTATTTTTGGCACCAGTGTCGGTCTTTGCATGGCTCTGCGTTCCTGGCGCGGAAGGCTATGTACAAGAACTGACGTCAGCGCGCGAGGGCGGCGTCTAAGTACTCCGACGACGTCATCCCGGCGCACGACGCCGACGACGGACGCGGAGCCGCAGACGACGCCTAGCGACGCGCAAGGGGTATTGCTGACGAAAAATCTTCCGGATCCAGTCTGACGCCTGGGGATATTCTAAGGTGAGGAATCTAACTAACTAATGTTTCTTACAGATACATCGTTACCGAAGGTAAGTAACTTGTTCTACTGGTCCAATAGCACCAGCGCCACATTAATGCCAGAATCCAAACTGATCTTAATGGATGCTGATACCTCTAATAGTGTGGTCTCAGAGCTGTGACGAGCTCTAAACCCTGATTGGGAGGAACGGAGTTACTTGTTCTCAGTCAGTAAGTTGTTGGTTTATCAACTTTTCTAAATCCTTTGAGGCTCCTGTGATCAGAGAGACTGGTCAGAATTTAGCCAGGGTTTCAGGGTCAGCAATGGCCTATTTAAGCAGAGGAATCACATTGGCTCTCTTGCAGTCATCTGGTAGGACACCTGACTGGAGGGAGATAACAAATAGCTTCCGGTATACTGGAGCTATAATGTCTGAGATGGACTTTAAGATCTGAGGGGTATTGGATCGACAGGGGACCCTGACTTGCATTTTGGGAGGGAGGTTGGTGTTGTAAATTTGAGGTCGGTGAAATTGGAGACAAGTTTAAAAATCTCCTTTCCGTCATTTTCAGCCTCCTTACTACATTGCGAATAAAAGGGGCTGTGGGTCCTTTTAGGATTGTGGTAATATTTTAAGGCCAGTTTATAATTGGCCTTATCTGGTTCCCTGTTGAGACGATGCCAGACTCTTTCCAGGTCCTTGCATGCTGCTCTTTCCTGAGCTAGTTCCTGTGAGAACCACCATGCTGAGTGGATAGCCACGGTCTTTTTTGTTGTCCTAATGGGAGCTACACAATCAGCCATACTCCTAAGCTAGGAACTAATAGCCTTATCACCCTCCACAACAGAATCTGGAATGTCTGGCTTCGTATCCATCAAGAAGCTCCTTAAATCAGCCATAGACACCTTACTCCAGCATCTGTTATTATTCTAATGAAGGCAGGCCGGGGTTCCTTTGAACAATAAAGATGCCAAGAGAAAGGCATTAGGAAATGGTCCAACCATGGCACTGGAAGGGGAGGCACCCCCTTTTACACTAAATTAAATAGTATGCCATCAATGGGTAGGACCTATACTAACTCGAACTAAATAAACGGAGGCAAGATTAGCCACTATGTGCATAGCTAGAGGACCCTCCTTTTATCCAAATGAATAGTAAAATCGCCAAGTATGATCAATCAATCAATCAATACATTTATAAAGCGCGCTACTCACCCGCTAGGGTCTCAAGGTGCTGAAGGGAGGGGGGGCAGCTACTGCTCGAATAGCCAGGTCTTGAGGTGTTTCCTGAAGGTGAGATGGTCCTGGGTCAGTCGTAGGTGTGCGGGGAGGGAGTTCCATGTCTTGGCGGCCAGGTAGGAGAATGATCTTCCTCCCGTGGTGGTTCTGCGAATCCGTGGGACGGTGGCGAGGGCGAGGCTGGCGGAGCGGAGCTGGCGGGTAGGAGTGTAGAACGAGAGGCGGTTGTTGAGGTATTCGGGGCCCATGCGATGGCGGCGAGGGGGCTCATGTAGATATTCAAGAGGGTTGGGCTGAGCGAGGAGCCTTGGGGTACGCCGCAGATGATCTTGGTGGCCGCGGAGCGGAATGGAGGGAGGCGGACTCTCTGGGTTCTGTTGGAGAGGAACGAGGTGATCCAGTCCAGGGCTTTTCCTTGGATCCCAGTGTTGTAGAGGTGGGTTGTTAGGGTGCGGTGGCAGACGGTATCAAAGGCGGCTGAGAGGTCAAGGAGGATGAGGGCGGTTGTCTCCCCGTTGTCCATCAGGGTCCTGATGTCGTCGGTGGCTGCGATGAGGGCGGTCTTGGTGCTGTGGTTGGCTCGAAATCCGGACTGGGATGGGTCGAGCGAGTTGTTTGCCTCGAGGAATGCAGTCAGCTGTTTATTGACGGTCTTCTCAATGACTTTTGCCGGGAAGGGAAGAAGAGAGATGGGGCGGAAGTTCTTGAGGTCTTTAGGGTCCGCTTTGGATTTTTTCAGAAGGGCGTTGATCTGTGCGTGCTTCCAGCTCTCTGGGAAGGTGGCTGACGCGAAGGAGTTGTTTATGACGTTCCGGTGGTGGAGTGCGATGATGGTGTCGGCTTTGTTGGTGTCGGCTTTGTTGTAGATGTGATGGGGGCATGGGTCAGAGGGAGAGCCAGAGTGGATGGTGTTCATGACGTGGGTGGTGTCTTCTGTGCTGATGGGGGTCCAGGCGCTGAGGGTGGTGGTGGGGGTCGTTGGTTTGGTGACTGGAGGCGGAGTCTGGGCGTCAAAGCTGTCGTGTATATCTGCGATCTTGCGGTAGAAGAACGCGGCGAGGGAGTTGCAGAGGTCTTGCGACGGTGTGATGTCGTTGCTGGCGCTGGGGTTGGAGAGCTCTTTTACGATGTTGAAGAGTTCCTTGCTGTTGTGGGTGTTGTTGTCCAGCCGCTCTTTGAACGATGTCCTTTTGGTGGTGCGGATCAGCTGGTGGTGTTCGCGAGTGGCGTTCTTGAGGGCTGTCATGTTTTCTGTCGTCCGTTCGTGGCACCAGGTTTTTTCGAGAGTACGGCAGGATTTCTTTGAGTCTTTGAGGGCGTTGGTGAACCATGTGGTTTTCCTGTTTCTGGTCTTACCCGGTGGGTTCTTCAGTGGAGCAAGGTTGTCGGCGCAGTTGGTAATCCACTATGTGAGATTGTGGGCTGCGTCGTTGGTGTCAGAGATGTCAGCTGGTGGGTTCTGGCTCAGTGATGTGGTTAGCTGGTCTGTGGTGACTTTGCTCCAGCATCTGCGGGGGATCTGTGGCGTGCGGTGGTGGGATGTAGTCTTCGTGAAGGTGAAGTGGATGCAGCTGTGGTTGGTCCAGTGTAGTCCTGTGGAGTGGCTGAAGGAGACGTGGTTGCTGGCGGAGAAGATGGGGTCCAGCGTGTGGCCGGCGTAGTGGGTGGCGGTGTTCACCAGTTGCTTGAGTCCGAGGTTGTCGAGCAGGGTGGTGGCGCTGGTGGTGGTGGTGGTGGTGTTGTTGTTGTTGTTCTCCAGGTGGAAGTTCAGGTCCCCTAGGAGGATGTATTCTGGTGAGGTTAGTGCGTGCGGGCTGACTAAGTCGGCGATGGTTTCGCTGAATTGTGTGCGCGGGCCCGGGGGTCTGTAGATGAAGGTTCCTCTGAGTGTGGTTTTGGGGTCGGTGTGGATCTGGAAGTGTAGGTGTTCTGCGGCGGAGAGTGTCTTCGGCGTTGGTCGTGACGCTGATGGTGTTCCTGTAGATGATGGCGATTCCTCCTCCGGTTTGGTTGACGCGGTCCTTCCGGGTGATCTTGTAGCCGTCCGCGATGGCTATGGCGATGTCGGGGGCCGAGGAGGCGTTCATCCAGGGTTCTGCGAGGAAGGCGACGTCCGGTGCTGTTGTGTCGAGGAGGTCCCAGAGTTCGACGGCGTGCTTGTGGACGGCGCGGGTGTTGAGGAGGATGCACTTGAGGTGGTGGTTGTTGTTAGGTGCGGCGGGCGGTGTGCATGTTTGGAGGCAGGTGAATTTGCAGGCTAGGCAGGTGAAGGGTCCGTGGGTGCGCTTCGGGGTGGCTTGATAGGAGGCGGGTGGTCGTCCGGTGTTGAGTGCGGCGGTGTTGTATCTCAGTCGGGGTTCCTGGCATCGGCTGGGACCAGGGGTTCTGGCGCTAGGCGTGGTCCGGGCGCAGACGGGCCTGCCTATGGCGCGCCAGCGGCGCGTCCGCTGCGCACCCGCTGCGCAGCCTCCATATGAGGGGCAGAGGGAGGGAGGAGCAGCTGGGAGGTGGGAGCGGGGCGGCCAATGGGAGACAAGGGGGCGGGGACGCTGCGGTGGGAAAACGGCGGGGGACACGAAAGGCGAGGGAACAAAAAAGAAAGAGGGCACAAGGGTAAAAAACGGACACGGGTGTACAGAAGGCAAAATGGACACAGATGCAAAAACAATAACAGAATAGTACTCAGCAGTGATGCAGGCGGGCTAACACGGGCGGCAGTGGATCACAGGTCACACAGGGGGCTGCGTGGCGGTGAGTGGAGCGACCTGCCTGGTGACGGGGTCAAAGGTCGCTCTCTCTACCGCTGCGCGGCCTCCATATGAGGGGCAGAGGGAGGAAGGAGCAGCTGGGAGGTGGGAGCGGGGCGGCCAATGGGAGACAAGGGGGCGGAGCCGCAGGGACGCAGTGGCGGGGGAACGGAAGGCAAGGGAACAAAAAAAGGGGGCACCAGGGTAAAAAACGGACACAGGTGTACAGAAGGCAAAATGGACACAGATGCAAAAACAATAACAGAATAGTACTCAGCAGTGATGCAGGCGGGCTAACACGGGTGGCAGTGGCAGCGGATCACAGGTCACACAGGGGACTGCGTGGCAGTGAGGGGAGCGACCTGCCTGGTGAAATTAGCATGAGGAATACACTTTAAGGCTAATGCTTGGTCATGGGATACTACAAAGTCTCCTGCAGGTCCTTGGGAGCAGTAAGCGAACGCCCCAGAAAAAGTGTTGTGCATCGATGGAAATACTAAAAAAACAGCTCATCTCGTTTGAGTTTTACACTTGTAGATCCTCTTGTAAGTAATTGTGGCTCCCCCTTCTTTTATCCACCCTATCTAAATAAGCACAAATATAAGACTCGGGAATGGCGAGATGCAAATCAGGACTGGGGTCCTCGTTCATATAAGTTCCTTTAAAAAAATAAATTAGCATTTTCAAGCTCTCATAATTTAATAAATCATATATGTCTAGTACGTGTTTGTGCAAAGAGCACACATTAATCAGAGCCGCCTTCATTTCCTTATGACTCCTTCTGGCACCTACCCTATTGTTAACCTGATAGTTCAAGGTAGTTCAAGGGGTAGAGACAATGCTTACATCTGTCACAAGAAGTGGGGCCAACACAGTCTAGCAAAATAGGCCTACAACCCTTTGAGTCCGCCGACCCTAATACTTTTTAGTGCAGCCGCTGTGTAATTGTTACTTGGCAAGCCTTCTACTGTGCAACCCAGTATAATGGTTGGAGCTGGCCGCGTACAGGCGTGCTAATGGTGCAACCGTTGCGTGCATCCATTGCACATCCGTGCTGTGGCATGTATATATATTGTATAGAAATCAAAATATTGTATAAATCTCATAGAATGACTTGCATTTTTATGTTTCTTAATTCTTATACTCATATCTATTTAAAAATCCCAAACTGTTTTGCACGTGGATTCATTTTGACAACTTTAATGAATATATCGGTGGATTATTTACCCCAGAACACCTGTTGCACTCTCTGTATGCTACTGAGCATGGATATCTATATTTTTACTAGTTAAGGAATATACAAATACTTGGGCTGCTACCTGTATAAAAGGCACACTCCTTTAATTTCTTACGAATGCCTGCACTGTTGATCAAATAAGACTGTCAAAGCACTGTCTTACATAAACTTATTTGTAGAGAGACATTCCTTGCTAAAAAAAAAAAAGCTGCTAAAAAACCCACAAAGGCTTTGGCTTTAATTGTTTGAATATAGGACTACATGCAATTTAGAGTCCGCACCAGCTGAACTCATCATAACATAAGAGCTTTAAGGAGATTAAAACACGTCAGAAGTTGCAGTTCCCCATTGTAACTGAATTTTAAAGTGCATAACTGAAATGTATGTTGGCTCTGATAAATAGAACTCAACGTGGGAGAAAGTGAAAAAGGATATTAAGGATTTGGGATTGGCATCTGAAAGAGATTTGTGTCAGAAAAGTTCTAAGGAATAGGCAAAATGGTCAATTGCTCAGGGCCCCTACTTTCCAAGGGCCCCTCAAAAAAGTGAACTTCCCCCTACTTGATCTGTATATTTGATTCTGTTTCCAAACATCTCTCCATCCCTACCTACATCTACTGCTGACTCTCTCTCTCTTCGAAGGGTTATCCTAAGGATTTTTGGGGCCCAGGACATCAGCTTTTTTTGTGTGAACCTCTTACAGTTTAAGATGTAATTTAGTAATGGTCAGCATCATGCTGGCTTGATTTAGCAGGAAAGCCAATAAAATTCAGATTTGTTATACTCGGGGGTCCCTAAGTATGTCTTGCCTGGGCCCCTACAAATCATTAAGATGACACTTTGAATACTGATTTGGTTCACTATGCCTTTACCCTCTTTGATCAGTGTAGCGTTGAGAAATTTTCACAGAGAGCAGAGGGTTTTAATGGGGGTTACTTAACTATCCGAGCACTTCAAGAGAAAAAAAAAGCTGGAAATAGCTAAATCATAATGATGGAGAGTAGCCCCAAAACGAAATTGTAGGTGGGTGGGAGACAACCTATGTGTATATTCAGGCAGTAATGATGTCCCCTGCAGTGAAGGGGAGTAATTGCTTTTCTGCTGGTGTGATCGCTTAACCTTGATTTCTGACGTCAAGACCATGGATGTTCGCTTAGGGGGGTTTCTGCTGCGGTAAACAACTACCAGGCCAACAGGGTCTTAAAGCAAAGACCAAAGGATTATGCTCCCTGATTGCCCCATCCTCTGACCCATCAGGGCTTCAGGGTCTCATGATTAGTGCTTCAGGGTCTCATGATTAGTGTTTAGGGAATTTGAATGACCATAGAGGCTCTTATGCCCCAGCAGATGCCTGGCCAAACAGCCAAGCTGCTGCAGAAGTTTCAGCAGAACTGCAGTCTCGGATACAAACTTATTACGTGAGGGGGACATGGGCCGAGCATTAATAATGCAGGAATGTGCAGCTGAATGGGGTGATGCTTGGCCTCCAGGGATGGATAATTTTAGAGCTGAAACACAGATCTGCTGAGTCTGTGACTTGCAAGATGAATTGGCTCTGCCGTGAAGAATACACAGAGGTTTTATGTAATATGTGGAGCTGCCAGGGGAGGGGGTTGGGGGGCGTAAGAGCACTGTGCTGCAAACACCAAGGAGCAGCTCGAGAACCTCTCGGGAGCCCATGCCCTTTAAAATGCAAAGAAACTTCTCATTGTACAACAAGAAGCTACAAGAGCTGAGTCTGTTCTCACAAAAAGTATGGTGGCCTGAACTTGTTATAAAGCAGCAGCTGGAGCCTGCTAAGTCCCTGCATACATAATACAGCATGAGCGGTAGGCAGAGAAGCCATTGTGCAAGCTATGCAGTAGCAGGTATAGGCAGCCTAGTCCTTGTACACATAGTTCAGCAGCATTTGTGGGCAGCTAACTCACTGCACACAATAGGGTGCAGCAGCTCTCGACAGTTACGTAACTGCACTCATTGTTCGGAAGCATTTGCAGGCAGCTAGAACCCTGTACTCTTTATGCAACAGAGGCACCAGGCCGCTTCCTCTGTGCACAAACAACCAGCAGAACCTGTCCGTTGGTAAGTCCTTGTTTAGACTGTACAGGCATTATTCAGCAGGGTGATTGATCTGCTGCCTACCAACCGCCTACACATGACATTGAGCAGGATCTGCTGTCTACTTAGTTCCTCTACGTGATATTGAGCTAAACATACCGACTCCTATGACCTTGCATGTATTACACAGCAGCACTCGTGGGTTGCTAAGTCACTGTTCATAAAATTTAATAAGAGCTGCTGCGTACTGTGCATCTGCTCACATTTAGCTGCTGGGCAATACGGGCTTCACGCTCGGCAGCAACAGCTGGGTACCAAGTCCCTACATGTATTCCTCAGGCAACCGCTATGATCAAATCTGTTGCTTAAAATGATCTTCTAGAATCCAATTCACCATACATTTGTATAGTCCAAATATTCTCCTTTTCCATGTTAAACAATGCTTTTCAGAAGAGAAGAGGCAGTGCTGTTAGTGGGCCAGTTCTGTTGGTTGTCGGTTCCATCCAGTAAAAAACATAACTGCTGTTCTAGCTGATCGGATTGACTGCCCTTCAGCCAATCCGAACTGGTCCCTGCATCCAGGGCATTCTGAATAGCGAATGGACTGACATTTAGAAGAGCCAGAGCAGCTTGCACCTTTATGGAGCTTTTTGCCTTCTACAATGCAGGGACTGATAAATCCAGGCAGTTTTTCCACAGACAGGATTTCACTTTCACAGGGCAAAAATCTTTTACGCACATGAAGAAACAAGCAATGGCAAAGCCGATCTGTCTCGCCTATGTGAAAGCTATTGTTTTTGTAAATGTGTTTTAGGCATGTTGTACAGCATTGTGACAAAAGATTTTTAAAAATGTTATTATGCGGTGTGTGCTGGCTACGTCATATCGCTTTTTCCCTTTACTTTCAGCCATGCTACACAGCAGCAAGCTGCTATACAACATGGCTAAATAAAGCACAGACAAATCCAATAGCTCTTGCGTAGGCGAGAACTATTGGCTTTGCTAATGCTGGTGTTAAAAACTGTTTTACAGTAAAACATGTATATGATGAATGGCTATCAGTGCTTGAACATGCCATGGATGTTTCTTCCTTCAAACTCTGTGAGGGGTCCGGTAGGACTGGAGGGGTCTGTTGGTGCAGACAGCCTCCTGGAGCATGCTGGTTACCGCAACCCGCCAGGGTCAAACTGGGACAGAAAATGGGCCCAGGCACGAAAAATAAAAGTAGCCCACATTAGCAAACCAGATATCGAAAAATGTGGCCCATATTTGCAAATCCGCCCAAATTTGTACTTGGGGAGACATGCTGTCTAGATGTTTTGGAAGGTGTGGAAGACTTCATGCATTTTACTTTGCAGCAGGCAATGCTTGTGGCAAAAGACTACACTCTGCCTCTCTTTCACTTTCCAACACTCCCTGCATTTACCAAAGCAGCAGTGGAGGACTTTCCTTCTCCCCTATCACAGCAAAGACCTGGAACAACCTCCCCACGCACCTCTGGACCATCACCTCACTTCCAGAATTCCAAATGGCCCTCAAGATCTGACCGTTCGAATAAGCCTCCGGGGCCTTCAAGTGACTGGATACCCTGTCGGGTGATCATCTGTGCTTCATAAATCCTTATTGATTGAATATTAGGGAAATCGACAGTAAAAATATGGCCCATCTGGCCATAAACAGGCACATAAACTGCTAAAAACAATTGCTTACGTACTGACCTGTGAGACCAGCGTACTGGGCACTGCCCGATTGCCCTACAGGCTAGTCTGACCCTGGTAGCCCCCTGTCCTCTGCCCCCCCCAGGACAGCAGCAGCTTTCTCCACAGGACACTGACTTTAGACTGTGATTTCTAGAGGCAGTGACACATGTAGAAGATGGGTGGCCGTGGGTGCTGGAAAACACCAAACATTTTACTCCCTTCCGTGTGTGTTAAGGGGATGAGTGCGCTTATTTTGTCTGCAAGCTCATCAGCTATGCTCACACAGCAGCTATCTAAATCTGGTGTATGGTCCCAATGTCAGCAGGTGGACTTCTGCGCGGTGCATGCACATATTTACAGTTGGTCCATTATTCAGTTGTGACTGAACGTGCAACAAGCAAAGGCTGATGAATGCTGCCTGGCTAGCACATGACTGTCGTGCATTACATCCAATAGCTCAAGGCACTGACCTTTTGCCCCCTTTCTTTGTGTAGGTTACACAATGTTTCCCCAAATAGCAAAAGTGACATTGGATATAAAACCTAAAGAAAAAAAATTAAAAACACAGCTCCTGGCCAGTGAGTCAGCCAGTCTGTTTGAGATTCCTGTAGCATTGTTTCGTCGTGGGTTTGACCTTATTATTATTATTATTATTATTATTATTATTATTATTATTATTATTATTATTATATGTTCTTATATAGCGCTCAACTACCCTTGGGCATCTTGGCGCTTGCCTTGGGAACCCGTCCTGGTTTTTCCCTGTGAGATAACCCGTACTGGGCATCCCCAAGGTGAAAGCCAGGCATCCCGCCGCGGGGGGGCCGTTGTGGAGATTAAGCAAGCTATTGCCCAGAGTTGCAGCGTGGGACCCATGATTAGAATAGGCACTGAGGCGAGAATATCCAGTCCGCGGAATTTATAGCCCGAGACCCTGCCGCGACGGGAATCGAACCCTGGTCCCGGACCAGTGCTCTGCATCGAGGTCTGCCGCTCTAACAATTGAGCCACACTTCTCCACTTGACATCACTTATGAGGGGTTTCAGTGTTGAGGGTGCTTTTTGATGCCAAATGCTCCAGGCTCGAAAGGAAATGGCTCAGCCGCTGTGGGTATGGCATTGAAGGGAAGCAACTGGGCTGCTCCTCTGAATGCTGCAATGGTAAATGGATTTCTTTTTAACTCCTACTTGTATTAATAAATAGAGATTCACTGCACCAAACTTAGTGCCTTGCAGCTGGAATTGAAGTCGCGTTCATGCTGCCCGAACTCCGACTAGACACTGTAGAGGAAGTGTTAATTTTAATGGCATGTGCATTTGTCAGTAGGCTACAATATAGCTAATGGCATAACTGATAACAATAAGACTAAAAACCGAAACTGACATATCGCCCCTGAGTTCCGTATAAATGTGTTCCTTCCTCTGTTAACTCAACAAAAAAAAAGAAAACAAAATTCACTGTTGTGCAATAGTCTCGATTTCAAATATTCAATCCAAACCTAACTGCGTAAGTGGTCTCCTACATTGTGCAATAGGCGCATATCGTGTCCGTCATAATGCCTGCGACTAGCCTCACTAGCAGTTCTCAATTGACTCACGCTGCGATGAGTCACAATGATGTGATAATAGCATCGCTTTGTTTAGAGAGCGGGGCACAACACATGTAACAGACCGCATTGTTGAGTAAAAAAGGCTGCTTTTTGAAACAGGTGCACATCACAAATTTTAACTAGCAAACCACCTTACAAAACTAAAAGCTAGGTATACATCAACTTGAACAACCAATGTCCCCATTCCCAACCCTATGGTCCCCCCACATGCTCACCCCGCAGCTATCTAATTTAACTATAGTGCATTTCAACTATTTCAACTTTATATTCCCCCTACAGCCTATGATTGCATGTATGATCCCCTAAGCATCCAAACGTCCTAAACTAAACTTTGAACTAATTGCCTAACCTCCCTTTGCACATGGTTCACCAACTGGCAGCGCCAACCAAACTTCTGACAAGTCCTTCAAAACTTTCCAGACTCCCTCCACCCAGAACAAGTGAGCCTGCAAACATTTTCTGCCCCCCATCCCCTTTCTTGGCTTGCACATTATTTTGTGGTGATCAGGGTCCTACACAAAACCTCCCTCGATTCCAACAAATATAAATCTATTCCAACTTGTGACAGATGGACTCCCATCAACCCGGAAAAACTCCTGGGCCTCAAATTTAATTCGAAATGGCAAAACCGACCAAGTTCAACCTCCCTGCATAAACGAAACATTTACTGATTTACCTTTCTGCATGCCCTGTCAGTAGCGGCGGGCTTAGTTGCCCCCTCCCCCCTTTCAGGTCCTCCTTGGGATAAACTCTGACCACAAGACAAAGCACCTGGCCTAATTTGCTTTGATCGGTAACAAGTCCTTTTTCATTGCTTCATCAGAACAACCCCCTTCTCTTCCTTCAGAAGGTCATTTTCCCCTAGGTGAATAATCAGCACATCCGGGCACCTACCTCTCGAGAATCCCGTTCAAATATACTCCCTCCAACACCTTCCTCCTTTACAAGTAATTGGGAACAAATGTTTATTGAAATCTAAATTGGCCCCAAAAACTCTCTGATGAGCTTGAAACTCGGCCCACTTGACGAAAGAATGGCCCACCACCCAGATGGCCTCGTCCTCTGCCATTGGACCCTCCACTCAACCTGAAAGAAAACAAAGCAGCAGTAAGGAGTTTAACAAGTCTGGCCCAGCGCACAACCCTCATCGCACAATAGCAGCACATATCACCTGTATAAGTCAAAGAACCATTGCTCCAAGCACATGATGTCTTTGCGTGCGCCCAGCCTTGACTCCCTGCCTCCTACGTTTTACTAGTGCAGAAGGAATGCATGCCATAATCAGCCAGGGGCAATCCTAATTCCTCCAGTGCTTTGTGCAACACAGATATCTGCTGTAACGCCGTAGTCTTCTTCACAGACCTGCCTGAAGCAACTCCACATGTCGCCCATCGCTCACCCCACACCACCGGACATTGCCCTTGTGAACCTACAGCATGCAATACTACGCTCTTACCCTGTACTCTTTGGTCTGTTGTGGAACTAAGGAGCTAAATCTCCCATCATCCCACCCACTGTAAAATATCTTCCCACAGTACTCCTCCCTGACCCCCACCTCGGTCCACCTCACCTCCCCAACTGTAGCCCGTACCCATATTTTGCCTGCCAACTTGTACATAACTGGCTGTGGTAGGGCAACGTGTAGCATTGTGGGAGGCTGACTTAGCCCCTCCATGCCACTCCAACGACCCTACCCGCTGGACACGGAGCGGCTGCTTGCACTCACCCTCACTAAAGATGACGACGCAACCCTCCACTTTTGTATCGGTGAATATGCCACCACCACCACTGCGGTCACACATATTGACGACTGGTGGGTGGGCAGGCCGAGGACACCGCGCCGCCTCACCTCCCCAACCATGAGGCTGAGGTACCCAGCCTCTTTAAGAAGCCACATCGCCTTCGATACTTTGAGCTCTGCCGCAGACATATTATTTACTATATGCCAGTACATATACCTGAACAAACACCAATTATCGAAAAAGCCTTAACTATCTGAAAAAACGCTTAATCTCTTCCCGCCACCAGTTACCAGGTCACTTGAATCTGAAATGGTGGCAGGGAACCAAATTTAGTCCCTTATATAACCTTCATATTTTGGACTACGAATGTAGCCCCAAACAAAATGGCAGTTCTTGGACTGTGCCACTCTCACAATCTGCCCAGGTGTCATACCTCTCTGTAGTCGGCTGCCCCCCAAAATCTCCTTTGCCTCCTGTCACCCAATCGTCACAGGCAGTAATGTAAATCAGTCACCTAGCTGTTAGAAACAGTAATTCAAGTTTGGAATGTATAATTATTTTAACTATAAAACAGACTGACACACCACAGAAAGTCATTCCCAGACTAGTTTCAGCTAAAGCAGCTGCAAAGGGATAAGGAAAATAATGTGCAGTGAATTAATGTTGAGCATAATATTGGCGTTTGGTAGGAGGGTATGTCCAGTGCTTTAAATGGAGATGTAGAAGTGCAGGTACTCACTCCTTGGAGTACCTGTTTGCTCCTGAGAAGTGCCAGTACCATTTCATTAAAAGCATTGAAGCAGTGCTGAGAAGTGCAAATACTCGTCCTTACAAAGCAGTCTAGGTACTCAATACCAGACAGTACATGCTTGTTAGAACTGGGGGTCTCTAGCTGGCTGAGGTAGGTACTTCAGGCCAAATAGGGACCCTTGCTTCTAAGTCAGGAAAAGGAAGGACACCTTCTTAGATAGCCCATGCTCACCCCCTCGGTAGCTTGGCACGAGCAGCCAGGCTTCTCTCCAAGGCAAATGTATAAAGTATTTGCAACCACGCTCTCAGTAATCCAATGATGACACCACAAATGGACTTCACACGAGTTTCATAAAAAACAAGTATATGTTTATATAAAAAGAAATACGCTGAGACCACATGATAAAAATCCAACATATGCGTATTTGTAATATTCCTCCTGGCGGTTATTAGGCCAGCCAGCGCTTGTAGGTTCTGGTGGTATTGATGAGCAATTCTAGATGATCCAATGCAGTCCTAATGCAATGCTATGCAGTTCGTAATGAAAGAATCAGGCACTTCACAATGTAAAAATAATGCAGTTCGTTATGCAACAATCAAGCAGTTCGTAATGCAAAAATAATGCAATGCGTCATGCACTCCGGAACCAATCACGGTGCTTTAGACAGTCTTTCTGCCACTCGTACTGACTCGCGGTCAGCTGCTGCCAACATATGCCCCAACACAGGTATGGTGTAAACCAAAGTGCAGCTCCACACTCCGGCCCCGATACTGCCACTCCTCGGCAAGTACGGGCCGCGATATGAGCTTGAGCAGAGGCTCGCGCTGCAGGGATGGGAGAGGCCGAGAGCGTCTCTCTCCGAGCCCGCACCCCGCCCCAGGCGGCGACGCACGTTAACTGGGGGGGTGCGACCTCGCTCTCCTCTTCTCACGACTTGGACTTCCGCTGTGACTTGGTTGATTCCGGGCAGTGGAACTCGGACCCTCCCCGACGGAGTTGGTTCGAGGTCCCATTCTGGCAACGGCAGGCTCGGGCTGGCGACACAGCTCCTCTGGGGATTCCGGTCCGGGCCGATGGCGATAACGAAGATCCCAGGCTGCAACAAGGCACACGCACACAGCGTCGCGGAGACTCACTTGAGCTCACTTGAGCTTCGTGTGTGCACGTTCACTGGGCAATCTTCACGAAGGTCTCGGGCTGCACAAAGCACATGCACACAGCGTCTCTGAGACTCGCTTGGGCTCCGGGTGTGCACGATCAAAGGACAATCCTCACGAAGGTCTTAGGCTTCACGAAGCACACGCACTCAGCGTCGCAGAGACTCACTTGGGCTCCGGGTGTGCACGATCAAAGGACAATCCTCACGAAGATCTCAGGCTGCATGAAGCACACGCACACAGCGTCGCTGAGACCCATCTGGAAACCTTTGTGTTCCTAAGTTTCCGCAACAGGGAGCCAGCTCTCCTCGGGCCCTTGGGGATAAGTTACTTCAGGACACAGCACACAGCCAAGTAATTTCAAGCAGGTGCACACAGCAAAGTCCCTTTAGCCTCTCCTTGGTTAAATCAGCAAACTTTAGGCCAGCCCCAGAACACACAGCAAGCGTCAGTCCTTTCCTTCAGTCTCTTCAGCTTTTTCTTCAGTGGCAGAGGTTCCTCTTGACCACAACGTAGTTTCAATCCTTTACAGTCTTGAACAGTCCAATTCCAACGTTCAGGGGTTTCAACTCTCATAGTTATACCCCTAAATGTCTTTGAAGTCTTTGTGTCCAAACCAGTTCGTTCTGGGTGTTTCCCTGCCAGTGACACCTTCCTTTGATAGTGGGGGTCTGGATCCTCAATCACTCAGCAGGAGATGGAGCCAATGTTTTATGGCAGCAACCCAGGCCTCTTCACCTCCAGGGGCTACTCCTCCCCCCTACACTCCAGATGCAGGTCAGCCTGTTGCTGTCTCACCTCCTCCCCTGGGTCAAGACATTCCCCAGATCCAATCACTTTCAGATCCAGACAGTCAATCCACAACCAGGCAGAGACCCACAGAAATGTTAGAGCACAAAAACCCAGCCACTTCTAAAAGAGTGGTTTCTAAACACACAATGCAAAAACCACCTTCACAAAAAGATGTGTTATTAAATTGTGAGTTCAGGCACACCAAACTTCACCTCCATCTTAAGCCTAGGGTAAGATAGGCTGGAAACATACTACACAGCCTTCCCCAGTCTGTCCTATGGGCAAGATGGCCTTTCAACAGTAAAAAACGAAATGAAGAGAATTTCACTGTTGGGACATGGTACACACCTCATTACATGTCCTACCTTTCACATACACTGCACCCTGCCCAGGGGGGTACCTTGGACCTACCATAGGGGTGTCTGATGTGCATTGAAAGGGAAGGGTAAGGCCTGGCAAGTGGGTGCACTAGTCAGGAAAAATGGCAGTTTAACAAACTGCGCGCAGGCACTGCAGTGGCAGGCCTGAGTTCTCTCTTTAAGGCTACTTTTGTGGGTGGCACAATTAGTGCTGCAGGCCCACTAGTAGCATTTGCATTACTAGCCTTTTACTAGGGACTTTACTAGTAAGGCAAACATACCAGTCATGGACAACCAATTACCATTACACTTTATACAGGGAACACTTGCACTTTGACACTGATCAGCAGTGGCAAAGTGCCCAAAGCATCTAAGTTGGCAACACCATGTCAGAAAAAAGGTCTAGGGGGAATGCAAAAAGTTTAGGGAACTTTAGCCAAAAAGGGCAAAGTCCAACAATGCCCATTTAAAGCACTGGGTATGTCAAAGGCACTACAAGCCCAATTCGCAATATTGTAAACTGCTGGTGGGAGAACATTGTAGCTATAGTCTGAATACAAGAATGAGGATTTCTCAACAATCGAGATGCTGTTCATCACAAACTATGCTACAGGCTGAGCAAATAGGTTTGAGTCGCAATAAGAGGCTGCAGGATCATGTCTGTGGGTTGTGGTTTGAGTGAAGAGAGCTGTTAGTGCAAGCAGTTGAGGGGAACGGTCAGTGCAAGCGGTGCAAACAGTATACCTAAGCGCAGCAGTAGTCATACAACTGCATTACCTAGGCACCACGGGGTTCTGGTCATTGCTGGGACATCTTCACCCCACTGAAGAGGGGATGGGGCAAGGAATAACAGTTGGCAAGCAGCAATGACGACATTAAAAGCAACAATAGAAGAAAATAGTATGCGTATCGGAGTGTGGGCAGTATGAATAAATCAACCAGTACTTCGTCCATTCTCCATCAAAGGAGAATAACACAAGAGGAAGTCAACCCAGGACCCACTTACTCAATGAGAACCAAAAAAAAAAGTGACGTTGGTGCCAACCAATGGTAAAAAAAAACAGGCAGGTTCTAAGCCAAGGGTCTGCAACTTTTTTTGTAATAAGAGCTACTTATGTTAAGTGGAAATCATCCCGAGCTACTAATACTAGTCATGTAATAGTGACCACCCCATCCAAGATTCTCAGCAGTAATCACTTCAGTGTATGAGGCAGAGTTTCCTGCACTAATGTAAAAAAATCTTTTGTGAATTTGAAGCGACTGTACATGGGTAATACGTAAAAGCCATGGCTGCAATCCCCCTGCCACTAAGGTAATAGGAGTAATAAACCTCCCCAACTCAATAATATAACCGCTTTAAAAACATTTTGAAAATGCTCTATTTTTTGTCAAACATCAAAGTTATGAGTTCTGAGAATAGACACATTTTCATCTTGAGAACATGCTTTTAAATTTGAGTATACTAAATTATAATTTAACCAAGCAAAAGCTTCTATATTAATAGGCTAGACTGAACACAGGAGAGTTACTCACAGTTGCTGGAGAGCTACCGGTAGCTCACGAGCTACCTGCTGGCGACACCTGCTCTAAAAGCCCCCAACCCGCTTTTTAATTTTATTTTATTAAGAACAATAGACTTGATGGACCTACTGTTTAGGTGAGACCCAAAAAGGCAAAGTTCTCTAGTTTGGTGAACATTTTTGTCCAGAGCTATAGGTGTACCTTTTTGGACATGAAAGTGATAATCTTCACCCAAAATGCGTTTAGATTTCATAAAGTAGTATGGTTAGAAGGTAGCGGTTGTCCCCGGCTTTCTAGGAACAGTGAAACATTGAAAATGGGGCCTCAATGGAACCTCCAATGCGTTGTCATAAATGTTATAATTTGGGAGTGCCCCAACCCTGCTTTAGGGAGTCGGGAAGAAGAATGAATTTATAACACTACTGGTAATAAGGAAAAATGCTTTGGAACGTCCATCCCTCAGTAATCTTGTGGCCATTTCTGGTAAATATGCTGGTATCTCCTAATCCTGTTTCCATTATTAAAACATCTGAGTTGTAATTGGATATCTTGTATGGGGCTTTCTGACAGTTTTTGGGTAGAGTATTGTTGTATTAGAGTCTATAATTATAATTAGACTATTATGGAAGGACCAATAGAGAGCTGAATGTACTCCGGTTAAAGTGGACACTGCAGCCCTTTTCACTAGAGTTCTAATGTGGGAATTTGTCCATGTATACCATTTGAAAATCCAATTATATGTTTTGTAAACACAACTGTTTGCACTCCGATAATAAGAGCGTTTTCCAGAAAGGCCAGGCATTCCTCAAGATCCATGTAGATACATTTATCATCCTGAGTTTCTATATTGATTTGCTCCTCTATAGTATTCACAGTTTGACTTTTGCTGGAGAAGAACATTTTGCTGTTCTCTTCTGTTAGGATCTGAATAGCTTCCACCCTCTCTAACTGAGGAACATATTGGCGCAATATCTGACATTACAATTGTACTAGAGTCGGTGGTATGTATCTGAGCAACATGGGTATACAATACTTACATGTAATGAAAATCAAAAATGTATTTGTATCGTCATTGTTCTCTTGAAGTGTGCATCTTAAGAGAATTGTTCTGGGGTGCTTCTTCACAGCTGAAAGTTAGGCACACCCTGTAAATCTAGGAGATAAGCTCATTGCATGAACTATTCTTACAGGAAAATAGCTTAACCTTCCTAAAACTCCATAATTGTCAGTCTTGGCTATAGAGGGCATATTTGTATTCATGTTGCACAGTGGTACTTATGATGTTGTTAGTACTGCGCCTACTATGGCAGTACTGCCCTTTTGCTCTAATCACCAGTTTATCATTTTCCTTGACTACTTCTCGAAACCACTCCCTCACCTTTTACCGCTTTTTCTTTTTCTTTAGGGGTGATCCTTTACATCCTTCTGGTTGGATACCCCCCTTTTTGGGATGAAGACCAGCACAAGCTGTACCAACAGATCAAAGCTGGAGCTTATGATGTGAGTAATAACCTGAAAATTATTCCTTGGTATGTAAATTTTGCCTAACTGATGAGAGGCCGGATAGGCGGCAGAGCTATGTTTGGAGTTCTCTCCTTGTTAAAACCTATGGCCCTTATTACAAATTGGGCATAATGGATTGAGGTATCACTACGATGGTACCTTTTTTTTTTTTGTTTCGTTCATTTGAACCCTATCCGGGACCCTATTGTTGCATGTTAGTTATACCTTTAACAAAGTATGGAAGGTGCAGCATTCATTTACTTCTGAGCTCCGACAGACATGCTGTGTGACGACAGGCTGTTTTGTGCCCAAGATTAATTGGAGAGCACTGAGCAAATGAGCCTGCCAACTTTTGAGACTCTCTGAACTTGCCTGCCTGTTTGTGAATGTTTTTTTACAGTCTTGTCTCTTGTTATCTTTCCTGTTTTCAGTTTCCATCCCCAGAGTGGGATACCGTCACACCTGAAGCCAAAAACCTTATAAACCAGATGCTCACCATAAATCCCGCCAAACGAATCACAGCACACGAGGCGCTCAAGCACCCATGGGTCTGCGTAAGTAATCTCAGCAGTGCATCGTCTCATTTGTCATCTCCCATAAAGTGGCATTTTACTTGGCATGAAAAGCCTCTATTTCATCCCTTACTGACGTATTCCTTCAGAGGATTGGGGTGGATCGCAATGTGAAAAGTAGATGAGACCTGCACCGTTCTCAAGGGAAGAAAAGTCTTAAACATTAGCAAGACTTTTAGATCTTGCCAAGGATCCTGTTTAGCCGACTTATCAGAAATCCTATAAACCATCCAAAGTCAGCGGCGAAACAACTGCACTGACCATGAAGCCATATGCAATGCACAGTTGTGAGATCACACCAGACACTGCTACGAACAGTATGACTTACTTGAATTCATTACATTAATAACACAATATTGTAAAATACACTTGAAACTAAATATTAACAGCATTATTGAAACACTTTAGGCCCTGTTAACAATGGTAAATTCGATTGTAGGTGTATATTTATAACCTAATTTATCTTTATATACCTGCTAAGAGTTCAGAAAGGGCTTTCTGGTAGATGTATGTTCATTTGCGAGTGTGGATTTCTCCACCATGCTTGGCAATATTTAAAGTTTTTCGCATGTTGGACCAGGGAAATCACATTTTTATTGCATCATCCCCTGTAACTAAGTTCACAAATCAGAAAGGTATGGTAATACCACACCCGTAGTATGGTATTTACAGAGTGCAATATTTGCGCCCAGAAGCTCAGATTTTAAATTAAGCCCAGCGACTAACCCTTACAGAAAGATGACTAGTGCCACTTGTTGTCCTAAAAATGTCTTCTGCATGAGAGGTAAACAGTAGTCGTTGGAATATGCTGCCTGCTATAACAACCCAACCTAATGGTAGTTGTCACTGCCCGACCAGTATGTATCCAATCTTTTCTGAAGAGCAGGCAGGCCATAGTAACCTCTTTGAAACATCTAATTGCTCCTGTGTCCTTTACCTTTAACTTACCTGCTGGCTGCAGTATCAGGTTGGACCTCGACAAGATTTATGTAGTAAAAGTAACTTCAGTAGTGGAACCCCATTGCTATAATTGCTTGTTGATCCTCACCTTTGGAACCTAACTCTGTGTGGCTCGTCATCGCAGCCCAGTTCTTTTTTTTCTTTTTTTTTCTTTTCTGTCTATCAACAGGAAGCATAATTTGGCTTCCCCCTGAGTTCCACATTGCTCCTTTCACACATGTAGCTGAAAATGTCTTGTGAGCATCGGAAGGCGTTCAGCAGCAGACCCTCATAGGGTGTGTGTTTAATGTTTATAAACCTAACCATCTGAAGTTGTCTGCCTATGTTTTGCAGTAATTTGGAAGAGGTCTTTGAAGAACCATTTTTTAGAGATAAAGTGCGAAACAAGTTCCTTGACTTAGAAGTGTAATGATCACTAATGCACTTAGCAAAGATTGACCAGGTTGCTTGGTTTCCATAATGGTAAAGCCTTTATGTATGAATGTAAAGGTCACCACACCAATTCCAGAGATTTTCTCTCTTTTCTGACTGAGACCCTTCAGGCATATGCACTTGCAAGTCCAGAGGTCCTGCAGTACCTTAGGGTCTTTTCACACAGATAATTTTGCATGCCATTTTACAGTCCGAGTGCTTGAAGGTAGATCTGGCGTACATAGCCAAATCTAGGTAGAAAAGTGATAGACCTTTAGGCAGGTCTTTTCATTGAGAGGGATTAAGTCATTTCAGCCTATTTCTTCCAGATTCCCAGGACTGAATCATGTATACCTGTGCTCAAGGCTTTCAAGAAGAAATTAGTTATCAGACTGGTAGGAAAAACTGCCTTGGACATGTCCTTTTCTGCGGATTCCCCTAAAAAGCGAGAAAAAATAAGACAAAATAGATAAAGAAATATATAATGATACATCCGTACAAGGTTTCTCCCACTTGATACATAACCTAACAAATTCACGTTTCTCTTTTCCTCTAAGCACTGTTGTGTTTCAGTCTTCTTTGACACTTTGTCAGCCTGAAGTCATTGTGATCTTGGATTCCGACAATGAAGGAGAGTTTAATCTTAAAGAGTATCTCTCTTAATGTGTTTTTGTGCAAAACACTACTTGTTACTTAACCAATGACACTTAGTGTTGATCTCTGTAGAGGTGAGGGGGACCTGTTACATTGTGTAGAAAAGAGAGCGGTCGACCTTGAAGCTAGGGAACTGGGTTAGAGTCTCGACAGGGACGCTCGCTCAACATTCTGTGATTAATGGCGAATCACTTAATCTCCCCGTGACAATGAATGTATCCATTTGTAACACAACTTTTGTTCATGTAAAGCGCTCAGATACCTTTGAGTCTAGTTTGTGCTACAACAAAAAAGTTATTTTGTGAGTGGTATGTTGGTGTTCGTATAATGAAAGCCGGGGTATCCATGCCTCGGTTTTCACCAGGAGATCTCAATATGCCACTCTGTTTAATTTTATCTAAACCCCTCCATTGTTTATCAATAGCGTACAGGCACAAAGGTCAGTGTTACCAAGTGTCTACCTAACTTTGTGAATCTTGGTCCTTGCTGGATGCCTTTGACTTTTTTTCTTTGTATTGCCACAAAGAAAACTGGAACATCTACAATATAATCAGAAGAAAAAAACTGCTCTTTTTCATTAGACCAAAGTTGTGGAAAGCACAACAATATTACTGATTCAGTATTGAAATATATAACGTTTGAGGTCTTTCATTCATTGGCATATGAAGTAAAAAAATACTCAGACAAAAGCACAAACAGCATCTAATCCATTCCATCTTTTTTCGCCTGCTTCCTGCAGAACCTCATGCTTTGAGACTCTGGGAGATCCTAATATTTCTTCACAACTTTTTCAATTTTCAGTAGCCCTGGGTTAAAACAGACGCAGACGGTCGTGTTATTGAGGATGGAAGTGAGCTTTGATACCCAGCTTCACAGATTGATAATATTTTGTTTTTTAAATCTTTTTATTTATCCGTGCTCAAGCAACAATACAGTGAGATTATATTGTACAGTATATCATTAACCCATTCATCAGAGTAGACAATAGTCATATTAACAATCCCTTTCGATATTCCCAGCTAACCTAGTGATACCCAGTTCTTCTCACGATACCTAACTGACCCCGTCTACAGCCCCTGGTATTCCGGCCAATCCCCCATACCGTCTCATTTATGTGGACATCCTCTACTCAAATAAATTGTACGCTCAGCTTGCCAGCACTAATATCGGTCTGCCTCCCAGTCAGCCAGTCTCGATAGAGATGCCGCCTCCAGCCCCATGCTATATTGTGCTTGGCTACTACCACAGCCATCGCCAACCATAATCTTTTTATATCTTGGCCAGGTCTCCGCCCCAGGGATCAGCAGCAAAAGCTATTTAGCTTCCAATGAGACCTCCAACCCATCCACTTCTGCCATGATCCTCACTACTTCTGTCCAATATTTATGAATCAATAGACAGTCCCGTAATAGGTGGCAAAAGGTATCTTCTTGGCCACATCCCCGCTGACACAATGTGTTTTCAGCTCTTCCCAAGCAATATAGTAGTGGCCTGGAGTAATGTTCTATGTAAAATCTTGATTTGGATTAGTCTGAAGCGAGACCTTATGGCTACCTCCCTCGGGCCCTGCATTGCCTCCAGCCAGTCCTCATCTAATGGTCCAAGATCATTCTCACAAGCTGCCCTCAGTTGCCCCAATGGATTTGGTGCATTGTTTATCAATTTTTTATGTATTAGTGAGATCGCCTTGTCGGTTAAAGGGTCTGTCAGAAGTTGGTCTTCCAACAGGCTGCCTCAACTAACACTTCACCCTCACGGATGTGGCCCCGGAAAATGCGTTCCAACTGTAGGTATCTGAGCCACTCACTTTCACCCAGGTCATATTCCTGTTGAAGAGTCGCGAAGGAAATGTAGACCAGTCACCTCCATATGTCTCCTAATTTTTCCAGTCCTATTAGTACCATTTATGAAAGCCCTGCAACTCCCCCACTCCCTGAAGGTCACTATCCCAGAGTGGAGTCATCTCAGTCAGCCTTTTCTCCCACCCCAGACAATCTGTGTCCGCTCTCCAAGCCATCACAACTGTTTTGGTATGGAAACGCAGACTACGTTCACTCTTCCTATGGTACAGTAGGTGGGGGCTATCCCCTGTCACTCTTTGCCATTCCGTCTACTCTATATGCTGGCTCCGCTTGGTCTCCAAATACCCAGTCGTTCACTGTAACCAACTGTGCGGCCAGGGAATACTTCTTGACATCAGACACAGGCAGCCAAACTCTTCTCTGCAACTTTTGCATGGCTATGCGAAAGGTACCGCCTTTCCACAATAATAGTCCTAGTTATGCCTCTGGAAAACAGGCTGGTGGAATTGGAAAGGGCGTGTTTCGTAAATATATATCAGACGCGGGAGAGTCATCATATTAAATATGACTGCTCTGCCCATTAATGAGAGTAGGAGTAACCGCCAATGGTGAGCATCCCTACAGAATCTGTCCAATTGGATGGCCAGGTTCATAATATTAAAGGTCTGCACCTGTCTGGTCACTTTAAACCCTAAGTACTTGAATCCAGTCACCTCAACTGGTACTATACATCTAGATGCCAATAGCTGTACTGTCCCCACCAGTGGGAAAAGTAGGGAATTGTCCCAATTTATACGATAACCTGAGTGATTCCAAATATGTGGGAAATTGGCAGTCTCTGATGAATGGACTGCATGGGTCTCATGACATATAGTAGGACATCTTCCGCATATATTAAGTTACGTTTATTCCATTCACCTTCCACCCAGATTCCCCAGACAAGGGGATCTTTACTCAGCCAGGCCGCCAATGGCTCTAGTGCCAAATCAAAGAACTTTGGGGACGGGGGAAACCCTGTCTCGTACCCTTCCCAAGGGCAAACACTCTGGACGAGTTAATAACTCTGGACACTGAGTTATTAACTCGCACGCTTGCCAGTTGGTGGGCGTATGAGCCTGACCCAGCCAATAAATCTATACCCAAAATCCAGTTGTGGTAGAACTGTAAAAGATAACTCCATTACACAATATCGAATGCCATTTTAGTCTCTATGGAGAGAAGATCCTCCGGCTCCACAAGAGCGGATTCTGTCACATGCATGATCCCATATAGTCTGCGCAGGTTCAAATGTGTCCCCTTTTGTGGCATAAATCCGGATTGATCCAGATGTATCAAGGAGGTAATCACTGTTCACTGACTAAGTGCCAAAGCCTTGGCCAGTACTTTAGCCTCGTAGTTAAGCAATGAAATGGGTCTATAAGATCCACATCCACAGTCCGTTGGCGGTTTACCCTCTTTAGGGATCACCACTATCACTACCATTCTTTGGTCCTTGACCAAAGAACATCTTTATTAACCCCTTGAAACATTTCTTGAAGGTGCTCTGCTGATTTGTCTAACATGCATCTGAATGCCTCCACCGGTAGGCCATTTGGCCCCACTACTTTCCCCGATTGAAGGGTGCGGACTGCCCGACTCAGTTCTTTTACGGTCAGGTCTTCATCTAACATGCCTTTGTCTTTGTCAGTCAACTGAGGTAGGGTCACATCCCCTCAGGAATTCCTCAGTCAGTACCTGACACATCGGTGGTGTACGTGTAAAAAGCCTCATAGTAATTAGCGAACTCCTCAGCGACAGGGGCGTAGGAGACACTAAAATTCTGGGGGGGGACAGGGACAACCTTGTGCACTTTCCAGTGACCCTATACAAATCAACGCCAGTTAAACAAATACAATTGCATACTTTCGAAGTGAAATATTGAGAAAAGCAGGCATGTAGTCACAGTTTGCATGTATGCTTTATTGTTATTTACATTCATATAGTAATGAGACCAAATGTTTAAAAAAAACATATATGAATCTTGCATCTTAATGCACAAAGCAAACAAAGGCCGCTGACTTAGGGTGGGGGCGTCTTGTTTGCAAGTGCATTATGGTTTGAAAAGTACGTGCCACTGACACAATATATATAGGCAATAAGTCCATAAATTAAACTGTGTCCACAGACCAAACAAAAAAAATAATAATTTTACAATTATTTTTTTCACATTTTCATTTATTTTTCTAAAATGATGCTATACATACTACTGTTAGGCGCTTTACTGTCTTGGTTATATTGTATTCTCTCAATAATTCTTTACTTTTTGCTGTCGTTTTGATATGTTTGAAATGTTTGAATCAACTTTAAATATTGTTTGGCTTTGTGCATATGATTGTTTTCTTTCTATAAAATCCATTGTGTCAAAGTCTATTTTATAATGTATTTGATGTATATGTAATAATTGAACATCAGTAGCAATTTTGCTACCACAGTTACAGTAGTATGTATAGCATCATTTTAGAAAAATAAATGAAAATGTGAAAAAAATAACATTTTTTTTTTGTTGTTTTGTTTTTTTTGTTTGGTCTGTGGACACAGTTTAATTTATGGACTTATTGCGTATATATATTGTGTCAGTGGGGGGAACGTGTTCCTGTTTTTTGTATTGATTATTCCCTGACTACCTTCCCCTCCCATTCATTGCTTCAGGGTCCCTCTTTGTTGTACTATTGAAAAGTACCTGCTGCTGCATTCCTGGTCTCCAGCAATTTTCAGGCAACAATAAAAATGTGAAGATAACTTTGGTGATTAATGTTCTTTTTTTGAGAGAGATCGAAGGCTTGTCTAGTGAAAGTTTTAATTCAAAAGGTCAGTGAGTTACTGCTTTTGTCTGAGATATTCTTTTGGTATTTGAAGTTTATAAGTTAAAATCCTAACATTGAACAGTGAGCTATTAACCGTCATCAAAGAGCTGCATAAAAACTTCAATGTATCGATTAGAACGTTATGATTTTTCCCCAGTCTTTCCCTATCCTAATGTTGGAAAATGGGTTCATTAGGATAGAAATCCATTCTGATTATTGAAGAGAACCCCCCAACCATGGTGTTATGTTTTACATTCTGAGTTTGTGTTTCTCTAGTGTTGCAAAGCCGCCCTGGGCACTCCCCAACTTTTTGCTGACTGGTACTGGTGGTACCTGACTGACTGACCCTGGCCTCTGCCTAAACAGCCAGTTCTATTCTGAAAGAGGCACTTAAAAATACAGTGAAAACACCTACATACACTAGGGTGCACTATGGGTTAGGGTACCCCCTATGATTGGCATGACCTCTCCTATAAGGCCCTAGTACATAATAGGGCAGGGGGATTAGAACTACTTTTAAGTCCCTAGAATATAATAAGGCATGGCAGTTTAGAGGCCAGCAGCCCTTTCTGCGCTTGCATGTGTGCACTGCTGAAGCCTGAGGTCAGTTTAAAAGTAGCCCTGTGTTATAGGGCTGCTTTTAAAATGCAAATTGTGCCCAAACTCGACTTTTGGGTTTGGGGAACTTACAAATTGATCAACTACAATGTTGGGGCAAAATTAAGTGGAAAAATGTTTTCCACTTAACTATGGCTGTCTCATATTTGCCACATAGTACATCATCTGCTGCATAATCTAACGATTTCCTCCAAAACAATTTTGTAGCTCAAACGGATCCCAAATTACTAAAAGAAATGTGACTTGTGTTGCTGTGAAGTTTAGGGCCCTTTGCAAAGGTTAGTAAAGAAAACAATTGGTCCCAGACACTCCTAATGACACTCAAGTTAGTACCTGTAGGAGAGTGTAGTATGCAATCAATTCATACAACCGAAAATGTATAATGTAAAGGCACATTCAACAGGGAAATCTCATAGATAAGAGGCCAACCAAAGTCAATTAAATTGCAAACATCAATTTATTTCCCGCTGAATCATATTCATAAAATGCAAACTTGGGGGCTGACTACGATGGCAGGCGGACTTCAGTACCACCGCCATCGAATCGGGGAATGGGACCTCTGGCCTTCAAGGTGGAGGCCCCACGATAGGTATTACAATGCGACTGCCACTACGGTGTTCGCAGTGCGTATCTTTTACATTGCAGCAGGTGCTGCTGGCTGCATCATCCGCTGCAAAGTAAAAAAAAAAAAAAGGAACATATATCGGTGCCTGCCACATGGTGCAGTGATATGTTGTGGGGCATCATAGATGCCCCCCAGGACCCATGTCTGGGGGCCTGGGGTAAAGGGGCCTACTACGGGCCCCCAATGTCCCTTTCGCCAGCATTTCCATGGCAGGTTAACCGCTATTGATAAGCTGGCGGGTAAGGGACATCGTAATCCCTGCTGCGGTGCATGGTAGGCACCACCAGCATTGTAGGAACCACGAGCCCCTCCACCACACCGGCGGGCTCAAGAAGCCCGTCGGGTGCGTGGTGGTTGGTCTTTCCGACCGCCAGGTAACCACCCGCCATTGTAATATGGCGGGCTGTGATGCAGTCACCAATGGCGGTGGGACCGCCACCGACGGGGTGACGTGGCGGTCCCACTGCCATTATAATCACCCCCTAAGTTTGGTGTGCATGCAAATCCTACATTGCCAACCCCTGGCAAGTTGCACTGCTAGTGCTGGAAAAAGGCCAATGGAGGTACCAATGGGTGAGGTGGACTGGCCTCAAGGGTCTTGTGACCTCAGTGACAGATTCACTGTCGATCTAGGATGTGCTTCTTCATATGCCTGCCCGTAAGACTGGAATTGAACTGCAGTATGGATTGTGGTGGACAGGTCCACCTGCGGGTGCTAAGACACCTGGGCTTCTAAGGTCTATCGGGCCTTCTAAGGTGTAGCATCGGAATAAGCTCTGTCAGGAGTGTGGTATGGTGAACTGGTCATGAAGGTCTGAACATGGTTCTCCAGTTCCAAATTCAGCAGCTCTGGCCAGAGTGCCACATTCTCTCCCACACTGAACACCATACTGCCCCACTGAGAGAAACTCGCACTGCCTTCAGCACAACTCAATTGTGCTGCGACTAAATTCAAATTATGCACTAGACAACAGTAAAATGCTGCCTGAAAAAAAATGAATAACACCCTGGAAAAAGCAAACACTCATAGGGAATGCAAGAATAAGCAAAGCATGTGAACTGTAATCAGAAAAAAACATGGTTACCTTAACGGTTTTAAACTCATTATTCAGAAATCAGTAAGTGATTTTGCCTGAAAAGTTCAAGACATGGCTACAGGACCAGGAAGGGACCCCTTTCAATGTCCATTGCTTATATCCTTTCAAAATATATGCAGTTTGGTTTAAAAAAGACCACATCCCCAAACACAGAGCCGCATTTTATAAGCTAAAATAATTAAAAAGTTGAAAACTATCATATTAAACGTTTCCACTCTACCCATCAACCAGGTATTGCAGTCCCTTTAGGAATGGCGCACTTACCCACCCTGGGAAAACAATGTTGTTCAAAGAAAGAAGATAAAAAGAAAGTAGCGCTTTCACTGGCAAACTCTGTAAAGTGGCGCTAATGTGTGTGGGTGTAAATAACAGTCTGGCCTGTCTGCTGTCCACTCTGTATTGCTTTATTTAGGTATTTAACTATTTTTTCTCTCCATTCCGAGGTTTTTCTTTTCAATAGAAAACGGTCAGAAAATGAGGACATTTACAGCCAAAGTGTTCAGCCTTTTTTGGATCAATTTCACAGGGGAACAAATAAAAAAAAGGAGAGGCAAGAGAGAGTACCTTAAGAGCTGCCTCTTGAAATCAGCACGTAAGCAGGAGCGAGACAGAGACAGAAAGAGATGGAGGAATAAAGAGAGGAGGGCAGCCGCCAGAGGCAGATCAGGAGTAGTGGACACGGTCCTTGCCATGAAGGAAAAGAGACAGCGTTTATTTTTTCTCCGTTCTCTGCCCTTCCCAGAACGGCTGAGCCTTCCTGCAGCATAACAAAAGGCAGAGAGCGGGTGGCCTCTGACTCCAGGCAGGTCAAGTGCAGGGCCATTAGGTAGCGCTTTCGCGTGCTAATGGCCCTGCGATAACAGAAGGGAGAGGGGAAATTCCTTTGCCCCCTCGTCCCCCGTGTCCCCCCCACTCCAAAATGTGGGGGGGATATATCCCCCGCGTCCCCCACACTTCCTACGCCCATGCTCAGCGATCTTGTTTCTGGTGACTTGTGGCTTCCCTTTCTCATCCTTTATCCCAGCCACACCAGCAGTTTACTTGCTTTATCTGCCACATCGTATAAACGGTGCTGGGTGGCCAATGCCTGTGCCCGGGAGCAATGTTCTTAATTCCCATTACTGCAATTGTCACAGATGCCCCAATGGGGACGAGGCCGTCTTCCCCCCCCCCCCCCCAGCCGTATGAGACTCCAAGAGTGCGATGTCCCTCTCCAGAGGTACACGTTTCAGGTTTCGTTCTTTTTTTGATTGCTCCTATGCAGGCTTAGGCATGGCTGCTCAACTGTTTTAAATGCCTCCCACAGCACTACGGGCAAACCCACCAATCCCAGGCTCTGTTTAAAGAAGAGCTCGCCCGTTTCCTCATACTCAATCTAAATTCCCTTTCTTTGAGGAACCAGGGGTCAATCCTTAGGGGCAGAACATGGTCCCTCATCGGACGTTCGTACCACTCTAACTAGAGCGTGATCTGTCACTGCCCGTGCCACATGCACGGCCATCTTAAAATCACCCAAGCTATTAGTCTGTGTGACCATATAGTCCAAGCGGGCCAAGCTCCCGTGTGCTGCAGACGTCTGTGAATTCCCTTGTCTCTTAGCGGACCTGGGCTCCTCCCGGAAGCTCCCCCCAAAAATCCAGTTCTATGGGGACTACATCATTCATATTTCCTCCCAGAACCAGTCTACCCTCCGGTAGCTCTAGGAGTAGGGGGCCGAGTAGATCAAACGTGGGTGTCTGCAGCCTGTGAGAAACCTACAGTGAGCAAAGGTTGAGGGTCTGTCCCTCCCACCGGCCACTCACCGCCACATTTCTGCCCAGTGGGTCACTCCATGTCTTTGTGGGGACATAAGGCAGTGTCCTTCTACATAACATCACAACCCCTCTGGGAGCTGTGGTGTAACCCGAATGTGACAAAAGTTTGTATTCAAATCTGTTGAGCACTCTACAGTGGTCCCCTCTGAGGTGTTACATTATTACAAGAAACATTTGGAGCATGCCTCTTAATGAATTGCAAAACCACTGCTCTTTATTTTACTAGTGAGGCCATTTTACATTCCAGGACCAGAGTCCCAGCGACTGTCGCTGGGTCCCCGACATATCACTAGCACTTGGCATATCCTCAGACCTGTACATATCCAACATGTCTGGTGGGGTACCTACCCTCCCCCCCCCCCCCCCATCTCCTGGATCCAGTTCTTGATGCAACATAAATCCAATCCACTGTGTACCTGAGCACTTATAATCCAAACTGTTACCTTACAATAACATCTAAACTTTCCCCAACTGTGAAACCATTCCCCCCTCCGTGCAACCCTACTAAATTGGTCCAACACACCCCAACTCCCTCATCTGAAGAGCGCCTGTTGCCCCAACAATAACATTCGATAACCAGTAAAGGGGTACCTTGGCCCTGCTTGCAACAACCTGTTTATAAATGCATTCTTATTATATGCCCCTATTGTTCCTTGTACTACTGAAGTCCCGTAGAGATTGATAATGTTATGTCAAATAACATAAGATTGTTCTAGCCTTATATTTTGGGGCTCATGCTAAGACAGCTTCATTGGTGCTCATCTCAAGTTGACTCTTTCAGCTCCTGTAATATCAATATAAAGCATGGATGTTTCAATGATGGAACAATCCTTGGTAACATGATGCAGTTGGTTCGTGCAGAACCCTCTATATCAATGGCTTTAGATGAAATACCAAAGGATGAATCATTTCTTGTGATGGCAAATCTTCAACCAAAGTCAACAAAGGACTTCAAGCATTTTACATAACAAGACACTCTGGAAAAGCAAATCCCAAAACTGCCCCAGAAGACATCTGTTTTCCTAAGGCATATTAATGCAACAGTTATTATAATCTCCAATCCAGAGGCAGTGTAAGAACGTTAAATATTTACTTTTTTAACTCTTTTCGAACGTTGGAATTCTGCCACATAGATACTTTTGTGTAGAATATGAAGTTTATGAACTTGAGACATTTAATGAGCTCAATGGATCTCTAATAGATATACTTTCCTTTTTCATAACAAAAAAATCACTTTGCCAATGCCTGTGGTTGGCAGTGGCACGTAATTATTGCCCATAGAAATACACGCCATCACTTAAAATCTGCCTCAGCAGTGTTTATGCAAGCATTCTTTGCGGAGACCTCCAATCTTCACAAATATAAAGCACATCTTTATCCTGCTTAGATAACTAGCTAGATAAGCCCCAGTCTCCGGACCAGGTTATGGTGAGTCTTTCGTTTGAGGCAGTCTTCAGTGCCCAGGTTTTTTATTTTTTTATTTTAAACCACAAGTAATGCCATTTGACCTTTTTAAAAGATTACAATTCACAGAAGCACTCGTGTACCTTTGGACCCAGCCCTTTCTACCCTAGAAAGTGCTCACAGGAATCGAATATTTTGCCATGTTTACAGTAACATCTGCATGGTGGTTCTAAAGGCTTCTAGGTTTCATGGCTTAATGCATTCATACTCTTTTATTTATGAAGCTAAGTATGAGAGCCTTACACCAACACCTGTATCTTCAGTGCTATTAGAGAGCTATGCCTCAGTCAAAGCTATCACTGACATCATTCACAAAGGCAAATTTACCCTTCTGGATTTACTTATGTGTAATTCTACTCCTGTAACACAGGTGTAACTACACTTTTTCGCTAGCCACCATTTTCAAGTGTAGATTTAAATATAATTTTAGATTTGCATGTCTCAACATCTGAGACTGCATTTATAAGTGTAAAGTTACTACTAGTTACTTTTCCTACATTGATGGAGATCTCAGTCTCTCCTGTGGGAAAGTATAGGAGAAATTAATAAAGTTAATTAAAAAAAATATGTACAATATTTTAGTGTAAAATAAATGAATGATTGTTATCCTGCAACTGATACAATACAATGTTAGAGCACATACACGCTTCATAGTACATGTGTATTAAATAATCCGATCATTTAATTGTATTAATTATTTGGTATGTATTATTTTATGAACAAAATAAAAGAAAACCACTTCTCATTAGCATTTTTATTTGTAATTAATATTTAGTAAATTTAAAAGATGGGTTTAATTACTAGAAAGTATCTTTTAAACTTTTTTAAGACTAAAAATCTAAATGCGTGGATATATTCGGCAAAGTAACTCCAAAACAACCTCCAGCTAACAAAAACCGGCGAAGGAGGAGACGGACCACAAAGAATCGGCGAAGTGAAATTTATTCAGCCCAGTTACAGCAGTGCTATATATATATCCATGCCTCGCTGCTCTTTCCAGATCCACGGGACCCATGGGAAGTGGCGCGCAAGCCTGTAGAGCGATCCAGCTATTTCCACAATCCAAAAGTACTATTCAGCGCTCTCTCGGGGTATAAGCCACTCAAAACCAAGTAAGAAGTTTGCAAAAGCTGTTTATTCCACAACGCGTTTCAACTGTCCAGCACTCTTGGTCACGTGATATCTATATCTATCTATCTATCTATCTAATCTCAGTGCTCCTCTTTTTCGGAACAAAACCAGCACTCGCGGGGCAATTACGGAAAGATTTAATTATCTTAACAACAAACCCGTTTCGGCATACCCGTCTTCGTCGGTGTTACTGACACGGCGGCAGCACCCATTTTTAAAGTCATTTCATTGATTAAAATAGACATAAAGGAAGCATATGCGGGCTATCACCAAGCAGGACCAGACGTATCCAGTAGCCAGACATTTTGCTAGTATGCACAATAGCAACAGGGATCTGTTGACGTTCTTTGGTCTGGATTATGTCCCTGTTAGCATCAGAGGGGGTGACCGAATCCTGAAGCTACGTAGACTTGAGTCTCGCTTTATCATTGACCTGCAGACAAAAACCCCAAAAGGTTTAAACAGTGGGGAAGAGTTGGCAGTTCATTTGGGAAATTAGCTCATATGATGTAATGATGTGTTTTGTCAGGTTGTCCACATATGAAATGAAACAAAGATTGAGAGATGACTTTTATTTGTTTCAGGTAACACAGGGGGTAAGAGGCCGATACACGGCGTGATGTAAATTACCATAGTTTCGAAATGATAAAGAGGTGCGGCCAACATGGTCATGCCTATAGTGATATTATAAAATATGTGTTCGAGGCATATGAGCTGCAGATTACACACTTGTGCATAGATCGCAATCTGGTGTTGGGCCCGGATGTTTGCAGTTGTTTTTCCTTTTGGAAAGTCTTTGGAAGTCACAAGGTCGGTGACTCCTCCTTTGGATCGTATTGCGCATGGGCTTCGGCTCCATCCTCAGATTGTTTTTTTCCGCCATCGGGCTCGGATGTGATCTTCGCGCTCCGGTTCCGAACAGCTTCCAGTCCGACGATTGACGCGCAATCCTCACCCCAACTCGCGGTATTGTTTTCGATTGCGATCTCCCCACTCGACGCGCCTCTCATCGGCAAAAACCTTTGATTCCGGTCGTTGACAAAGGTCTTCGGGCCTACCCAAGCTCCGGTCCTGGCTAATGGAAAGGACTCCCTTCAAGAAGTGCCCTCAATGTGGGTCCAAGTTCCCCCACACCGATCTCCACGAAGTATGCAATCTCTGCCTCTCCCCTGAACACGAGGCTCGAGATTGTCCGGCGTGTAAGTCCTTCCGGTCCAAGAAAACCATTCGAGACCGAAGGGCCAGAAGAACCATGGCACACTCGTCGACGGCGATTCCGGACGACATCTTCGGGGAAGGCGTTGACGCTCCAGAAGAACACCACACTGATGAGGGACTAGTCCGCGCCTCCGAAGCCGACGATTCAGATGTGGAGGACATCACTCTAGCACAGAGGGTCGCGAGTACTAATCTCCCCCCCCCCCCCCCCACACCCTCACCGGCACCGAAAAAGACCAAAGACACTGCTTCCCACACCGCACCTTCGGGCCCGGTCAAGAAGCCGATTAAGCCTTCCGGCGGCTCGGGCTCGAGCCAGCCCACCGTCGGTGCCGATAAACACTCTTCCACACTGAAAAAGAAAATGGCCTCCGCTTCGACACCGAGCCCCGCACCGAAACACTCTGTGTCGAGAACCAGCTCCAGCTCCTTGGTGCCGACACCATCTTTGGCACCGACAAAAGCACACAAGGCCACCGACACTTCGAAGCCGAAATCCATCTCGGCACCGACCAAACAATCTGACTTTTCCAAGCATAGTTCCAAACAACGAACCAGCGCGGATAAAGCCAAAAAAAACAACGGCCCGAGGCCTTCGGCGCCGACGGAGCAAGCAACATCACCAGAACTCTTTACACCGGATCCATTACAAAAAACACTAACCAAGGATCCTAAAACCGGACATTTGATGCTCTCCATCAAAAAGAGACAGCAGGCAAAACCTGCTCCGCCTCCACCTCCAAAGAGGAAGGACTCTGCTACCTCTCCTTTCAGAATACCTTCCCCACCTCCACCGCCCCCTCCATCTTCCCCTCCTCCACTGTCTCCGCCCCCACCTCATCATTCCCAAACACCCTCTCCGGATGATGATGATGATCAGGGGGACCCATATGATGACATAGGAGACGTGCCCCAAGATTTACCTACAGGGGACCCCACTCCCACAGGCTCTCCAGACCCATGGGACGATTATAATATCCCTGACATCCCTAACGTCCCACAGGATGATCTCTACCCTTCCAGACCTTCCCCACCAGAAGACTCACTGGGGTTCAACCATCTACTACAAAGGGCAGCACACTATCACGGGGTAGATCTCCATACCGACCCCGTGGAGGAGGATTTCCTCCTCGAAACGTTTGACACCACACATAGGACTACCTCCATATTGCCTATGCTCAAGGGAGTTATAAAACATGCGCCAGAGGTCTTTAAAGACCCAGTCAGAGCCAGGGTCATTAACCCGCGCATTGAAAAGAAATATAAATCCGCCCCTACAGATCCCTCCTACATCAGTGGGCCAGCACCACTAGATTCTCTAGTAGTGTCCACAGCACGTAAAAGGGCCAACTCCCAAGTGTCAGGTGAAGCACCACCACCTGACAAAGAGTCTAAACTCTTGGACGCATCAGGCAAGCGTACTGCATCCCAAGCTGCCAACATATGGCGTATCGCTACTACACAAGCGCTACTAGCCAGGTATGACGGGGCCCATTATGACGAATTAGAAGCCGTAATGCAACATCTCCCGGATAAATACAAACCTAGGGCCAACGAGCTAATTCAGGAGGGCAAAACCATTACTAATACCTCCATACGTTGTGCCCTAAATGCAGCAGACACAGCCTCCAGGGCCATCAATACTAGTGTCCTCCTCCGTCGCCATCCCTGGCTAAGGATCTCAGGTTTTAAACCGGAGGTACAGGCCTCCATCCTCAACCATCCCTTTGACCAGGAACATCTGTTTGGCCCAAAAGTGGATGAGGCCCTAGAAAAGATGAAAAAGGACACAGACACGGCAAAATCCATGGGAGCTTTACAATCACACCCTCTGTAGTGGACAGCCAACACTACCAATTCAAAGTACTCCCGTTCGGAGTCACAACAGCACCACGAGTATTCACCAAGTGCCTAGCAGTAGTGGCAGCACACCTCAGGAGACAACACATCCATGTCTTCCCATACCTAGACGACTGGCTAATAAAAGCCAGTTCATACAGCCAGTGTGTACAACACACGCATGCCACTATCCAGCTACTTCACCAACTGGGCTTCACAGTAAACCACGCAAAGTCCAATCTACAACCATCCCACATAAAACAATACCTCGGTGCCACCATAGACACCTCAAAGCGCTAGCCTACCCCAATCCTGCCAGGATTACAAGCATTCAGGCTCTACGCGCAAAATTCATGGCACAACACTCCCTTCCAGCTCGAGTGTTTATGCAACTAATAGGGATGATGGCCTCTTGCATCTTCATAGTACCTCATGCAAGACTCCAGATGCGTCCTCTCCAAGAGTGCTTGGCGCGCCAATGGAACCAGGCCCAAGGTCAATTAACAGATCTGGTGTTGGTAGACGGTCGCACCCATCTCTCTCTGCAGTGGTGGACCACCACAAACCTTTCCAAAGGTAGACCGTTCCTGGACCCGGTTCCTCAGATAGTACTAACAGACGCATCGCTCTCCGGCTGGGGAGCTCCTCTATCACATCTCACCATGCAGGCCACATGGACACCTCAACACAAGTTATTCCATATCAACCAGCTGGAGTTGCTAGCGATCTTCTTAGCCCTAACATCTTTTCAAACACAGATTTCAGGCAAGGCAGTCCTAATCCGCACAGACAACTTGACAGCCATGTACTATATTCAAAAATAAGGCGGCACACACTCCACAGCTCTCTCAGCTAGCACAGAGCATATGGAGATGGGCCATACCTCAGAAAATCTTTCTCCTAGCTCAGCACGTCCCAGGAGTCCAAAACACTATGGCAGATCTGCTCAGCAGACAAACACAACAAATCCACGAGTGGGAACTCCACCCACAAGTTCTACACCCGTACTTTCAGATGTGGGGGCATCCACAGATAGACCTCTTCGCCACCCAGAAAAACACCAAATGCCCAAGCTTCGCCGCAAGATATCCACACCCATTGTCCAAAGGAAATGCGATATGGATGAACTGGTCAGGCAGATTTGTGTACGCTTTTCCGCCTCTCCCACTCATTCCACTAGTGGTGCGCAAACTACAGCAACACTCCCTCACACTAATCCTAGTAGCTCCAACTTGGGCCAGACAACCGTGGTACACCACACTGCTGGAACTATCTGTAGTACCGCACCAAAAATTACGCCTCTCTCCACACCTCTTAACCCAGAACCATGGAGAGATCAGACACCCGGACCCAGCTCAGCTCAACCTTGCGATCTGGCTCCTGAAATCCTAGAATTCGGTTATCTAAATCTTCCCCCTGACTGTATGAACGTCATCAGGGAATCTAGGCGACCCACCACTAGAGCGTGCTACGCCGCCAAGTGGAAACGTTTTGTTGTCTATTGTCACAACAACACCATCAATCACCTAGACGTCTCCATTCAACACAACATAGGCTACTTACTCCACCTACAAAGGTGTAATCTAGCCTATACGTCCATTCGCCTGCACCTCGCAGCCATAGCAGCTTACCTACAAAACAGGCAACATCTATCACTCTTTAGAGTACCTGCAATTAAAGCCTTCGTGGAAGGCCTTAAAAGAATAATTCCCTCCAGAGTGCCACCCTCGCCTGTGTGGAACCTAAATATCGTTCTCACCAGACTAATGGGGCCTCCCTTCGAACCGCTGCACAAATGTGAACTCCAATTTTTAACGTGGAAAACCGCTTTTCTCGTAGCCATCACTTCCCTCAGAAGGGTCAGTGAGACACAAGCATTTACCATTCAAGAACCTTTTCTACAAATGCACCATAACAAAGTGGTTCTCCGTACCAACCCAAAATTCCTCCCTAAAGTCATTTCTCCCTTTCACCTAAACCAATCTGTCGAACTACCAGTATTCTTCTCGCAACCACAGACCGTTGCATAAAGAGCTCTCCACATACTAGATGTCAAACAAGCCTTACTCTACTACATCGAGAGAACGCAACCTTTCCGTAAGACCAAACAACTGTTTGTCTCTTTCTCTCCACCACACAAGGGCAACCCCATCTCCAAGTCGGGGATCGCTAGGTGGATTGTCAAATGCATTCAGATTTGCTACCACAAAGCAAAACGAACGCTATCCGTTCCCCCTAAAGCCCATTCTACACGTAAAATAGGGGCTTCAATGGCTTTTCTAGTAAACATTCCATTAGATGATATCTGCAAAGCAGCTACATGGTCAACACTGCACACTTTCACTAAACACTATTGTGTAGATGTGCAAACTAAGCAACAAGCTAGTGTGGGCCAGGCTGTACTCAAAACGTTATTTCAAACCACTGCAACAGATATGGGTGGTCGCCGCTAAGGATGGGTACTGCTATATAATCTATGCACAAGTGTGTAATCTGCAGCTCATATGCCTCGAACGGAATATGCTACTTACCAGTTTGCATCTGACCTTGGCATGTAGAGCTGCAGATCCACACACAAGGCTACTTTTATCTGTTCCAGTTTATCTTATTTAGATACAACACACATAGGCAGCTTCATTGTTTATGACTACGCTCCATCATTTCCCTGCTGGTGAAAAACAATCTGAGGATGGAGCCGAAGCCCATGCACAATACGATCCAAAGGAGGAGTCACCGACCTCGTGACTTCCAAAGACTTTCCAAAAGGAAAAACAACTGCAAACATCCGGGCCCAACACCAGATGGCGATTTATGCACAAGTGTGTAGATCTGCAGCTCTACATGTCCAGAACAGATGCATACTGGTAAGTAGCATATTCCTTATCTTGCCTAAAACTATAGGATGAGGCCCGTGAAGGGCATTTGGCCGATACATGGCAAAATTGTGTCATGACAGACAATGTAAATCCATATACGAAATGGATTTTACTGATTGTCATAGGGGATTTTACATATTAGATGCTTTGGTTGTGAAACCGATACACGCCATAAATGGGAAACTATTGTATGTGCAAGATCGAAATCATGTTGCCTGCTATTTTTGGTGATTAGATCTAACCATTCAAAGATGGCGCCTATGAACGAGTAGGACATTTTTTCCTTCCTTTATGTCTATTTTAATCAATTAAATGACTCTAAAAATGAGCGCCGCCACCGTGTCAGTAACCCCGACGAAGGCGCGTATGCCGAAACGAGTTTGTTGTTAAGATAAATAAAATCTTTCCATAATTGCCCTGTGAGTGCTGGTTTTGTTCCGTTAAAGAGGAGCATTGGAGCGTTGATTTGTTACACGGAGCGCCACCGTGTTGTCGGCACCCGCTCGCGAATGCTCCTGAAATATGGTGTATGTGTATATATATATATATATATATATAGAGAGAGAGATAGAGATAGAGATAGAGAGAGATAGATAGAGAGAGATAGAGAGAGAGATAGATATAGATTTTTTTTTCAATATTTATCTACATTAATTAAAAATTGGCTTGTGCAGATACCCACACAGAAAAAGATAGGAGAGAGTAGGCCTCTACACAAAGGTTTGTAGATGCATTTTATAGTATGTGAATTGTATTACTGGAGTACTGCTTTACCTACTGCAAAGTGAGGTTTTTGAGTAAGCCTCGTATTGAAATCTTTTCAGTTGTGGAAAAAGTTCAGATCTCCATTTCAGGATCTTGCTCCACAATTAACAGATTTGTTACAATCCAGCAGAGGGCTCCGTGAGATACAGGGTTCTGACCTCAAACAGGCTGCACACCAGCCACCGGATGGTCAGTGCCATTTTTTAGCCCTCAAATTGTTCCTTACAGTCTTGCAAGAAAGAGTTGTTCAAGACCTGACCAACACTACTTCTGTTATGTTCTAAATCAACAAGCTGCAAGGGACTTTCTCGCATTTACTTTTTCATTTAGTAAATCAGATCTGTGGCTAGTCTTTTCAGAAACCCATTCTTCCTGATGTGTCCCTTGTAGAAGCGAGGAAAACGCGAGGCAGATTCTATAAGCCCAATCTAGGTTGGTCTCCATGAATGTGAAAACAATCCGAGAATAGAAAATTTTGAAACCTGGGCTTCCCTTTCATTACTGCTGGTTTGCCTCCTACTTCACAGGGGAAAGTTCTGATGTTGGAGGCTCTCCAGTTAGATTGATCAGCAAAGTTTCTATTTGCCTTCCCCAATATTACACAGATACATTACTCTTATCAGAAATTAATTCAGGCTAGCAACCTGGCCTTTTACATTTTGGACAACTTTCATCCTTCTCACAGCAGTTTTCTGGAGGATCCTTCCAGAGCCCTAGTTGGCTTACGGCAGAGGAGAGAAGAGGAAGCGGATTCTAAACCCCTATTTATTAAACCTGACACTAATAACCTTAAAGAGATGACATCTGAGCCTTTTCTTTGTATGGAAATTTCTTTGGGCACAGCACCATGAGAGCCATGCCTATGTGACGCATAATCATTGGACTGGTTGCATGATTTTGTGATCAGTTGACCTTGTTAGCCTCCCTATTGGGATTCTACCCAACCTGCATATGTCTGCCACAGATTTAGTTTTGCATTCTTGTTTTCACTCATACCCAGCAGATGAGAATGTTTAACTACAAGTGGCAGTCTTGAGCCAGGAGATGATCGCGTTTAATGTCGACAGATCTGTTGTCTGACTAGTAATATCAGATAGAATAGTAATCTGTTTTTACTGATAGACTGGTTTGATTATCAATTGGCAAGACCAAAGACCACTTGCTTAGCTTGATCTCTTCACCAAAAATATCAGTCAATGTTGTACCTACAGTTAACCAGACCTACTCTAGGCTAATTACTGGCTGGGAGAAGCCAGAGAGGAAATACAATTTAGCCTCCAGGAAAGTCAGTCAGGGAAAAGGTAACTTTCTAAAAGTTGCTTTTCTCTAATATTTCCTTATGTCCCATTACCAGTCCCATACTGGAGACACGGTATTAGTATTTTATTCTGTTTTCTACATAGCACAGCTAGGCCTGCCACAGTGAAAAATAGCTTTTGGGTGCTAGTTACTGTAAGGACATGCTAAGATTAAGTTTCTACATGTCCTACTGTTAAATAGTATGCACCCTGACTTATGGGCTACAAGCCTTAATCAGAGTTGAAACGCAGTTTTTACACTGCTGCAGTCAGAGTACAATGTAACGAATACTAGGGACTTAGCAGAAAGTTAAATGTACCAATTAGAAGTATGTCAATTCAACCATGTTTAGAGGGGGAGCACACGCACTTTACTACTGATTAGAAGGGGTAGAGTACAGTTTTAAAGCCAGACAAAAATGTAGGGTCCATCAAAAGGCAAAACATCTGAGGTCACCACGCAGAAAAGGCAGATTTACTTCTCGCGGAATCTGTCATACCCTGAGTTTTTTCATCTCAGCTCATGAAGAATGTCATTTTATCACACCTGCACAACCATTTTTAAACATAAGACTTTACTGGGGACTGGTGACCCCAGTGTTTTCAAGTTGTGCGTCTGACAGGGCCAGCTCCATCACTTCTACCACTGTGGCCCTTAATGCCATGTCACCCCTCGAACTCCTGATTACTTTGAAACCGCCAACATTGACCATTCGATAAAAAGTGGCAGCTGCTGTTTCACATCCTGTGATCTTGGGTCTCCAAGAAAATACTTGGTACCAATGGTTTGTGCAGCAGCTGAACATGAGCTTTTTTTAGGATTTCAGGTTTATTTCTCATCTGGACGGGGTTTTATATTTCAATTACATGCAAATGGGGAGGTCAAGAGGTGTCTAGTTGGTCCTTTCAATTGTCCGCTATCTTGAGTGCAACCTCTGAGCTCCTTCTGGTGCTTTGGCAGCCATCTGAAATATTCCTTGGTCATCTGCATTTGATCAATAAAATATTTATGCACCTGTGTATTTTGCCTATCCCATCTTGATCTGAGCTCTAGCAATCCTCTCTAAATTATCCTTTCTCGTCTCTAAAAGGCCTACTTTGGAGGAGACTTAATCATTATGGCTATTCCTTTTGTCTTCGAGGATTAGGTGGGGATTGTAGGAGTTTTATGACATCTTCCTGAACCAATGAACAAAATTGTCATTTCTTCTTTAAGGCAAAGTCTCTTATAAGATCATAATGTTTTTTTTCCGCTTTTGCAGTTATGGAGTAATCCGCCTTACCTCGCAATCCATTTGCATTCCTTTGACGAAATCTTCATTCGCCAGTTGCCATCCTCATTCCTCTGGCTCAAAATCATTTTTAGAGTAGCAGTATTCATCCGTTTACAAGTCCAAGTGATCACATGAGGATTTTTCTTTTTCCCTATCTTGCACTCCACCTAAAGTTAAAATAACCCAAACTGCCCCCTGAGATCCCTCCTCTTGACTTCTGGTACTATGGTGCGCTGATTCAAGCTCTTAATAAATTAGTACACAGCAATCCTCTTTATCATTTTACAGTATCAACAGTTACACTGTAGATTAGTGCTAAAACTTCATCCATTTTATCAGCATTTGGCATAGGTGATCCATTATGATGTACCACAAAATCTTCAACCTCTCACGAAACATCATCTGAACAATTACACCTGGATTCCCCATATCTTCCATTTGTTTCCCTCAGTCCCCCATTGTGTCATTAGTTGGATTCCATAAATCTAAAAGGATAGAAAACATATGCCTAGAACTTATTGTAGTTTGATTTCATGGCAGTTGCTAAGATTCATTCTTTTACTGGGTATGTCCCGCAGTATTTTGACTGAACCTTATTTGTCTGTATAGGCTGTTTACATTTCATGTTCAGTGTTGATAAAGCTGTCCTTATCCAATGTGCTCTACTGCATAACAAAACCTTTTCACATTGACTCCTCCACAACAGTGGCCTCTGGTACATTCAGTATGTGGATATTCAGTCTTACCTGATTCTCCATTGGTTCCATCTTTTTCAATAATGCCTTAACAGTTACCAACAGTGTCTAGTTTCTCTGCATGTAGTTTGTTAAATTTTAGGGGGACGCATCCACCAACTCATAGAGAGCCAACAATCTTGTGGATAACTCTCCACCTTCTTGTCCAAATGTGCACTCAGATACTTCAAGTTTTACCATCCTATCCTAGCCCAAAGTTCTAATAAGTTGCTGACTAACATTAGCTGTGTCTTCACCTGGAAGTCCCCAATGCCTTCATGTGGGAATTTCGCCTGCCCATCCTCATTGTCTCCACATCCTTGCTCTATTTCACCATCTTCTTGATCACTTTGTTCTTTCCCTTCAGACTTCATACTCGTTAGAAACACAAATACCAAGCTCTCCCAGAGTAGCGGTTAGAGGTACCTGTACGCTCAGGCTTGGGGTTATCACTTATCACCTCGTCCCCAGATGGTCAAAAAATGCCTATCTTGGCCTTTCTCATGATAGCATTGCAAGATAAAATTATACTAATTCAAAAACAAGTGCATCAGATTTTACTACATGACTTGACTTTTGAGAGACCTTTAAATCCATGAGTGGAGGGAGAGGAGGCGGAGTCACGTCTATCCTCTTCTGGTTTTGCACGAGCAGCGCTCTAGTTGCCAGCATCACTAGGATTGGCCGGATTCCCGCCACAATCCTCCCATAAAGCCCTTGATGACGCCCGCACACAGCGGACTAGAAGCCTAGCGCTGCAGCGACGAGCTTACTTCCTCCTCACTCCACACTATTGCATATTGCGGTTTTAAAAATTTGATAGTAACCACAGCTCAATTTTTAAGTACTTATCCATGTACTAGGGCGACCTCTGCCATTTTAAAAACATTTTAATCTGCATTTTACTGTTGTGTGTGCTTACTTGTTTGCACCCCCCAGGCACATCGCCCTCTCCCCGGTCCACCGCAGCCTTCAGGGCTGATTGAGTGGAGGGAGAGGAGGCGGAGTCACGTTTCTCCTCTTCTGGTTTTGCACGAGCAGCGCTCTAGTTGCCGGCATCACTGGGATTGGCCGGATTCCCGCCACAATCATCCCATAAAACCCTTGATGATGCCCGCACACAGCAGACGCGCACTGCGGGCGCGCCAAAGGCAAGCCTGTCTGCGCCTGGATCGGGCCCAGGGCCATCCCCCTGGCTGTAACAAACCAGCACCACACGGCACGGTGTTAGCCTACACTAGCAAGCAACTAAAGGATATTCTCCATGCTAGTAACGGCAAACAGATCTGCCCTGGTTTCAACATGGAGACTCTAGATATCCAATCCACTACCCGCTGCTCAATCTGCTCGTTTAGATTGGAGGCCCCCAACAGATAATTACCCACTCGTACGCACTCTACTTCCACAAATCAGGAAAAATTCATTCAGCCCTTATAAACGCACGCTGCCTCCCTAAACACAAATACGAAATATCAGTTCTCTTAGAGGACTATAATCTGGATCTTCTATTTATCACAGAAACCTGGGGTGACCCTCTTCTGGTCCAGACTTCTGTACCGTGTCCCCTGACGGATTCTGCGCCCGCAGACACAACAGAACTTGTAAGAAAGGAGGAGGCTTGGCGCTCATCTACCGGGACAAGTACTCAGTCAGGATAGAGGCCATTCCCTCTACGGTCTGTGAAGCATTTACCTTTACGATAATGCTCACTCAATCCCAATCCTTCAAGGGCACCCTCCTTTACCGCCCACTGGGTTCGCAGGCTGAATTCCCTTCGGCTATGGTTAGTTTATTAGAACCCTTAGCGGGAGAATCTAATTTCACCATCCTGGGAGATGTCAATTTTCACTTGGAGGCTCTTGAAGATAAGGGCACTTCATCCCTCACAGCAGAACTAGAGGCGGTAGGCCTCTCACAGATAGAGACGAGCCCCACACATTCAGCCGGCCACACGCTGGATGGTCTGTTCTCTAATAAACAGCAAATTTCTCTAAGGAACGTCCTCCCTCTAACCTGGACGGACCACTGTACAGTTCTGTTCGACATTCAGACAGGGAGGAACTCCTCTGCACACTAGTTCCTTCCCCACTAAGCAGTTTAAGGCGTGGAGTAGCATTGACCATCATATCCTCAAATCACACTTGCTGTCTACCACGCAAGATCCTGAATTGGACTCCACTAATTACATAGAATGGCTCCATAACTCATTCAGTGCTCTAGTACCACTTAAAACTGCTTCCAAAAACAGGAATGCCCCATCCGCCCCTTGGTTCTCAGAGGCACTGAGACTCGAGAAACAACGGTGCAGGAATCAAGAAAGACGCTGGCGTCAAGATTATGACAATGCGGAAAAAATCCGCTACAAGGAGGCGGTGACCAAGTACAAACATCTCATAATCTCCGAGAAAAGTAACTACTACCTTGGACAAATCGAAACTGGCCAAGATTCTGTTAAGCAGTGGTTCCAGGTAGTGGAAAAGCTATCAGGGCCGGGGATTAATTCCTCCAAAGACGCCACCCAAACTCTGTAATTCATTGGCCAGCTATTTTCAAGAAAAGGTTAGCCACATCTATGCCAACTTCTCAGCCCAAACGAAGGTTGGCAATCAGACTGACGACCCCAGTGATGATGAAATCACTCCTAATCTCTCGGAATTTAGCCAGGTCAGTCAAGAAAAGCTTTATTTCGATTGTCTTTTTACAATCATAAAAAGCACAAGTAAAATTCAAGTTTACATAAAAATTTACACCAAAGTTTAAAAGCAATATCCATTAAAAACAAGATTTTTAGACCTGAAATATATTTCATGATATTAATAAGAATAGTGAACATTAAAAATGACAGTACATCTAAACAATGTCTCCCCTTAAATCACGATACTCTTCCTTTGACAAAGGACTTGCTTTAAAAACATGGATATCCTCCGAGCTACAGGTTCATTTTCCACAAGCTGGAGCTTGATAAAAGCAGGACAACATTGCCTCAGACCCCAGTTTTTTTAAAATCCAGCCCGAGACTTTTCCACCTGCGCTTGATGAAAGTGCTTTATTTACTTCATCAATGCTTAAGTGTAAATCCAGGGTATTATATGGAGGTCCATGGATATCACTATCTTGGCTATTCGAGATTACTTGCCCATTTTATATCTTAGAGAAGTGTTCAATCCGTTGGTCCTCGCTTTTGGCTATTTCAATAGCTGGACCCCAACCCCGTGGACAAGAATGGTCTCTTTACCACTTTCCAGAAAGCAGCGCCAGCTTTCATTTGTGAGGCTAAAGTGAGCGACTCCCACGCTTCTTTTCTTAAATCATTTTTTCTCTCTGTGAGGGCCAATTTATAATCAATTCTAGCCAGCCTGATCTTAATGATGTTCCTTGGAGTGTTATGCAGCTCGTGTTTCAGGGAGGAGTATGCTCTGGAGCACTTTAAGTCAAACCACCTCTGGGGACCAGACTTTTCCCCACCTTGTTTGAATAGTACAGCCCTTACCGCCCCTTCTATTATTTGAAAAGTGGTTAGGATGCTTTCGGGCGATGCTGATTCTTACAGGCAAGTGTCAAACTCCAATCTACACTTGGTAATCAGCTGTTTGTTTACCACAACGGGGTCCACCATATTCCAGCGAAGGGTGTACCCATTAACTTTATCAATTTTTACATTGGCTAGCGCCAGATCTACAGCCTGTTCATCCCTACCCTGTCTGTTAGTGGATAGTAATACCGATATGCATAGTGGGAAATGATCACTCGAGGGATTGGGATTAGGATCAACTGAAAAAGAAAGCAGCCTAGAGGCGTATGTATTTGATAACCATATATAATCTATTGTTGAGCAAGGGCCTCTACCATGAAAGGTCTGCGGCATGGGGGCTGGTCTAGTGCATAGTTCATTAGCAAAGCCTAGATCCAGGTTAAACAACACTTCGTTGAACAGCTCCCCTGTACTAGAGTGGCAGAAGTGAGCATTACTTATGCCTTCCTCCACGTTAAAACCACATACTGTATCCTCTTCATGTGGACACGAAACAAAATTAAAATCACCAAAGAGTTTGAGCATCTTATCATCAACATTTTCATTACACACGGTTTTCAATTCATTGCACAAGTTCTTAACCACAATAGAACTATCTGGTGGAATATTGTTATAAAGGTTAACCAGTACCGTACAATTTGAGTACAAAATGAGCCGTTGATAATATGGAGACTCAAGGTAAGACTCAATCCTAGTAAGGTTCAACTTATTGGATATATATGTACAGAGCTCACCTTTGGCTCTATCGTGTAGGCCCCCTATAGCATGGGTATTAAATGTTTTTAAACCATTTGTGTTTTGAATCCATCAGCCACGTTTCCTGGACACCTAGAATATTATGTTTTAATATGAATTCAGGCCATTGGGGGTTACTAATCTTGGAGCGTAATCCTGATATGTTCCAGGATACAAGGCTACAACCAGGGCTCACATAAGAATAGGGGAGACTGGCTACGAGGGAGACATGAGAGTTACTGTCTCCATGGCAGGGCTACGACTGGACTGTAATCCGAGTTTTAAGTAATTCTGGGGAAGGCACTTGATCCGGGGCAATAAAACCAATATCCTGGGCTTCCTCTGCTGGGAACTGAAGATTTAATAAATCCAGGGGAAGAGTCTTATCCCGAGGTAAGAACCTCTTGACCTGGTCTTCCTCTTCAGTACAGGCCAAAGATGGCATGGACTTTTCCTGCTCTGTTATAATTTGGAATCTATTTTCCTGTTTTAGCACCCTGTGTCCAGAATACCCAACTCGCTTGTCTGTGGGGTCTTAGGCAATGACTCTGAGAGGCCCGTCAATCGATGTCTTCCAGTGTGTTCAGAATATCAAAATGGTTGCTTGTTGGGACTGCGTACTTTAATTTAATGCCCTAAGTGAATCTCTTCCTCCGCAGTATACCTTATGTAACTCAATGGTGGGTAGAAATGCACCAAAGGTAGTATGGCTATCTCGTGTGGACTGACAGGCCTATTACCGGCCCCGTCTAATATTAACTGAACCAAACCTGGGGTCCTAAATATCAACACAACGCAGTCCCCTGGTAGCGACTTTCTGGACTGGCCAACCCAACCTATTCTTCGTGCCATCTTGAATTCTGTAAACAGGAGCTTGTTATTAATCCCAGTCCTTGCACTGAGGAAATAAAGCGATGTTTTCCTCAGTGATGACCAATGCTCATTATTACTGGATGACACGATGGGGGCAGTCGCCAGCACCAAGGTATACGGGGTTGCTTCTGGAGGTAGATGTAAATTTGTAGCTGGATTATAGTCAACCGTTTGGTCAAAAGACTGTTCCCTCATGGTGGTTAAACGCTGGCCTCTATCAGGTTGAATATGGTTATCCCTACCAACCGTACCCTCATTTGAACCCCGCATGGAGACAGCATGTCCCCGTTTCGCGCCACCCAGGACAGATGGCTGCTCGATGTTATTCTTAGCCGCATCACTAATTTCGGGTGCAATGTTATGGGACCTTAAGGGGAAGCCAGGATTGAGATTGGGCGGACCCCTGTTAGTTTCAAAACTCTCAGATTGATTGTTTGTAGAAGTATTTTCGCTCCTACTCCGGCAATTGTCCATGGGTCTTAAAGAGGTATTTGTCATACTTTTTTTTAATTAGCTAGCTTAGCTTCAATTTCGCTTAATTTTTGCACTATTGGATCAAATAGGGCTGATAACATTAACTCTAATTTACCCAGAAAGTCATCTTTTGCCAGGGTATGTGATGTTTCTACGATGGCCCCCTCTTTAGATCCCGCGATCGTCCCCTAAATAGACTCACTATCGGATGGATAGGCTTTACGGCCTGAGTTTTTTAACAAAGGATGATTATGTTTATGGGTGCCCTGCCCCTTCCTTTTCTTAAATGGTGGAGCTAGAGTATGCCCGTGGGCTATTTTAGCCTTCTGGCCCCTAGTGGTGACGGTTGGCATGTGTGATTTCTCAGTGATCTCCTGGACCATTGTAACTTCAGAGCCCAAGGCCAGAGAATTAGAGTGTGAAGGAGTTTCTTCATTATTCAGAGTAGCAGAGGGTGCATTTCCATTAAGCAAAATTAGGGGGTCTAAGGATGGTCTCCACTCAGTAAGTTGAATCTCGTGTATAAGAGCGGATTCAGCCCTCAAAAATAAAAGCATCCAGAGTTCCTGAAACCCCCTGCCGTGCAACAGTCTTAGGCCTACTCCTACTGGAGGCCCACTACGAAGAGTCCAAATCACCCGATGTAGATTTATTTCACAGTACCTTGGTGACAGGAACAGCCAGGAAATATCCGGTATCGACTATCAATAGCTTAGCCCTGCCTGGCCTCTTTCGGTCTCTGACGGGCTCGGACGGGCCCGGACATGCCCGTGCGCGTCCTGCGCTGCGGGAGCCCTGTTAGTCTTTTGTGCGCCTCCCGGCGCTGATTGCCGGTGTGGGCGGCGTGCGTGCCGCTTGGGATGCTGGGGGTTGTGGTCTCTGGCCTCTGCCCTCCTCTCTCTCTAGAGCAGTGAGACCGGCGCTTGTCCCCCAATGACTCCGGTGGCGGCAGCAAACCAACAGGCGACAGCTTCTGCTACGGTTAGGTGAGCCTCCCACGCTGCGGGAGCCCTGTTCCTCTTTTGTGCACCTCCCGGTGCTGACTGCTGGCGTGGGCGGCGTGCCCGCCGCTTGGGGTGCTGGGAGTTTTGGCCTCTGCGCTCCTCTCTAGAGCAGTGAGACCATCGCTAGTCCCCCAATGACTCCGGTGACGGCGGCAAACCAACAGGCGACAGCTCCTGCTACGGTTAGGTGAGCCTCCCGCGCTGCGGGAGCCCTGTTAGTCTTTTGTGCGCCTCCCGGCGCTGACTGCTGGTGTGAGCGGCGTGCGCACCGCTTGGGGTGCTGGGAGTTGTGGTCTCTGGCCTCTGCCCTCCTCTCTCTAGTTGGGAAAAAGGGGGTGGTGATGGACAGAGTTTCTGAATGATGCAGAATACTCTTACCAAGTCAAGAGATCATGGTTTTAATCCATCACCGTTTTTTAACTCACTGCACCATCCCAGCTCAGAACCTGGCTACATGCAAATTAGTCTGTACCTGTCCCAGTGCATAATGGGAACAGGGCAAACCAAACTACCAAGCCAATTCTTATACTGGGAAGGAAACAAGCTTCCGGGGACCGGTTTCTGGCATCACAGCCTTCGTCGGCCCGGCTTGCCTGAATCCTGATGGTGCAATGAGCAAGGGACTCACGTCTGAGCATACCCTCCCACACTGAGTGTGGATAAAATCGATTTGGGAAAAAGGGGGGTGGATTAAAACCATGATCTCTTGACTTGGTAAGAGTATTCTGCATCATTCAGAAACTCTGTCCATCACCACCCCCTTTTTCCCAAATCTCCTCTCTCTAGAGCAGTGAGACCGGCGCTTGTTCCCCAATCAGGGGCGTAACACAGGCCCCCGCAGCCTCTGTTGTGCGGGGGGGCCCCCAAGCTCCAGGGGGCCCCCTCAGCACAGCACTCGGGCTGCAGAGCTCCTGTTTGAGGCCGGAGGGGGCCTCTCCACGTGTCTTGCAGGGAAGCCCCCTCGAGGTTCGTTACGCCAGTGCCCACCATGACTCTGGCGGTGGGAAACCAACAGGCGACAGCTTCTGCTACGGTTAGGTGAGCCAGGTCTCACTGGAACAGATCACGGACCTAATTTCCATCGCCAAATCTGGATCCCCTAACGACCCTTACCCTCCATCAATTTTGAAATCGATCCCTGACTTGATAGGTCCCAACCTAGCAAATATCTGCAACTCGATGTTCCGCACAGGCACTTATCCTTCCATTTGGAAAAAGGCTATTATCAAGCCTCTGCTAAAGAACAATCTTGACCCCGCAGAGACCAAAAACTATAGGCCAATTGCATGTCTCCCATTTCCAGCAAAGAAAATGGAAAAATCATGAACACTCAACTGGCTCAGTTCGTTGATGAAAACAACCTACTGGATGACACACAATTTGGCTTCAGAAAGGGCCATGATACGGAGACAGCCCTCAACAAAGCATCTGATGAAATCAGGATGGTACTAGATCACGGTGGTGCCGCGGTCCTTGTGCTGTTAGATTTATCAGCAGCCTTTGACATGGTCTATCACGCCACCCTGATCGACCGTGTCTCAGCCATCGGCATCAGACATAGGGCCAAAGCCCTTCTGTCTTCTTTCCTATCCAATCGTACTCCGCTAGTAAGTCTCGGCGACTTCAACACCCCACCATTTGCGCTCCCGTGTGGTGTGCCACAAGGATCATCACTGAGTCTGACCTTATTTAACATTTATGTGTTGAACCTGGCGCGGGTCATCAAATCCCACGGGATGGGTCTAACATCTTATGCCAATGATATGCAATTGGTGCTAGCGGTGCACAATGATGGAGGGGCAGTTGCGGCAAGCTTTCAAGAAGAAATGTTGGCCATCAGTGCATGGATGGCAAACAATTACCTCAAAGTTAACTCAGACAAGACGGAGGTGATCTTTGGTAATCTCTCCCCTTGCCGGTCCCCTACATGGTGGCCAGAGAAGCTGGGATCACCTCTGTCCCCTGTCACAAAGGTCAGAAACCTGGGTGTTACATTTGACGATAAGCTGTATTTCATACTCCATGCCAACGCAGTTGTCTCCTCATCCTTTTATGTCCTTAGGATGATAAAAAAAACTCCTACCGTTTCTTCCAATCAGTGCTGGTAGAACACTCATCAGCACACTGGTTATGTCGAAGGTTGACTAGTGTAATGGTCTCCTAATCAATGCCCAGGAAAGGGTCCTGAGTAAGCTACAACTGGTGCAGAACGCAGCCGCCAGGATTCTGTCCGGCACCCCCAGGTTTAGGCAGATTTTCAAGGTAGTGCGACAGCTCCACTGGCTGCCCATAAGAAGCAGAACCAAATTCAAGGCGTTATGCATTGCATACAAGGCAACCCACAACAGAGGACCAGAGTTTCTGAAGAAAGCTCTCTGCTCATACATGCCCAGAAGACCCTTGCGTTCATCAGCAGCCGACCTGCTGATTGTCCCACAAACTAAGAAAGCCTCATGGGGCGATAGAAGATTCACAGTTGCCACTAGATTGTGGAATGCGCTTTCCCTTCATATTAAGACTATTCCTACCTTGCTAGCCTTCAGGAAACCAGTAAAAACCTGGCTCTTCAACCAATAAGTCACTCGCTCCACTGCCTTTCCTTTTAGTTCACAGCGCCGAGACACCCAAGGGTATTTGCGTGCTTTACAAGTTGCTTGAATAAAATAAATAAATAAATCAAATGCAACTTTTATTTCATTACTTCTTTGACTAATTTACTAATCTTAATGGATTCTTTTGAATATTGCATTCATCTAAATCGGCCAATCTGAATGTGCCCAATGATACACTTTATTCTTTCAATTTTGAAGTGAAAATGTAATTTCGATGGTTTCTTGAATCTACATTGTCTCATCTCAAATTGACTCCTCCCTTCATATTACTATTAGTGTTAGCTTCTCACTTGCACAAGCTCTTTGAACACACGGTTTCTTTATGCTTAAAGTACCAGTGAGTTTTAGGAATTCTCCTCCAAGAGCTTTAAATACTATTCCTAAAAGACTAGATGGTTCTGTGCAAGACCTAGCCTTTGTTTCCAAAGTTTTTTTGGGTGAACTTTTCTTCCATTTCAGCCTTAATTCCATATGTTCTCGATTGAGGAGACCTACATAATTTAAATTTTTTACCAGCCATAACATATTGGCTGAACAAAATGATACGTATCATCAGATACATTTTTCTTTATGTATGTTGATTTTGCTCCAAAAAGCAAAGGAATTAGAGCCATTTTGTTAAGTAAATAGACTCTTGTACCTCAAAATCCAGTGAAATCTGAGTCCAGAATCATCAGAAATGTTAAGCTAATTTCTTCAGATTAAAGGCAACATTGTTGGTTTTGCAAGGCAAGATCCTATGAGAGACATCTTTAGGCAACTACGTGGACCACTTGTTTTGCTTTATGTATGGTTTACTCACTTGATGATGCTTCTATAAAAGATGCAAGTTTTGTCTTTAAGTTCTACTGTGTTTACTTCAAACAGCTGTCTCACTCTTCCATATTGTTTGGGATGGAGCAGAGAGAGAGAGAGTTAGACAAAATTACACCGATGATGATTCTGGTGCACTTAAATCCTGATGTAGAAATGGAGGTAATGGGAAATACACTGAATTTGGGTAGGAATGCTACATTTGGGTGAGAAACTAAAAGTTTGTTTCCCCACCATTCTGTGACTGGTATAGTGAAAAATTCCACAGTGAATTCTCCCCAGGCTTTTGCACTTCCTCTATAAATGAGATTTTCCATTGGCAATCAACTCTGATTCAGGCCCTTAATTACTGCTCTCCTTTTATCACAACAGAAACACATTAATCACCTTTGAGCATATGCATGCCAGGAAAAACATAAAGGAACATGGGGAGTACTAGCTGGGTATAGGGTGGCCGACAAGATCTTGTAGGGACATTTGGCTTTGAGCTTCATAGAGCATTGGGAAGAGACCTTTTTTCATGAGTCCTGCCTCTGGCTTCCTTCCATTCCCACCCACTCGTGTAGGGAGGAGAGCAAGCTCTAAGTGAATCAGAGTCTCCAGGAATTACATGTTCGTTGTGGGTGGCTACAGATGCACAAGTTAAGAGACTGGAAGAGCGCGCAGAAGGTTGCATCAGGGTGAGGCGCCTTGATGAAGGTTTGACTACAGCACTCGCCTCCTCAGTTTCTCCACGGACCAACACGCTACCTCTAATTAAGACAGGATACAAGGAGTACTGTCTTCACTAACAGTGGGGTCCTGTAAGTATTCACTGCATTACACCCCGCACTAGCATGTTACAGTACACATGCAAGTTGAACATATTTACTGGCCCTGAAGAAAGCCAATCTGACCCTGAGAGGCAAACTAAATGGCTGAAACATGTTGACCACACCAAGGATAAGTAGGAGTAATTTAATATCCGACATGTATCTCTCACGACTTTAATTTTAACAGAGAATCCTGAAAATAAAATCCTAACTTGTGAATAGGAGCCTCGAGCTAATTTGATCTTTTACCTTACGCCGACACAATCCATGTTTTTCCCCCCTCTCCGTTTCTCTCCCACTATGCCCGCCCACTTCCGTCTTCAGCATGGTATCTATACCTGACTCCCATCACATAACCTTCTGATTCTTCACGGCCAATCGTCCACTAATGCTATCCTATGACCTCTCACTCTGTGACCTCCGCATTTCCTATGCTATTCCTCCCACTCTTAATCCCCCACTATTCTAACCCTCAACTGATTAGCCTTGAAAAAGCCCACGGTCAATGGACCACTAGGGTGAAACACGTGTCGGCTATCTTTCAATAGTCTGTTTCACATTCTTACGGAAAAAACTCTAATAAAAACCAAGCACGAATAACACAAGAAGACGTTTGAAATTTTTTCCAGACTCATTTTTGACATATCGAGAGGGCATAATCCTCCATCCCTCTATATACAATCACAATAACACTTCACCACAAACCAGCTCCGCTGTAATCAGGCGGTCACAGCACACCATGGAAGCACAACGGCGACCAGGGTGGAACCCTATGATAAAGCATGTCACCTACTAGGTAAATGAGTGAGGGTTTAAAAAATATTTAATGGTTGGGAAGGCGAACGAGTCTATACTTCTCCCTCTCCCTTTGTTTAATTAATATAGATGCACAAGCTTGCTATACTTTTGCCAGCTAGTGTTGAGCTTGGACGTTTGCAAATTGTTTTTGTTCGAATAAGTCTTTTGAGTCGCAAGGTATAGTGACTCCCCCCTTTTTTTTGGCAAAGCACATGGGCATCAGCTCCTTTGTTAGATTGTTTTTCTATGCCATTGTGCTTGGCCGTGTTTTGATGTAGCTCCCAGACTCAATGCCTCTGTACCCAGAGCCAGATCCCCTTCTATACCATTATTGAGGAATCCTTGATCGGTTCTTCCTTTTTCTTCTCCCTTCACGCACTTAAGAGAAAGTCACTGAATTCCAGGTCCTCTATCGGGGTGCCCTCAGCCCTTGGGGATTCTTCCCTTCCCTCTGGAGAATGAAGAGGGGTAGAGGATGATGGAACAGACATCCTTTAGGAAATACCCTCAATGCCATGAAAAATAATCCTGGACAGGTGGAACAGAGAGATGGTGAAGTGGGCTGAGAGTGAAGGGAACTATAGGTTACAGATGGCCTGGCGTAGTGGCAGTGAGAAGTCTCGGGAAATGGCGCAAGCATGGGTGGCACTTCTGGAGTTGCTAAAACACCCTCTGGATTATGGGGCGGAGGGTTCGGAGCAGAGGGATGTGGCAGGGGGCACTTGAGCGACCCTTCACTGCACGGGAGAGGGTGGAACGCGGGGAGATGCCTGGCTCGTGGTATCAGGAGGGATGATTTTTCCCGATGTTCTTGTCCAACTCATTGCTGTGTCCCGTATGGTAGAGAGCGTGGGAAGTGGACTGCGAGGTACATCTGGTTTAGTGAATAATTTAGTAGCTGGCGACATGCTTGGGTGGGTGGTTGGGGGGGGGGAGGGTATTGTTGGGGGTGGGTATTGTTGGGGATGTTTTTGAGTAAGAGAGGGGAGAGGGTGGGGGGGACTGATGTTCCACTATGTTGTATTGGAGGGTACATGTATGGTGGGCGGCAGGGTAATGTGGATATCTTATGGAATGTTAGATATGGGTCTAGGCTGCGACTGTTGGACTGCTGATGGTATTTTTTATTTTTTTTAATCCTTGTTATCGCCCAGGCATTGGGCGGCGGGGATGTGATAGATTTTACATGAACATTAATAAAAGTTAGTTTAAAAAAAAATGAAAAATAACCCTGGACTGACCTGGACCAGGTCTGTAAATTGCGTTTCTTGACTATATTACCTGTGCCAAAAGACTCACAGATGATGGATGGAATGCAGATCAAATCAAACATTCACCCCCAGTCAATAGATCTGGGTTAAATCCATTGTTCTTTTGCTAATCATGCCACCCCAATTTATACCCAGCCATATGCAAATCAGTCTTGACCCTGTGCCTCTTGGGAACAGTCCAGACTGACCTGCCCAGCCAGGACTGGACTGGAAACGAGCATCCTGGGACCAGTTATGGAGCATCACCCCTCATCTGCCATGCTAGCTTGAATCCAGTGAGCCCGGGACCCACGTCTGGGCATACCGAGGGCACTTAGGGCGAGAAAGAAAAAGACTACCTGTGCCTCCTTCCTCTCCTTTAGGTACAAAAGGATCTTTTGACATTCGAGAGACAGGTGCTAGGCCCACCTCAACATGCAGTAATCCTTCAAAGAAACGCCAGCGAAACTGACTCGCTAAGTGTGTGGAAGTGGAGGATGCAGGCTCCGTAGGCAGCTCTGCCCATCAGTGCAGACCAGAGTTTACTACCTCTAGCAGCATCTCATCTGCTTGCTCTTTGCTGGGGACCATCTTTTTGGGCCGCAATTGATGAGATGCTAGAGAAAATCAAGAAGGACAAGGACAAGGACATGGCTAAAGTCAAGGGTGTTCTTCAGACAGGGGCTCCTCTTAGAGGCAGCAGAGTAGAGGTTCTTCTAAGACAATCTCTCCTAACCAATCCCAATCCTATCAGCACCATCAACACGCCTATCTCCAGCAAGGGAGCAGTAGCTACACATATGGTTATTTCTAGGGTAACCGCTCCAAATAAAGAGGCACCCCTTCAAGGGGGCCTGTACCTCTAAGCACTGACTTACACCTCATCCATCCCAAAAACACAACATATGTTAAGGGGCGACCCAAGGGGTTTCTTGTCTACTGGGAAGAGGTCACCTCCGGTCGGCGGGTTTGTTAAATCCTAGAGCATGAGTATTGCCTCAAGCTCACCTCAACACCACCAAACATCCCACCCCACACATGCACCTTACATCCATAACACCAGCGCCTTATTCAAAAGGAGGTTCAGGCGCTCATTTAAAAGGATGACATAGAGCCACTACCAATTCAGCACCATGGCAAGGTTGTGTGCGCTCTCTGCTTTCTGATCCCAAAAAGACAGTCCCTAAGACCCATACTTGACCTCAGGCCCATCAACAAGTACTTCCTATCAGAACACTTTTACATGACTACACTAAAGAATGTAATTTTGCTGCTATAGGAAGGTGATTTCAAGACTGCACTCCATCTGAAGGATACCTACTTTCACATTTCCATCCATCTGCTCACTACAGCTACCTACACTTAGTGGTAAGTGGTCAACATTATCAATTCAAAATATTGCTATTTGGAGTCACAACCACCCTAATAGTATTCACCAAATTCCTAGCTGCAGTGAAAGTTCATCTCAGAAGGGAGGGCATCCAGGGGTTCCCCTATCTCGATGATTGGCTGATCAATGGTGTAGACAAGCAGCAGCGCCTCGCACACACTCAAACTAACATCTCCCTCTTTCATAGGTTGGTATTTACCATAAATGCCACCAGATCCTATGGACAGCCCCTTCATATTCTGCCCTTTTTAGGGGTCATCCTCCATTCAATTACAGGCAAAGCCTACTCCATCCAACCCCGGAGTACAAGCTTTTCAACAGCTACTGCCTCTTTTTCAGCTACATTGTCACCTAACGGTCCGAAAAGTAATTCGTCTCCTAGAGATGATGGCTCCCTCCATAGCCGTGGATGGCTTCCTCCATAGCCATAGTCCCTCATGACAGACTACACATGCATCCTGCCCAGCGGTGCCTGTCGTCACAGTGTCACAAGCGATGTGTCACTCTGAAGATCTAATGTTGATTCTGGCCAGCACCTATCGCTCTCTGCAGTGGTGGAACTACCACAACCTGTTTCAGGGCTGACCCTTCATGGACTCATTTCTGCAAATGACCATCACCACGGATGCCTCACTTTCAGGATGACAAGTGTGTCTCCAAGACCTAATAGTTCAGGGCTTGTGGTCACGGATCAATCATCCGACACAAGGTGGTCCTTGAAAAAGCGGACAACATGACCACAGTGTATTACCTACAAAAGCAAGGCAGCACACAGTCCTCATAGTTGTCAGAACCAGCGCAGAGTATTTTGCGTTGGGCGCTTCACCGTTGGCTATACCTCCTGGCCAAGTACCTGCCAGGAGTGGACCACGCTTTTGCAGACCACCTTAGCAGGATGCAACAAGTCCTCTTTACCACTGCTCACAACACAAAATGTCAAGATTTCTCCTCCAGGTTTCCACACCTGCAGTCCATGGGCCACCCTCTTTGGGTATACTGGTCGGGGATCTTAGAATACGCTATTCCACCTCCCCCACTTCCGTACATGGTCGGAAAGCTTCAGCAAACCTCTCTCACTCTCATACTACTGACTTTCACATAGACCAAACAATCCTGGTTTCCAACACTTCTCAAGATGCCTGTTGTACGCCACGAGAAGCTACCCAACAAGCTGGACCTTCTCACTGAGGATCAAGGCAGCATCCGACCCATGACGCCCTGGAAGTTCAATCTAGCAATATGGCTCTTGAGGTCCTTGAGTTTTACCTCAACTTCCCACAAGAATGCATCGACATTCTGAAAGATGCATGCAGGCACCCTACACACACCTGTTATGCTGTCAAGTGCAAAATATTTGTTAGCTATTGCATTTCAAAACAATTGGACCCTCTCAAATGGGCAGTTCAAGATATTGTCTGTTACCTCCTTCACCTACAGAAGTCCGGTTTAGCATACACCTCTTTACGCCTTCACGTGGCCGATATTGCATCCTACGCACAGAACAGGGAACACTCACCTTTATTTAGGATCCCTATCATCAAGAATTTCATGAAGGGGTTCCAACGGATCACCCCACCTAGAGTTCCTTGTGCCCCGGTGTGGAACCTGAATATTGTTCTTACAGGCTTATGGGCCTTACTTTTAAACCACTACACTCATGGCTCTTTCAGCTTATCTTTTCGAAGTTCGCCTTCCTTCTCGCTATCACATCCCTAAAAGGTGTTAGTGAATTACAGGCTCTCACATTACAATAGGCTTTCTTTCAGATTCATAACAGAGTGGGCCATAGGATCAACCCTAGATTCCTCCCAAAGGACTTATCCCTATTCCACCTCAACCAAACTATCAAGCTCCCTTCTTTTTACCTCAACCATACACAGTAGCAGTAAAAGCGGTTCACACTCTTGATTTAAAACAGGCCCTTGTTTACTACATCAAACAAGACATTCCACAAAATAAAAAAATATTTTTTTGCGTTTACCAAACCTCACAAAGGTCAACCTGTGTGAAAGGTGGGTATATCCAGGTGGATAGTCAAGTGTGTCCAAACCGGTTATCTCACTGCCAAGAGAACATTACCTGTCATGCTCCACTTGTAAGAAAGGGACCACTATGGCTTTCCTGGATAACATCCCCCTAGCTGATATTCGCAAGGCAGCTAAATGGTCCACGCCACACATATTCCCTAAACGCTGCTGTGTGGATGTCCTTGATTGCTTACACGCTATAGTTGGTCAGACAGTGCTAAGGACTTTGTTTCGCACATCTTCACCACCCCCTGGCTGACCACCGCTTAAGAGTACTGCTTTACATCCTATGAAGACCATGTGTATGTACAGCAACACACCTTACTAATGGAAAATGTTACTTACCCGAAAGCATCTGTTTGTAATGTGTAGTGCTGTAGATTCATATGCACCCACCCGCCACTAGGGAGCCAGTGGTTACTACAATTTCTTTCCATTACTTATAGGCTTTCACTTATGGTCATACATTCTACTCCATGAGTACGATATCCACTGTGCAAAAAATAATCTAACAATGGAGCTGATATATATGCACATTGCCAGCTAATGGTGGAGGCCCTATACGATGTAAATCGTAAGACTTCTACCCAACACTATATGGCAGGAGTATGCAGAACATGTGAATCTACACCACCAAATGTTACGAACATATGCTTACAGGATAAGTAACATTTCTCTCTTCCTTTTCATGTACTTCAGTGTCCCTGCTAGAGAGTAATCCTAGCCGAAGGGAGAGCCTGGGAGAGTTTGGATTCTATTGTGATGCTGTTGTCAAGATTTGAGCATTTATAGTGCATGATAGTGGGAGTTCAATTAAAAGATGTTTAGTCTGTTTACTTAAACATGCTGTTTTATTTGTTTCTTTCCTTCTTTCACAGCAACGATCAACGGTGGCTTCCATGATGCATAGGCAGGAGACGGTAGAGTGTCTGAAGAAATTCAATGCGAGGAGGAAGCTGAAGGTGAGTACAGGGTCTTTTTACTGTTTTATCAGTCAAAAAAACCAACGATATAGGTCATTGTTGCAATAATTCAGTTGCAGCCTTAATTTCCTTTGATCGTTGAGTCTGTCTTTTCTGACCCGGCATCTTTAGTTTCCCCATCTTGCCCTTTTATGGGTTGGTCACAAGGGGGAAGGAATCCATCTCCAATCCAATGAAGTCCTGTATTTTGTTACTTTACTTTATTCGTTTTGTTGTTTATTTATCTTGCTGGCTCTGTATCTCTTCCTCACCATGGGGGGCTACTATTCCCCAGAATTCCCACAGACTTTGTCAAATTTATTGAGGCACTCTTTGCCTATGTATATGACCACCACGTATCTACGCATTGCCATTCTTTACTTATCCCACAGTCTTGTAATATCGCTTGTCCTCACCAGCCCAATAACACAAAATAGTTTATTGTATCTTGGCACCACTGAGTTTCCCCAAACTCCTAGTTCCACTAACTTCTCTTTTGGCTCTACTAGGGTTTCACATTCCAACCTTTATCCAGAGTATATCTGTGTAGAGACCTTCCCATGGTGTGTGTGCCAAAGTGTTCCTTAACTCCCCCCCCCCCCCCCCTCCCTTCGCACACACGCTTAGACTTTTATCAGTCAGTTGTGTCTTTCCCCTTGGAATATATTAGGGTACATGTTAAATAAGCTGCATGCATGGGGTTGTAACAGTGCTTAATTTTAGACACTCACGTTTGGGGACCAGCACTTATTTTTGCTCATCATATATTTACCGAGAGCAAGAGAGCAGAACACACAAAAGAAGAAAGGAGGAGGATTTGCAGGGATGAGTAAAGAGGCATTCACAAACACCCCATATCAATGGAATTGTTTACTATGCTGACCCAGCTTCTGGACAGCATTAAATATGATGCCCTCCCTCCTTAGACCATAGGACTATATGTGCTCCCAGAAACCTTTAGCGTAATACATAACCTATTAACTAGCTTTATCTTTGCCTGCCTGCTGGCGCTGCCCCATGTTGAACCACCCAGACTCCCTAAGCCTTCAGTATGCTCAATCGCTCACATGCCACCACCATAATGTAGGTTCTATTTACTCCTCCAGTGGTATTGGCAAGATTGCTCAGCACTGTCTCCACTATAACAGATGCCTAAAGCGCTAGAACGTGACATTTCACCTCGTGATATTTTGCTCACTGGAAAACTACTGTCTGAGCTGCCAACCACTTTTAGATTGCACTGTTGCTAACGTAATGAAAAAATGTTCAACAAAAAGGTTTAAAACGGGGTAGAAGGAAGAGAAACACGGAAAAACCGTCACAAATGGAGAAAGAAGGGACCTGCAAGAGAGGAATAAAAGGGGTTTTGGGAGTGAACTAAAGAGGGATGAGGTGTATTCAAGGCTGTGCAGCCTTGGTAATCGGCGCTCCTTCTGAGCAGAGCTTTGGCATTAGCACTCATTTTATCACAAATTACGCACAGTTTTCAATCTTATTAATACGAATCCTGCTCTAATGGCTACCACCCATGGCCCTATACTTGCCTCTTCCCATTTTCCATTTACAAACTCTGGAGCATCCTTTTACCACTGAGTTATTAGATGACGGTCTTGTCAATCTCAGTTCTATGCACTTTATTGGATGGCTTTCTTCCCATTTATTTTTTGTACCTCATGTGGAGCATAACTTGTTTACCCTTGCTTTTGATTGGCTAGGATATGGCTTTCCACTGCTGATTTCGCAGAACTACTTTTTGAATGTCATTACTTTTTTAGTACTCCATGAGAGTTCATGTTTAAGTCTTGGCATGTTTACTTTCCCTTGCTCCCCCTCCTTCTGTCTCTCCCTTCACAACCTCCCTTTTCGTGATTCATCCTTGGAAATGCCCTGGATGTTTTCCTGCAGCACTTTTGTGGGCCTCTTTTTGTCCCCTTATTTTTATTTATTTCTTTTACGTTTTGTCACTCGCTCCCGCCACCCCTCTCTCGTGACATGGTGGTAGATGTGATTGGCTTTTCCAAAGCTTGAGGCTTTTAAAATCCACTGGCATTGTCAAATTCAATAGCGAGGGCAGGCCATGTTTAAGGTATTGAAAGCAAAACTCTTTTTGGATGGCTGCTTCCTTGTGTGACACGAAGGTGCAACACATGTTGCATCATGCAATATGGTGTCTATCTTGAAAACTATTTTCTATAATTTTAACATGGACGATAAGCCATTGGTAAAGCCAGTGGGCCATTAATTCACCTTTAGCAGGTGAGAACGATTGGCTTTGCTAATGTTTGTTTCCATTCTGGGACTTTTTTTTCTGTTGTACGTACATGCAATGCACCACAAAAGCGATAGTGATTAAGTTCTGCAATAGTGCCATCATTTGTGAACCGTAGGCATGATGGAGTAACCAACTAAATACTCAAAAGACTTATAAAAATGTAATTTAGGTTAAGATGGATTTAACAGAAAGACAACAGAAAACCGACATGCCTCCAAAAGGATCGCGTGGTTGGGTCAGTAAGCACAAAAATTACAGAACTTGGGCAACAATGTCATTTTAACAGGTCGTTCTTCAAAAGCATGCACAACTTAAAAATTGAAAGGTTTGGTATGGGAGATGAAGACAAAAGAAAGAAATATAGAGTCTTGCTGAGATACTAATATTGTGAAATAAAGCTGGAAGAAGGCAGGAAAGAGAAATAAAGCAATCTAGTTAGTTTGCTAAACCATGCTAGAGAAGAACACATACAAACCTATGTCGGGTAAATGAGAGCCTTAAGCTGCCTTCTTTTCCCCAGCCGGGCCATGCAGTTTCTGCTTGAGGACCGTAGCTTTGAATAGGTAGCCACTGTTATCCACGAAGAACATGTCAAAAGTACTTAATATAGAACTATCTCGTATGCAAACAATGTTGTCTTTTTTCAACAGTTCTTCAGCCTAAGATTGCCTGTGATCTCAAAAAAGTCTCTTCTGAATTTTCCAGTTGTTGCCCCTACTTTTTCACTCATACGAACCTCCCTTTACATTCCATCCTCTACATGCCTCCACTCTGAGCACAGCCTACCCTAGGTCACATGCATGTTCACCATAATCTCTATTTCTGTAAAATGCCCACATCTTGGCACACGGATCACAATCTGTCCTTTAAGTCCTATCCCTGCAGCCTAATACTATTTCATCTTCTGTAGCTCATCTACCAGCAACGCCAACCATTTGTATAAATTCACATAACCCTCCTACTTAAGATCACTTTTAACTCTTGTTAATTTAATCTACTACTTAGAAAGTGGACTCCCATGCATGCAATGGTATCCCTAAGAGCACAAAACGAATTCCATTAACCATTGAAAAACCACTAACCTTGGTTTCTGGTGCTGCGTACTGCCCTGTGTAAAGCATTTTAGTGCCTCATCAGGGGTAGGAAGCACTGTAAAAATGCAATTAGATTAAAATGTATAACGCTCCTTGCTCACACTGATTCTAATATCTTTTTTTCTTTTTTTAAATATATATATTTTTTCAATATTTTTCTGATAAACATTCATAATTCCATACTCAGTGGGAGCATACACCATCATATCTCTACAGTGCAATGTACAATGCTGTGACAACAGTAAAGAGCGTGAACACAGTAATTCCACTTAATACAGTGTTGCGGCACATCTTGCAGTAACTGAGCAACTAATGCGGATTTGCAAGCACAGCAATACATATCAAGAAATATTCCAAACAACAACCAAGAAAGGGTGGGGACCATATCGTAAGTCATGTATACATAATGTTTCAAGCGGGTTACTACGGACCAACATTGTGCATGCATAGGGTGAGGGTGCCCATGTGGCGTACCACCACTGGGGCGCGGACCAATCGTGTTTGTCTGGGGTGGGGGGGACGGTGTTGGGAGGCAAAGGGAGAATGAGTGGTATTAAAGTATTAACCAATTTAAAGTTAACAGTATGACAAGACGGTTAACAGTGACGTATGATATCTGCCCCTTACCACTCTCATGGCGACTCTCTGCTGATCTGGCGTTTGAGTGGGAGTATCTGCCAGCCTAGCCTCAATTGCCGTGAGGTATGTTTTCCAATCAGTAGGGTTGGGTGTGATCGGGTGTCCTGGCACATGGCCATTGGGGTCTCAAGTTCAGCCATGAGGGTCATGTGTACGTCCACAAGCCACAACTGAGTAGGTGGGGCTAATTGGAATTTCCAGCACATTGCAATCCTCTGTTTAGCTACCACCAGGGCCAATTCCAGGAATGTTTTGAGAGTTTTACGTTTTGCCATATGGGTGGTGATCCCCCAACAAGAAGTGCGGGCTGTCGGGTACAACAGCGCTGTCAGTAGCCTCAGTTAGTGTGTCGGCCACTGCCGCCCATTACGGTGCCAGCTGTGGGCACGACCACACCATGTGCACGAAGGTGGTGTCCGTGTCCTGACAGCAAGGGCATCTCTCCAGATAGCGAGGGTATATCTTTGCAAGTTTATGGGGGGTGAGGTGGGTATGATGAAGATACTTAAATTGGGTGTGATGAAGATATTAAATTGGGTATAAAGTGTGTTGTTCACTGAGATCATTTTTGCGATACCCAGACATTGCATCCATTGGCTGTCAGTTAATGTAATCGAGAGTGCTTCCTCCAGTAAGCCCTGCGCGTCGTAAGAGGGACCACATTGTCTTAATGAATTGTTTAGCATAGTTATGGCGCGTCGGCCAGTACCATGTACTAGTAGTACCTGAAGGAGCCTTGATGCTGGTTCATTGTGTCCTGCCCCATATCTTGTGGAGGTAGTGCGTGAGTGTCGCGTATAGAAGAAGGGTCCCATGGGATCCTATAATCGCACGCCTGGTTCTCGACTGTACATAGAACCAAGTACGCGAAAAAGTCGCCCCAGGAGGTGACACTGACCCTGGTCCATTATGTCACCTCCGGTCGAGAGCCCAGTGCGATGCAACCAGGCAACTCCCAGAGTGGTAATTCAACAGCATACGGATGGGGTGCATTTCTTGTTCAATTAGCAAGACGAACACGAACGGACCGTGGACATTAAGATATTCCCTGACCTCTTCGGGATCGTAATCTCCGAGCCCCACAACCATTCCAGTACAGCAGTCGGGCGAAGGCCAGTTGCCCAGCCGCCCTGCATCCCAGTTCCATAGTATTATGGCCGTCCAGCCAACGCATTGGCCACCATAATTGCACAGCTGCGTAGTAATATTCATAGTTAGGGGCACCCTCCGATAATGGGGCATACAGTTTCACAAGAGAAACCAGTTTCTTGCGCTTACCCCATATGAGAGCTAACAATAATGACTCACAGAAGAATTTCTGTGGTATTAGGAGGGGGAGGGAAGCGAAGAAGTACAGCAACCTAGGCAAGAGTAGAATTTTAGAGATGGCTATATGACCCATGGGCGAAAGAGGTAACCCAGTCAAGAGAGGAGCGGGCGCTCACCATTACTTTCCCCAAGATTCCGTCCAGTACATCCTCATTTGAGTGGTACACCTGAACACCTAAATATTTAAAGGAGTTGTGGGACCAGGGGTTTGGCATGTGCAGGAGGGTGTTTCGCTGGGCGGGAGTCGGGGGGGGGGGGGGGGGGTGTAGACATAGAAAATAAGAGATTTATCCCAATTCACCTTTAAGCCAGATACCCGCCTAACGCTTTTCCAGTAGCGCCATTAGTCCTGGTAGGACTGTCTTGTATCCATGCAAATATTGCAGCACGTCATCCTCATACAGTGAAACTATGTGCCAATGATTGTACGCCCGTATTCCCCATTTCGCCGCCCTCAGTCTGAGCTCAATGGCGAGTGGCTCCATTGCCAGCGCAAAAATGATTGGTGATAAATAGCATCCCAGAGTGGTGCCCCGTTCAATGACAAAGGGGTCTGAAATAACGGGACCAGTCTTCACTCGTACCATATATGGAAATCTATTTTCAGAATCGGGGATCCAACCCAAAGCCTGAAAGCACTGCATGTAAATAACGCCAGCCCAAGGTGTTGAACGCCTTCTTTATGTCTAGTGAGGCGACCCATGTTTGTAGTTCCAATGTGCTCGCTCAGTCCATTAGCAGGGAGAGTCTACGTAAATTATGGGAGGTGCTCCTGCCAGGTATTATGCCATTTTGGTTGCTGTGCACAAGAAGTAGGGTGATCGCTATCAGTCTATTGGCCAGAACTCTGACAAGAATCTTATCAGTATTAAGGAGGGACAGTGGGTGGTATGATCCCAGAAGCATTGGGTTCCTGCCTGGCTTGGGTAGGACCCCCGGTACAGCCTCACGGAGGGAGGAGGGTAACTCGCCTTTTACATATGCATCGGCGTATACCCAACATAAATGAGGGGCTAGTTGCGTGAGAAAGGATGTATAAAACTCCAGAGGCCAACCGTCGGCCCTGGGATTCCTACCTCTTGCCATCTGTTGAATGGCGACTATCATCTCAGGTCCAGCTATGCATACTATGGGGCGGGATTCGGGGGAGAGTGACTCCGTCCAGGAAGGAGTCCATCACGTCTGGGTCACACTCTTGAGGGGCTTTGTACAAAGAGGCATACTACAAGTAGAAGGCAGTGTTAATTTTGTCCTGCATGTTAACGATGTGGCCCTTACTGATTCTAATATCGTAACACTTGGCAGTCACGTAGTCATTTGTAGTTCACAGAGACTGCACAATAATTTCCTTATGTTTCTTGACACTCACATAAGCTGGACTATGGAAAGGTAAGATGTGTGGGCATCTGCGATCATTGGGTAGCAGACACCCCCAAATCTTACCTAACCTCCTTGAAAGCAACTCAACTGGCTGCCAGTAGAGGCAAGGGTCATTTTAAAAACTGCCTGCATAACTCACAAAACGCTCTACACTGAAAAACCAATCTACCTCGCAAATAAATTATCAAAAGCTGGTCAAAAGAGACATCTACGAAACTCAGGCAGTCTACTCTTGATCCCACCTAAAGTTGAGAGAAATCTCGCACCCGCTCCTTCTCTGGGAATGCTCCTAGAATCTGGAACTCCCTGCCCCAGGACCTGTGGGGAAACCAATCCTTCATTTCCAAGAAGAAAGTGAAGCTCTTACTGTCAATAAATACCTAAATCCTCCCCTTGAGCACCTGACCAGCCTGTGGGCGCTTGGCTTCACACCCTTTAACCCCTTCAGTGCCCATGACGAGCTGGACTCGTCATGGGCTGCGGTGGCGCTGTGCCCATGACGAGTCCAGCTCGTCATGAACTCCGCCCGCTAATACAAAGCGCGGCACTGGGCGGGGAAAGGGGCGGGCATGCAAGGGGTTAAGTTAATCAGTGCAACTCCATCACAAGAAAAACTGCATCTAATTTCCCTTGCCTGCATGAGTCCTTACCCCCGCTTCCTCAGAACTACAACGTCCATCATCAAAGACTGATCATCTTGCTTTACTGCTTTTTTTCTTCTATACTGTTATGTACTTTTCCTTTAACTGCTCCTCCGGCAAGGTCGTACAATTAATGTGATGCACTGTAACGCGCTATATATAATTATGTACCTATAATCTACCTCAAAATGTATATGCCTTGTCACATACCAAGCGTCCCTTTTTGTCACTATGTTTATGTATCTACTACATACGCATGTCAGGTATTTGGTGCTCTGATGCCCTAAGGTCAAGTCTGGGCTATATAAATAAAATAAGACAAAGGTTCTACTGTTCATGTACAACATCCAGTACTGTACCAGTCCACAGCAAATAAACACCCATCACTAACTGAACAGACGTGGAACAGCTGAAGAGATCTTCGATGTGCCACTGGAAAATCATGGACTTTGATTTAGACCACCACTGCAGGTCCCAACTAGCTACATACTGTCACTGCTTCATGACAATCCGATATGGGGTGATATTGCCAAACTCCATTTCATCAGATCGCACCACCATGTGTCAAGAATTCCTGTCATGCGAGGGGAGGAAAACGGTAACCAGCGAAAACGGACTACATCTCCCAGGATGCTTAGCGGTTGAGAGGTTATGTAAACAGGAGAGCTGTTACATAACTCAAGGAAAACACGCCCTTATGTAAACAGGAGAGCTGTTACATAACTCAAGGAAAACACGCCCTTATGTAAACAGGAGAGCTGTTACATAACTCAAGGAAAACACGCCCTATAAAGGGAGGAACCGGGAGGTACAACGCTGTCGGATATTGTGTTTACACCGACGTACCTGCTTAGTGAAGAGCAGTGTTCCGGAGTGGTGCTCCAGTAAGGCAAGAACGGAGGTAGGTCGAGTCGTTACTCCCTGGGCCGTGTCTTGCCCCATCGTCACCTGTGAAGGACCCGGAAGCTCTACCGGATAACCATTGAGCTTCGCTTTTTGACTCGGCTGAGTCAAAGCGCAGTGGCGCTTTTGCTGGTTGGAGTCGTAACTCCCAGCCCGACCAGAGATACAGGGACTGCCAGCTGTAACGCACACCAGGAGGTGTTTGCCGCGTTACAGACTCGGAAGTCCACGGGATCGATCGAGCGGCTGCTCTCGGTTCAGTCTTCTTTGCTTGTGATTGGGGTATCGGTGACGCATCACCAGGAGGTGACTCCGCGTCCCGGTGCAGTCTGAGGAAGAGGTTGAGCGGCTGCTCCCTTCAGGTAGAGACCCCGGCTGGGTGTTTCCCTGACTCCTCGATTCTCCCCAACACTCTTCGTGCCCCTCACAGCCTACCGATTGGCATTGTCGGCCATTTCATTTCTGCCCTCTGTTGGCATACGCCGGGATCGGCGTATATGCAGAGGACGGTTAGGACCATCCGTGCTGTGGGCTGGTAACGTACTTAGCCTGGAGGATTCCAGTGACTATAACCTTTGTTTATTCCTTGTATTATTTTTGCCTTCATTATAATAACTAAACCTTCACAAGTGGTTGCGTTCTCATTATCGTGTCTGTTAAACGATCCTGAGACGTTCAGGGCGTTACACCATGACTTTCCCCAACCTATGCCTGCTCAGGACCATAACACTTAAACAAAATATCCCAGAATGGAAATCCCGGAGCAGTAACAAGCCGTCCACAAATCTGGTCACATAATTGCTGTTACACATAAAGACGACCATCCTCTTTTTTTATAAGGTTGACTCAGTTTATAAACAAATCTTAGCATCAATTGATATCCCTTCTGGTTGAAAGAAAAGCCTTTCATAATTTGGTAGGAAATAAAATGTCATTTACAGTCAGGCCTTAACCTTCAGAAAGAGATGGAATAAAATACACATTTAGCATTCCCTTAATTCTAGTGAGAATATGAGGGTTAGTGGTAATAAATCTGAGGGCGATACAAGAAGTTCAAACTATCTAACTTTCCTAATTTTGTCATACTTTTCGTAATTCTATGGCCCTAATTAAGATTTAGCCTGTAATAGATGCAATAATATTCGCACCAGATAACATTTTTAAAAAACATGGTGACTGATGTTAGGCGCTATTCTTTTATTTTTTTTAATTTTTGTTTTTACTACAAGTATACATATGATGGATCCATCCACATCATGGGGAACACTACAGTATCCAATTAATAACAAAGGGAAAGAAATAAGGAAGAAAAGAAGAAATCCAAGGGAATAACAATTTGGTCACCTTTAACATATTTATTGGCCAGAGGTAGAGCATCATTCATACAATCTCCCATACGTTCTTTGCGGGTGACACAGTACCCACCCTCTCCAGGCTACCAGTATGTGGCCAGATTTAACCACCCCCAATGGATTTTAAAATGCCGAACAGGGCAGTGGAACCAACCTCTACTCCTGTACTCCTGGGAGACTTTGGTGCTAGATCTAAGTCACGTGGGTAGTTCGTTGCACTTGACAAGTACATCTGTAGAGGGCCCCAAATACCTCTGGGCCTGCTTGCGACTTAGAATAGTACAATAGTAGAATAGTACAGTTCCAGTTGGGCATTACAGTATGTTATGTCTTCTAATCATCTTTGTACTGTGGGAACTTTTTCCCTGCCCCATACGCAGGCCACTTGACGCTCATCCAAAAGTAAAGCAAGGAAGACGAAGCGCCACAGGGCCTTCCTCACTGCTGCAGTGTATGCTAACAAGGCCATTTTTGGGGATGTCTGTAGGGGCTAATCAATCGTCTGAAATCCTGTGAATCGATTCATTCCAGTATTACCCTATGCTCGCACAGGACCAGGCCATGTGCATAAAGTCTGCCGCTCTGGCTTGCATCTCAAGAAGACCAGTTCAGTTCTCCCCTATATCTAGTCACTCTCAGGGGGGTATGATATAGTTGGTGGAAATATTTTGTGGATAAGGAGCAGTCTGCCGTTAGGGGCCAGTTGTCCCAGCTGCATGCAGCAGCATATCCATTCCTTATCAGCGAGCAGCATTCCCAGGGCAGCCTCCCATCGCGTTTTGGCATGCAGCTTTATAACCGGGGTCTCTGAATGTATTGCACAGTGAAGGACCGTGACCAAATGTTTGTAGGATGAATTGTCTATCACTAGGCCTAGTGCCTTACTAGCCTGGAGCTCTTGAGGAAAGGAGGGGTAATTGGTTTTGCACAAAGAGCAAAGCCTCTGGTACACCAAGGTATCTGCTGCTGAACAAGCTGTCCTGGCCTTTCTGCTTGGACTTTCAAACTCTCTGCTTTGAAAAATGTCGCCCACCTTGTGTAGCCCCCATATATAAAGTCTATGAAGTACCTGCTTCTCCTCGGTAAGTTGTGCAAGTCTGTAGTGTGTCAGAGGCTAGATGAGTAGAGTATCTGGTGGTGCTATCGGTGTCAGATCCTATCCTATGCTCAGATTGTATAGTGTACAGTGTTAATCTCTGCAGAATTAATTTTGGGGGGGGCAGGCCTACCAATGAGTACAGTGGGTGGGGATGTGCTGTATCCTGTTCTACTGCCACGGGCGCCATATAGCGCTGAGGTGTCAGACAAAAATTGGAAAGCTGTGTCTGCGTGCAGCTGTAGTATAATTTTAAATCGGGGCACCCAACCCACCCTGCGCATATGGTAGTGTGAGAAGCTCCCAGCAAATTCTAGGTTGCCTCCCAGCCCACGCCAAGGTTATCAACTGGGATCGAAGTGTTTTTAAGAGTACCACCATTTTCATTATGGCAAGCCTGCAGGGCAGTGACTGGGGCAACCCCTTCCATCTGGTGATGCTTTGTCGCAGTTTGGAATTCTCAACGCCATAATTCTGTGCAGCAATAGTGGCCATATCCCTACTAATCCAAACTCCAAAATATTTGACTGACGGTGTTCACCATGGGAAGGTGTAGTCTAGTGTGCATGTCGGAGTACTCTGGTATGGGGTAATACAGTGAACTTGTTCCAATTTATTGAGATACCTGAGAGCATCCCAAGAGTGTAAACTCCTTAACCACAAGGCTCAAGTTAAAGGCTGGTTCACAGAGGTAAAATGTGTTGTCATCTCCATATAGGGAGACAATCAAATTTCACGACGGGAAACTCAGGCCCCTGGCCATGTTTAGTTGGCGAATCACACATGCCACCGGGTCCGATGCCAGCGCATACAGCAAGGATGCCAACAGGAGACCATTTAACCTAATCCTTGCAGTGGGTTCCTGGTAGAGAAGCTTAATCCAACATATAAACCCCGGAGGGAATCCCGTTCTCAACAGGACAGCTAGCAGGAACACCCATTCCAAGGAATCAACGCCCTAGTCGCGTTTAGGAAGACAGCCACTGCATTTAAGTTCAGCTCCAGCTGCTGTAGTACTGCAAAAAAGGGTTTGATAGTTATGAGATGTGGATTTCCCCGGGGCAAAGCCGGTCTGATCCGGTAAGATCAGATTTGGGGGGGGAAGTAACCATATATGTTTGGCAAACACTTTAACAAGTATTTTGCCATCAACATTGAGGAGAGATAACTGGTGGTATAAGTCACACCGCAATGAGGGCTTACCTTGCTTAAGTATTGATCATGGCCTCCTTGAAAGAGGGGGGTGAGCCCCTTACAAACGCCTCATTGTACACCTGAAGCAATTGTGGAGCCAACAGAGGGGAGTACGGTTTAATGAACTTTGAGGGGAATCAGTCACCCCCTGGTGCCTTACAGGTTGGCATACTGAAGATGACTTCCTCAATTTCGTCTACAAAGAGTGGTTCTGCAAGGAATTGGAGTTGGGGGCCCCTCAAGCCGTGCTATTGCAATTTGATCAAAATATACCAGGTAATCAACAGAATCGCAAGTTGCACGGGATATGTAGAGGAACGTGTAATATTGTATAAATTCCTTTAATGTCTCCTCTGCCTCATACAGTCTCACTGTCATGTTGAAGTATCTCTTGGGGTGTATGATTTCGACGCAGCATCTAACCTAGCGTCCTTCTCTGACACTCTGCTTCACCAAATGCCCTGGTGGTTGCAAATTTATGAAGGTGTTTGAATTGTTGTTCAGATGTCTCCAAGAATTTGTCCGATTAGTTTCTTATTTCGGCTATCACCTTAGCAGACATCTGACCCTGCCCTGTGTTCTCTAGAAGCTTAATTCTACAGCCTGTTGAGATGCACTCTCAGCGCCTTATGGGCCCTATGTTTGTTAGCAATACATGCACCACACAGGTAGGCCTTAAAGGTCTCCCCGACAGTGGCAACCAAGTCTATCGAATTGTCATCTATTGCACATCATCCCTGCCAATGCGTTTCGTCACTTACGACTTCATCAGGGTTGGATAAATCAAAAATCCCATCTCTTGTAGTGTACGACGTCGTCAAGAAATCCTCATCCGGAAAAGTTCAACATAGGTGTTGGGTGATTTAGAAGCCCCTATTTTATCTCCTTCTGTGTCAAGGTCCCAAATCACGGGCAATCAGCGTGGCCTTGTACACTACGAGAGAAGGGATTTTTGATTTATCCAACCCTGATGAAGACCTAAGGGACGAAACGCGTTGGCTGGGCTGATGTGCAATTGTGTTTGACCAAATACTTCAGTAAAGATGGATTTGAACATACGTGCAAGACTCCAGAGGAATTTGATGGAACTTTTATTATGGACACATTTTGATATTGCATCTTTTTGGAATCTCTCCTAATCCTCTAAATTGAGCTATATTTCTTATACACGGTATGGGCCTTTTCATTTGTCTGGTCTGGTATTGCATTGTCTAACTTCTAAGCAGTGGGGTCATGAAATGTTGAGCACAGGTAGAACATACAATAATAGGACTACACACTAGTGCGATATGGAATGACCCACACTGCTATCACATAATCTCTACGAATTGTCATTTGTTAATGAAAATTGAGATCTCTAGTCTGAGTTCGTCATAGAATACAGTGTCTAGTAAAGCCACCGGGTTCAGTCTCCATGCGAATGGTGTTGGGAGTGGGGCATGGTATGAGAATGTACCAGGTAGTTAGCCAACTTCTTTCGTCCAAGTGCAGATTTCACTGGACCCAATCCAATAATCAACTCTTCCCCAGGAACCCTAAGACGAAGACACATGTGTGTCCCCTGCTAGAACAGGGTGTCGTAGGCTTCATATGTCCTCAGATCCCTCCATCCACATTAGTTCTAAAAAGATGGCAGCAGCAGCATTGTGTGAGCGACTGGTGACATTCGAGGAGTCAAGATGTTTATTGAACACTAGTTTAAAATCCACCCCACTCATCAGTGTTGGGTCCACATGTGTTTATAATGATGAAATGTTTGATGCAGCAGCACCTGGACTATGATATAGTATCCCTGGGGTTCAATAGCCTTATGTAGCAGTCAAAAGGGTGTTCTTTGCATGACCAACAGTGCCACTCCCCTGCATAAGTAAAGTAGGATTCTAACGCTCTATAGACACACCACTTGACCATAGCAGTGGGCACACTCCGACATCCATGTGAGTTTCCTGCTGTAATGATATATCTGCTTTGTGCTGATCCAGGTAAGCAGTATATGCCAGGTCTTATAGGGCTTGTTGAGACTGTGTACACTCTGTGTCTGCAGTTTGAGCGCTAGTCCACCCCTGCCCATTAACCTGTGTCATGGCGAGGTTTGTGTAGTGTTCTGGCCAGTGCAGGAGTAGTAAGTCCTTGGTGTCCTGGTATCGGAAAGGAGCTGCTCAGTGCGCCTTTGGGCTAAGTGTACACCTGTCATGTGCCATCATTAGGAGGGGAATGACTAAGACCTCAATGTACCCTCCTACCCCCCCCACACCACTGAAGCTCCCTTCCGAATCCCCCTGCATGCATGCGCAAACGGACGCCTATAACCTGCACAAACAAAACAGAGACAAGATAGGGATCACCTAGAGGGAAGTACAGAGTGCTGGATATATAGTGCCACCTCGAGAAATGGGGGTAGGGCCCTCTGGGTGCTAATGGAAAAAAGAAAGGTTACTTAACGCCCTTTGGTTGGGATGGAATTGTTTCTGACCCCTATAAAGCGGCCTATCTTAGTAAGGGCTCATCAGTCGTAGGGTCCAGAGAGCAGATCTGGCAGTCTCATTCAAGTTATCCTGCAGTTCAGTGTGATGCAGGCCATCACCTATTTGGTCAGCACAGTGTTCAAGAGGGTCTGTAGTTGGGCCTATTGTTAATCTACCCTGATAGTTGTTCCTGCAATGTGCAACATGCTTGATCCAGGGGTGGTGGAATGAAGCCTCTAAAAAGCAGACTCATACTGGGTACCTGCTCGGGACGGTGGGATCTCGGCAGCTTCCTGCGGCTAGATAGTATTGATCACTCCAAATTACTCAAGTCTCCCAGGCAAATCCACCTTAACTTCAGTAAGTAGTGTCTTTAGGAATGCATTGGTGCTCTGCGGTGTCAAAAAGAAGAAGGGTTTATTTTGATGGGTAACTTTAAGGCGCGCCGGGTACAGCATAGCCTAGGGGACTCCTGCTTGGCGGAGCTTGCGCTTCACTGGCTGATATTTGCATCTTGCCTCCTGGACCACTCTAATAAAGTCTGGATAGATGAAGATGGTGTTGCCATCATGAGATAGCGGCTGCTGCTCGCGGACACTACTGAGAGCTTCATTCCGGTCCTTGAAATTGAAAAGTCTGGCAAGGATCAGACGTGGAAGCACTCCTGGCTGAGGCCCAAGTGACCTGTGAGCTCTCTCCACCGAGAAACAGAGGGAAAAAGGCTCTTTAATAGATTTTCTACTCAGTCTGCTGTGAAGCCAGTGTTGGTAGATTCTGGTCTTCCCACTAGGTGCAAGTTGTTGCATCTCGACCGAGTCTTCAAGTACTCTTTCTTAGCTTGGATGACTTTTAGGACTTTCTCCATTTCGTCACATGAGGTGGAGATGCTGGATTCTGTGGCATGCAGGCGCTTGTTATGTTTATCCAGGGAGGCTGCCAGTTTGTCCATCCTTGATGCATGAGTGTCCAATTTGCCATCAATAGTAGTGAGGCTGAGTTGGATTTGATGCAGCAGCATTTTCACATCTGGGACGTCAGTGCCCCGAGCAGCCGTATGAGAAGAAGCCCTTTATTCTGTGTGGAACTCATTTTTTTTTTTTTCTTTTTTTTTTTTTATCCTCATCTCACCAAAGACTTCCACAGATTTGACAAGCCAACATTGTCTCGTTCCTGGGGGCCTCTTTGGCTCGCTGTTTCTGTCTAGGCCCCTTGGCCTTCCTCTCGTATTTGAGGACTGGTGTAATCATAGGACCTTTTAAGTGGAGATTATTATTTTATTTATTTATTTATTTATTTTTTGATTCGTTGGTAGATTGAATCAAATCAGATGTCTCTGCCGTGCCCAACTTGTCAGGGGTTGCCAAATGTTATGATGACTGTCATCCCTGGTGTCTTGGTCTAATCTCGCCATTCTTATGGCGGCTCTCAACCATTCTTCCTTGCCCGGAGCGATGTTATCCTTCCACTTGATACAAATTTCTCTTCTTGCAAGGAGGATCAGATATAGAACGAGGATCATGTGATCCTGTGAGAGAACGCCATTGGTAGAATCGTTCTTACCAAAAAACACCAGGGATAGGTCTACAACTATGTCTACTTCTAATATGGATGAGAGGATATCTTTCAAGCCTTTCCAATATGTTGTTAATTCAGGGCACTGGAAGAAAATGTGTAGATCATTGGCTTGTACAAGACTACATCGTGGGCAGCTTGGGGGCGGGATTGGTGCAAATTTTGCAATTTTGGCTGGGGTGTAGTATAGTCTGTTTATTACAAAAAAATGATTTTTCTTCAGGGATGCCGGCTTTATATATTTATACAATAATTTTAATGATGGATAAAATAGCTCCTCAATGCAGGTGTCTAAAGGTGATCCATTCCAAACTGAGGAGGGAGAGGAGGTCTTGATTTCCTCTGCTTCCTGAATTCGAGCATACCATAAGGCTATCTCCTTCTTCCTCGGGGATGTATCTTGTAGTAATTGCTCTAGTTCCCAGTTTCCGACGATGTTATGTTTTTCTGACTCGTACCAACTTTTTAGTTGTAGATATTTAAACCTTGAGAGGTGAGGGCCTACTTTAACTGAGAGTACTTCCCAAGGAAGGATACCCTCTGAGTCAACCAGTTCTGACCACCTCTCCATACCTGAGTTTTTAATTGGTATTGCCAAACTGTCACACATACAAGGGGGGGTACCCGGAGAATCCCAAATTGGAGCAAAATTCGAAAAATAGCCAATACCCCATATCTTCCTCATTTGATACCAATTTAATAAGGCAGATTTCAATACCTTTAGCCGGACCCTTTTAAAGAACCTTGGTGCACCATATTTGTACAAAAACCCGCCTTGCCGGCTGCCGCCCTCAACTAACACCATTTCCCCCAGTACTCTCCCCCATGCAGTTGTATCTGGGTAGGTTAATAGCATTCTAACAGCTTTAAACTGGTAGGACATTAGATACCAGTTGATGTCAGGCAAGGCTAATCCTCCTTTAAGTAACTTCCTCCTAAGCTTCTTCCACGACATCCTAGATGTTTTTTGGCCCCAAATAAAGCTACCTATTTTACCCTGTATCTTGGCTATGGTTTTACCAGGAAAGGTTAATGGAATAGCATTGAAAATATAGGTTAATTTAGGGAGCACAGACATTTTGACCAAGTTTACCCTTCCAAAGATGGTCAAAGGGAGGTTCTTCCATTTGGCAAATAAATAATCTATGTCCTTTTCGATTTTCCCAAGATTTATTAATGTAATTTTATTTAAATCTTTGACGATTTTTATTCCAAGATATCTAAATTCCTTACTCTGGGGGCCACTATTGTATGTGGTGTTCCAGCACATTATCTCGGTTTTATCTGAGTTGGCCCGATACCCTGATACCTTACCAAATTCCCTTAACGTGAATTCCAATTGAGGGATTGCATTCTCAGGATCGTTAGTGTAAACAATCACGTCGTCAGCGTAAAGTGCCAATTTACATTCATAGCTTAATGATTTAAAAGGGGTAATGTCATTATTCAGTCTGATTGTTTGGGCTAGGGGCTCTATATAGAGGTTGAACAAAAGTGGAGACAGGGGACATCCCTGCCTTGTCCCTCTCTGAATAGGAAAGCTAGGAGTTAGTGAACTATTTAGGTGGATTTTAGCCGAGGCGCCTGAGTAACAGTGCTTAATAGTATGTATAAATACGGGGCCTATTCCCATGACCTCCAAAACTTGCCACAGATATCTCCAACAAACGCGATCGAATGCTTTGGCGGCATCTACTGCCACTACTGCCAGGGGGTCTTTTCTTGCTTCTGCCAGATCTATGTTTCCAATCAAAAGTTGGGTTTGATCTTGAATAACCCTCCCTTGTATGAAGCCTTTCTGGTCAGAGTTAATTAAACTAGGAGCTAACTTCGCCAGTCTCTCTGCTAAAATACCCATGAAGATTTTATAATCTGCATTGAGCAGAGAAATTGGACGGTAGGAATCCGCCGCCAAAGGGTCCTTCCCGGGTTTTAAAATTAACACCAACGTGGCCTCACTCCATGATCTAGGCATCACCCCATTGGGACAGTAGATTGAGTTGAAAAGGGCGTGGAGTATTGGTAAAAGGTCATCTTGAAGTAATTTGTATATTTCGTTGGGGAGGGCATCAAGCCCTGCTGCTTTTTTGTTTTTTAACCGCTTTATTTGAATCGATATCTCCTCTGTAGTAATGGGAGCATCCAGAGCCATCTTGGAGGCCTCCGTTAAGACTGGAAGAGACTTATCTTTTAACCAATTAGATATCTGGGCTTGGGAGGGTTCAAGGTCTTCCTTGTATAGGTCTGAAAATAGTGTTAACAAAGTCTTCTGTATTTCTTCCGGGTCACTAGATTTATTTCCGCTACTGTCAATATATAACTCATTGATATCGTTCTTTGCCCTATCTAATCTTGCCTTCCAGGCCAGAATTGCCCCCGCTTTCTCCCCGTATTCGAAGACCTCCATGTTTCTAGTCTGCCATTGCGCCTTACACTTCTCATCTAAGAAGAGCCTAACGTTTTGTCTTGCCTCCTCCAGTTTACTATTTATCAAATCTTGTTCCCGCGCAGCTCCGATTGGAGCCTCTCTCATCTCAGTCTCCAACGTAGCAATCTTTCCCTCAAGGGTATTTAGTTCCTGGGTCTTTATTCGATTTTTTAAACTTATTTGTGCTTGTATTAAACCTCTTAAGTTAGCCTTATAGGCATCCCATACGTGATCTATGGAGGTTGATCCCAGGTTAATAGAAAAGAATTCTGAAGAAGAGCTACTAATAGATTGAATTATTTCTGGGTTCAATAACATTGCTCTATTCAGGGTCCATCGGGTTTGGGAACATTTATCGCTGATCGCATAAGCTACTAGTAAAGGTGCATGGTCTGATAAATGTGTCGGCAAAACCATAATGCTTGTAAAACTTTTTAACGCTTCTTTATTCACCAATATATAATCGATCCGTGAGGAATGATTATATTTTTTACTATAATAGGTGAAACCCTGGGTATTGCTTACCTTGGCTCTCCATAGATCGACTAAGTTTAAGTTTGAAATTAAGTTTTTCAGGACCCTTCGTGATTTTGGAGTTGCTATTGTGTGACTTGCGTGGGAACTGTCTTTTACTGGATCGAGTTTTACATTAAAATCCCCTCCTACTATCAGGGGGGGATTTACTAACATTAGGCTACCTTGTAATTATGAGGGGTCATCTGAATTTGGTCCATAGTAGGATGAACAAGTCATTTCGACTCCCCCGATATCTAGGAGGGCAATGATCCATCTACCTGATTGGTCCGTTTGGACCGACTTGATCCTACATGGGAACCCCTTTTTTACGACGATTGCTACCCCTCGGATGTTCGTTACTTGTTGTAAGGCACAAAAAACATTGTACCCATGGGGTCTTTGAGAAGACCGCTTGAAATTCAGCTGGGTTTAAGTGTGTCTCTTGCAGTAGACATATCTGTGCAGGTGTGAGCTCTAAATATTTTAATATCAATCTACGCCTACGCTCGCACCTCAGGCCGTTTAAGTTCCAGGAGATATATTGGATTTTACGGACTTTATTCATCCTACTGGTTGTTGCCATGAGTTTTCTTTGGAGTAAACATTCTTCCTTATTGCTTTATTACTGTTAACTAGACCTAAATCTTGGTGCGATGAGGTATTTTTATTTTTATTTTTCCTCCCCTTACTCTGCCCTCCACCTAGTGTTACCCCTCCTTTCATCCCCCCTCCCACTCTTAACCCCTTAGTCTCCCCCACGTGACCCTTTACCCTCCCATTATTCCCTAACCCTTGAGGAACCCTCCCTTCTATTAGGCTGATCTAAGCCTGTTCGGGTGCTTTCCTCTTGAGCTCTCCCCTATCTAAAAAACTGAGATATATATTGTGGACGGAACCTTCCAGTTTAGTAACTATGTCTCCCTCCTGTTTTGTTACCCACCCTTTTTCTCTTGCTGGATTTTGGCAATGAATGTATCGACATCTTCCAGTGTCCGCAACATGTGCATATGGTTCTTCCACATGACCCGAAGGGTGGCTGGAAATCTTAATTGTGCTTTTGCCCCCAAGCTATTTATCTCTTCTAGCCTCTTACCCATCTCCCACTGTCTTGTGGCTGTTATGTGGGAGATATCGGATCTTATAGTGAAGGAAAATGTGGGGTTTACCGTTGGTGGCGAAGATAGTGTCCCTTCTTTTAATGCTGCTGAAAGGATTAACTCTTTGACGGAATAGGTTAAGAAATTCACCAGTATTTTACGTGGCTTCTGTTTCCCAATCTTTCTTTTGAAGGGGTCTCTGTGAATCCTTTGAATCTCATGATTGAGATCGATATTCGGCAAGTTTTTAAGGATAGTAGCCTTTAACAGAATGATCAGAAAACCTTTCAAATCGTCCCCTTCAAGTGCCTCAGGGACATTTAAATTTTTTAGAATATTTCGCCTCGAGTGATTCTCTAGACGTTCCAGGTCGTCCTTCAGTTCTTTGTTCTCAACAGAGAGGGAATCTAACCTTGCTGTGGTAGTCTCTAAGGAATCCTTCAGTTTTGGTATCTCTTCCTCAAGTGTCTCGGTTCTAGCCGTGATCTCTTCCAGTTTTTTAGCCAGAGCGTCACATGAGACCCGGATAGCTGCCTGGTTTGCCTCTGAGACGGAGAACCGCGTAGCCATCTCCGCTTGGTTTGTCTCTGAAATAGTAAACCTGGATGTCATTTCTTCCTTCATTGCTAACAACAGATCTGCTAATGAGCGTGGATCTGATGTTGAGGTATCTGAGGTCGGACAGCTTGATTCTCTCTGATTGATCGCTGATCCATTTTCCATTTCACCTTGTTCTTGATCCTTATTATGGACTTCCTCCTCTTGGTCCTCCTCTTGAACCTCTAGCACTGAGAATCTATTGGAGAGGACTGTTCCTGTAGGCGGATCTTGTTCTAATGACATTGTAGGGGTAAATTTTGCATGTTGTTTATTTAGCTCTTGATTAAGACCCCTATTGTCACTGATTGTGGCCTTCTTGGCTGTCTTAATCTTTACTGGCCTCCCCACCTTCTCTTTAGGCATAGAAATGAGAGAAAGATCGGGGGGTGCCTGTAATCCGTTTGATGTGTCTGTTGGGGGAGCTGCCCCCACCTGTTGAGGAGGGCTAGGCATGACTTTGCTTAGCGATAGGGGAGGTTTGGCTGAAGATATAAGTGAGATAACCTGATAGTATGTTTTCAGGGATGGAGTGACTTTAGTTTTAGTCACAAGGTTTTTTTTTCTCCTTTCTAACAATCTTAACTTCCCCTTTAACTGCCCTAACTCCGTGGGTAGCTCTCTAGCTGTAACCTCAGGGATTGTTGCCACGGGCGCTGGAACCCTCTGGGAAAAATGTACAATATCCCTGTTAGCGGCTAGGTGTGCTGCTCTTGCTCGCAAGGAATATCTACTCAACTTGGGTGGGGAAATGCCCTCATATAGTTTTGTGCTTTTCTCCATACAGTCCAATGAGCGGGCGGCCCCCCCTTTTAGATAGCACCCCCTACACACAACACCACAACAAATATAATCTTCGCCGGGCCCCTTGCAGATCTCAGAACCGCCAGCAAAATGGTAATGGGAATCAGCCTCTCGCCATCCGAGTATTTCAAAAAAGGAATCCCCCACGGAGACCTCGGTCTGGATTTTACACTCCAACTGGGCCCCCCCTACCTTCGACACCAAACTGTTTACTCCGGAACGCGGACGTTGTGCTGGGCTTCCCCACAATGACCGCCAAAGCTGCGAGTGCAGAGCGTTGCCTCCTCGCGCTGCTGCCGCCGCCTCCCACTTCCAGCGCGAGACGGCTCCACCTTTGCCCTGGGAAGCGAACGCGTTCCTCTCGACCGAGAGAGGACAGGGGAGCCGGCGCCTCCAACACTCCTTTCTCATCTCCAGAACGATCCCTGGAGTCAGCGTTCGATGGGTAACCTCATTAGCCCGCCGTCACACTATTAGAGGAGAGCGATAGAAACGCACCCGCGACCGCTCACACTACGGCCGCCATGTTCCTCCCGTTTACCCTCTCTGTGTGGAACTCATGTCAAAAACTAGCTTTACTTGCTTTTTGTCTCCCTTCTTGAGAAGGATATGCAATTGCTGTGACACTCAGCCACCTCCAGAAGCCCCTTACCCTTCCCAGGTCTCAAGTAGCCAGTGGACACAGCTGAGGCTGGGAAGGGTCCATAATCAGCCTGTCCTGATATTAAAGTTTTGGAGAGCCAGATGAGATCTTCCCAATCAAGGCCCCACTGCGCCACAGCACATGTTATATTAATTTGTATAGTGCACTAATCACCCAAGTGGGTATCCAGGCGCTTGGGCATGTGTGTAGATTTGTGGTCCACAAGGTGCTAATACGAAGAGCCAGGACTTCAACTACTCGAAGTGAGGAGGAGGCTCTGATGTGTTGAGGGAGGTTGTTTCATGTCTTGGGTGTGATGTAGGAAAATGAGCGACCTCCAGTTTTGGTTATGTGGATGCAGGGAATGAGTAAGCGTAAGAGTGAGACAGATTGTAGGTGTCTGGTGGGTTGGTGAAATTGTATGCGGTTGTTCAGGTATTCGGGTCCTGCATTGTGTAGGGCTTTGTGTATGGGTGTGTGTGAAGTTTGAATAGGCTCCACTTGTGAATTGGGAGCTAATTAAGTTTTTTCGCAGTATGCGCCTTCTACTCAGTGGTAGGTGCATGCTCCATCAGAGCTCCGCTGACGCCCATATGTTAGGATCAGGCCGCTAAAGTTGCACTCTTCGGTAAGGCCCCTTCTCACACGGTGCCTGCCCATCCTTGCCAGGGGATCGGGTGAGCAGGGTGTGCTGCTCAGCCGTTATCAGTCTCGGGTCTCAGCCGTTATCAGGGTTCAGACACAGCCAGCCTCGATCCTCTCCACACAGTTCAGGCCCCTAATAGAGTCCAGGGGCTATGAGCTCCTTACTGCCCAATGTTGCAGTAGCTTTCCCCCTGGAGTATTCATTGAACCGACTTGACAGGACCAAAAAGAGAGGAGGAGGTCGAGCAATCGCTGCTAGGGCTGACATTAAGATTAAGCTACTCAATACTTTCCTTACCTAATGGCTGGAACTATGTATTTTTAAAATAGAGAACTGCACTAATGGAAGTTGGAGAAGTTAGTCTACAGGCCACCTGGTACTAAAATTAACTTTACTAATAAGCTGACAGAGATCATTGCCCCACATGTGCTAGCAGCCGACAATTTTTTTCTTTATGGCAACTTTAATTTTCATGCAGAACTCTTAAATGATCCCGATACTATCTAACTTATCTCTACCTTTGAATCACTGGAACTACGGCAATTGATAACGGGGCCCACGCATGAAGCAGGCCATACTTTAGATCTCCTGTTCATCTAACATTGAAGTAGAATTACCCATTCCTATGCCCTGGTCATACCACTGTCTTCTAAAATTCCGTCTACAGTCTGCCACAATATATAGTAATCGAATGAGTGAACAAAGGCGGAGTAGACTCTATAAAAAAGTTAGTCCATCAACCCTTGCACCCCACTTCAGCCTCCCATCCTATAAAGACACCGATAACCTAGACCAAGCAGCAGAAACTTTTGAGAAGGCAATTTACTCAGGCACTTGATAGCGTAGCACCTGTAACTAAAATTAAACGTAAGCATAAAGCTTCACCATGGTTTAAAGAAGATCTAAAATTGGATAAACTGGCCAGTAGGAAAGCCGAGCGCAAATGGAGGAGTACTAGAAAAAGTGCAGCTAGAAAGGAGTGTAAACCTCATACATTATCTTGACAATATAAAATCAGCCAAAAAAGATACATTAGCAGTCGAATTGATATAGCTGCAAACTCAAATAAAGAATTGTATAAAATATCAAAGGAATTCACCAGCCCTCATTCCTGCCAGTCCAAAAGCCCCGCCTCTATTGATTGGGCTAACAAACTCTCTGCATTCTTTGAGGAGAAAATTAACCTCATCCATAACCTCTTCTCTAATACAACCACTGAATATCCTGAGACAGCTCTTATAAGCAGTCCGGATCTTGTTATAAATTATTTCTGTGAGTTCACCAAACTCACTGAGAGCGTGAACTGCTCCCTCTTTAAAATAAAATCAGGCTCCCCAACTGACTGCTTCACCTCATATTATATCCAACATCGCCCCAGTCATCCTCAAAAGTCTTATTGTCCAATGGAGCAACGGCAGACCACTTGTTCCGCACCTCACGCCAGTTCCAATAAGTAAGTTTGCTGCGCAACCAACCTGAACGCCAGCTGTTGCGTGACGTCACTGTGCTCTAGATCAAAGAAATGCTTTTTTATCAAATGGGGGTGCGCAGCTCATAAAGTCCAATAGACAGATATTGATGTAAAAATAACTTCTTTATTCCAAATGTGTAAAAATCATCAGACACAGACACTCCAGCCATCGCGTTTCATTCCCTTACTGGGAACTTCATCAAGGCTGAAAAACAGCATAAATATTACATTCAAATAATTTGACACAGGACTTGAACACAAACACATGTCAATAAAATACAAAAAAGAAAACCCTAATATACACATCAATAAACAACACAGACATATGTACATTCCTATTTGATGACAAATCAAAATTCAGACAATGACAAAAGACTTAACACACAGAATATATCTAAAATAAAAAAATATATAACATTTGGAACATCCTAGAGATCGGATTGGACAATGTCCTTGGTGCTAGTTGCTTCATCTCCAATTGATAATCACAGATTTCATAACCAGCCCCATAGTTTCAACACGTGTAACGTATAGCACTAAGAGCAATGCTAGATAGAACAGAGAAAGGGGAGAGGAAACCGGGCATATCTTACCAATGAAAAGTAACGGCTTGAATATGCCTCCAAACTTTGGTAGTTACTCGCGTTCTGTACTGTCAAAATCGATGGACACTTCCCAAGGTGAGCGTGTGTTCCTATGTATGCCAAAAGGGTGAAATATAGGATTTAAAACGAAAAGGGGCAGGTGAATACCATACCCTGTCATGATATCTATGAGGGCTAATTAGCAATAAGAAAAAGACAAAAGTAAAGAAAATGTATGGAGAACATAGTCGATCAAGACATCACGTGGCCAATCAAGATGGTGTGTCTGCAAGTTGCATTTCTGACCAAAGAGATCCTATGTCCCTATAACCCAACAGACCATAATTACTAAGCGGAAAGGATCAAAACAAACAAACCCATGTTATTATAAGGGCATGGATAGATCAATGAAGCCAAAAGTCAAACAGAGATATACATAATACAACATACCTATTAGTGAATGAATATATTAATTAACCTAGAAGTCAAAAACAAAAATATTAGATGAAACACACCTATTAGGCCATTATATATTTGTGATGGTTCTGTAGGCGTTGGTTCCGTGTAACGCAATGTAGCCAAACGACGTAGAACAAATAGGTAAATGATATCTGTAATAGAAAAAATGTAAAAAGAGGTTGCGCCACTAGTATACGAGCTGTCAAATCTAAAAAGTCATGTAATGTCCCCTCAGTGCATCACTGAAGCATGTATCCAGCCCCACAATCCTTTAATAGTCCGTGGTGGCAGTAAAGTATCATGAGATATCATACCTCAAAACCGATGTATTCTAATGACAGTTTCTTATTTCTTACAGTCCCGTGTATTGCACTGGGGCCAAACACCATGGCGGCAGGTATGATAAATCCTGTCAAAACAAGAACTTTGGATGAAAAATGACTTGTTGTGCACGTTCAATATGCATCAGCCAAAGGATGTCTGATAGCCACATCAGTTCAATGTCATGGGTCTAAAAAAGTGCCCACAGGCATAAGAAACCCTGTGCAAATCATCCTCGTATTAAGTAATACATGAGTAATGCAGTCTGATAACACCTTCAAAGTATAAACAACAAGAGATCCTAAAGGCGGGTGCACAAACCCCTGTCTATAAATGAGATTGCCGGGCAAACCTCCTGCCGGCATGTTAGCTATATTAATTTAGATAGCCACATGAAGTCAGTGTCAGGCAGACTACCAGCCTGCATGTTAGCTACGTTAATTTCAATAGCCACAAAAACTCAATGTCATGGGTCTAAAAAAGTTGCCCAAAGGCATGAAAAACCTGTGGAAATCATCCTCTTATTAAGTTTATACATAAGCAATACAGCCTGATAACACCTTCAGAGTAAAAGTGACAGAGGATCCTAAGGGCGGTTGCACATTCCCCTGTCCTTAAATTCAAGATTGCCAGCACCCACCAGGCAGAATACCAGCCGGCATGTTAGCTATGTTAATTTCGACCATAAACACCACTACTCGTGGAGAGTTAAAAATCACTGCCCAAACGGTAGTCCACAGAACCCCACAATGATACCTAACCGAAATCCTCTTACCTGGACTCCGAGCCAGTCTTCCTCTCTCCTCGTGTGCAAACACAGCTATCCCGCCGCTGCTACAAATACACGGGGCTCCACCCCCCACTCCTCAAAAGTCTAACTGATCTTCTTAACTTGTTCCATGTGTCGGACGTCTGGGGGCGTTTGATCCCATCTCCCACAGTAGGCTGATACACCGACTATGGGAGAAAGGGCTCGGAGGGAATGCCCTAAACTGGTTCAGGAGCTACTTAACAGATCGAACCTTGATAGTCCAAACGGGCAACTTTGTTTCTCAAAGTCGGATGGTAGATAAAGGAGTACCCCAGGGATCTATCCCCAGCTCCACTCTTTTTGATCTTTATGTGGCCCCCCTTGCACAGGTGAGCAGATCCTACGGGTTCGACACGTTGTCATATGCTGACGACATGCAAATATTGATCACCTTGGACACTGACCCTTCCGACACCAAGCTCAGATTCATAAACTGCATGGCCCATATCAGTACCTGGATGCAAACTAATCACCTTCAGTTAAACGCAAGCAAAAGATCATTTATTTCGGGAAGGCCAGTGAGTGCTGGTCTAATGACTGGTAGCCTCAGAATCTTGGCCGCTGTCCCTCCCTCAAATATGTAGTTTGCAAGCTGGGAATGATAATTGACAACAAATTGTCCATGAGACACCATGTTGATCAGGTAGCAGGCCTCTGCTATGAATTAATGTGGAGCCTATGTGAGGTTTTACAATGGATTCCATCTGAATCAAGAAAACTGCTTGTGCCGAGTCTAATAATCAGTCGGCTCGATGATGGGAATGCTCTTATGGCCTCCATTAATGAAGAGCTTCTCACCAAACTTCAGGTTCTACAAAGAATTTCTGCTAGACTTATTCTAAATCTACTGTTGCGATCTCCGCCGGACCCAAGTCTGAGAGCCCTCCACTGTCTTCCCACCAGGAAACAAATTTGTTTTAAGATCATCACCCTGGTTCATAGAATCATCTCTGGGAATGGGCCTAGTTACTTGTCAAAAAAACTTAAATGGCACCAGCCCAGTAGAACTCTGAGGCCAGGAACCAAGTATCTCTTAACTCCACTCAGGATACGTACTTCCAGGCATGTTGGGAAATCCTTCTCACATCTTGCACCAGCTCTGTGGAATGCTCCCCCCTTGCATCTACGCATGGTCTCTGGCCTTCACCAGTTTCGAAACATGCAAAAAACCTGGCTATTACGATCACTTTTTCTCCCCCACTGTTTTTACCTCCTCTCCATGGTTTTGGCTAGCGCTGTGAGACCCTTGGGTGATATGTGCGCTTAATAAAATCCTGTAACATAACAGAACTGCAGCATAACACCCCTTGTCCGTGTGCCGTTCAGACCTCCAGCCATCCCAGCAAGCTTCTTTTTCCCACCGTCAGGCTCCACCTTCCTCCAAAGCGGGGAGTGTACCCCAACCGTACTTTTGCCCCCTGCAGCCATGTGGGCCCCATCCTAGGAACCAGCGACTGGGCCACCTCACTGCTCCACACCACACTCAGTACGCAGCAAGGATGCCGCCATCTTGTTCAGGTTGTCCGTGGGGATGATCGCTTCAGCAAGCACCACCGGCTGGCCTTACAGCAGGATTCCAAAGATGCCGGCAAGATACCGGATGTCTGAGCTGTCAGCTTTTCTGGCAGTATGGCATTAGAGGGCCATAGTAATGGGCGGATTACAATGGATGGTGCACCCAGTGCAAGGAACCCCCCACCCCCCATCCCCCCTTTCAGGTGCTATAGTTCTAGTTCTCCATTACACAGAGAATTGATAGCTTGTTGAATTGTTTAGTTCAGACAGATGTTTCTTCTTTTAGTGGCATAACAAAAGGATGTCTCCAGGCAGCGATGTTGTGGTTTCAAAGATAGGAGAGGATGTCTTAGAAGTTGGTTGAGTGGATAAATTGATCAGATTCTAAAGTTGCCTGTGTTGACCTTAGTGGCCACCTTGAAATATGTGTGCTTGCTTATCGAGAGATAATGTCATTTTTACTGACCACTGCAACCCTTCAAATGACCACAGTCTTACAACATAGTTCAAACGTTTTTTTAGGTCTCGCCTGACCCAGCGCATGCGCTGGTCTGGCGAGATTTTTAGTGAGGCCTTAAAAAAATACTGCCATGGCTGGCCTACCGCTTGCGTTCACGCGAGCGTGCACGCACGCAGCCGCCATTTGTCTTTCACGGATCATTAAGCGTGTGGACGCTGCAGCTGCTTTCACTTTTGCAGCCGCGCGCCCACTCGCTCCGCCCTGTCCGTGTCCATGTCTTTACTTTTGCTATAATTGCGGCACCCGCACTTCACTTTTAATGTTAAAAAGTAAAACGAGGGTGCTGCGATTATAGCAAAAGTAAAGAAATAGACAAAAACATCTATTTCTTTACTTTTGCTATAATCGCTGCACCCGCGCTTTACTTTTTAACATTAAAAGTGAAGCGTGGGTGCCGCGATTATAGCAAAAGTGCAACTGCTGGAGAAATTGAATTTTAAATACCTGATAGCGGATGAGTTTTAAAACATTTGTCGTGCATCTGAAATATTTTGAAGGCTTTAAATGCTGTGTAGTCAAAAACATGGTTATGTCTATTGCTTCTGCCTCCTGGCTGGTTGCTAGCATTGATTTATGTTATATTTTGGAGCGGGCTAATTAATAAATTTGCTGTGGCTTTCTTTCAGGCCATATCTTCCCCTATGACATGTTCTCTGCCACTCGAAGAGGTCAGCTGAGCGATCACATGGTCTGCTGTTCGCACCTTCTCTGATCTGCTGTCGGGTGCTTTTGATCCTCTTAATTCACGCTGGCTGTTGTGTTTTTAACAGAAAGCAGAGGGCAACAGATTGCTGTAATGTTTACGTATCTTACAGGGCCTCCTTTCCCCAAGGTAATTAGTCTGACGCATTCAGGGAGGAGTACGAATCCGAGCAGGCAGTTCATTGTGTGCGGCAAAGCCTAATTAAGGTGCTTTAAACACACTACAAGTCAGTTCACAAGAGGATCCGGTAATATGGCTGTGCTGCCCTGGATTACAGTGTTACTGTATGATACCTGCTCATCCTAAAATAACAAGGCGCCCAGAACCTGGCAAGGGTTTAATGGGCTGGATCCTGCTTAGGCAGCAAATCTCCTGAATAAAATACATGACCATATGAAAAGACTGAGCATCTCCAAGTGCTTACCTAGAAGAAACTTGTCAATGTCAGTACTTGTTATTGAGCAGGTGGCTTGCAAACAAACTAATAGCCTGATGCTGAGCACCCCATACAACTTCACACTCCCACCGTCTCTAGAGCCCTGTATGCTTCACAGCCCTTTCATCCCAGCCTTGATGCTGCGTCCCCACCTTTGCTTCCTATTGTAAAACCCTTTAACAGCTTTCTGCAGCATTTGAGGTGTGTTTGTGTGATGTAAGTCGCATACATGCACACAGCTTGTTATCCAAATATTATTTTATTTATTGCTATTAAGTCATCAGTGGCGTAACAAAATGTTGGGGCCCTCCTGCAGAATGAGTGGCCCCTGAGACTCTCAGAGCTCGCATATATTCATTGGTCATGTTCTGAATGGGCGTTCTCTGAAAGGTTGTGAGGGCCCTGAAGTGTTGAGAGGCCTCTGTGCCACAAGAGTTGCAGTGGCCTGCTTTACGCCCCTATGTGTCATGGCCATTAGGAACTTCATTGTCTTGAGCTGCTCTTAATAGTTTGGCTACTCAGTTTGGTGGCAATCAAAAAGGAAAGCATTTTGTATTGTACTGTGGCAGTTGTGCAGAAACAAGGATCTAGAGAACCCGAAAAATGGTAAAGCGCAATCATGGAGCGGCTAGGAGTTGCACATGAGCGCTGTGATTTGCTTACATTAAAAATTCTCTTGTTAACATTCATGCAACTGTTTCATTGCGATTGGAAGAGAACTGTTCTACACGGCTTAGAAACGCAAACCTTTTGATGCCCAGCGTAGTAGATTTTTCTGGCATGCACTATGTTTTTTGTTATGTAAACCCAGCAGTCTCTGGGTACACTGGAGGTCTTCCATGTTTGTATTATGTTGTTGTTTAGGGGTAACCAGAAGTAAACTTCCTAACTGAGTCAAAAGTGGCTACTATCCCCTCATCCTGGACTATTACATTTCCAGCTCTGGTAGTTGTACAAATGTAGTCCCTATGGGGAGACTGCCTCCTGGCTCTCCCTAGGAGAGTTTTGTGTAGTAACCTCTCATGCTTGCTCTCATGTATCGGACAAGGATGCATAGCCAATAGGTCTCGCTTTTGGGACCTTATAAGTGTTTAGCTTGCACCAAGGATATTGTGCTGCATAACTAAATACTTATAAGGTCGAAAAAGCGAGACCTATTGGCTATGCCAATGCTTGTTATGTTTGGCTGTGCCTTCTTTAAAAGTCAAAGTAAGATTTTGTTACAGGGAAAATGTCACCATATCTTCACTACAGCTTAACCAAAACCTTCACCTGAGATTGTAAACTGAGGTACCTCTTTAGTCCTACTCATGGTACCCCAGTAGGGAGGTTCAGGACAGTCGAGTACTTAGCACAATACAATTCTATAAAGAACATCAGCATTATAGTTGACTTGTATAACTTAGCCAGTTGAACCACTCCATTTGTTTAGAGCCTTTAGACACCTTGACAACTGAACATAGGACTCTATCATCCACATAAATGTGTAGGCAGAGGTATTGGACTAAAATGAACTCCCTCAGGGGTTGCCGATTACGGCAACCCCTGATAAAGGGCAAGAGACAGTAATTAACTCAGTTGAACCTTACGGCCTGGCAATTACCATGCCCTATCATTCACATTCTACCACTCATGGAAGAATCCATGATCCAGGTACCAGTTTCAACATGGTGATCATAGCCACCATGCCACCAGTGGCAGTCTGATGAATGTTGACCTACACACACCTTGTGGCTTGCACATTCTCATATGTTTTCAAAACTACACTGGTCAATGAGAGTGTGATGGTTAAGATAAGCGGGTGCTGTGTCACACCATGTTCCTCCATAATTATGCAGAGGGGGGTTAGTTTGCAGTTTTTGCAATAGTTGACTTTCATTTAGGGGTTTAAGACTGGATTTCTCTGAAACGTTTCTCAAGGCATGATTTATGCATAGATGCTTTACTATATATTCATGGGTGCAGGCATCCATTTGGAAATTGTCCAGTTTGAGTTGAATAAGTGCATGAATGGTCCGGAGTTGCTTATTAGTGAAGCTTCACTGTGACTGCTTGTTTTTTCCAGAATACTTCTAAAGTCCACTACTCTGGTGTCTATTCAGTTTTCCAGAGCTGCACACTACCAGCTCCTAAAGTGACAAGGTTAGGCCCGCTATTATGATTGTTTGGCTGTTGTTAGAGCTCTATCTTAGGTGCTCCTCAGCGACCTAAGAAGCCCACCACCCTTGGGGTCTATTCATTTTTCTTAGGGCTGCACCTTGTTTGCTCCTTAGTTAATCTTGTAGGTCCACTATGTTGGTGTCTATTTTATATCTTGGACTGTTTGTCTGCAGATTCTTGGCTCACCCATAAAGTCCTGTATTGTGATATTTAGTCTATATGCCTAGAAATTCCTTCTCCACTTCCAGGGGCTCCTCATCAATAGTCGTAAGCACTAGAATATTCCGGCGGGACCCTGGAAACACGATCATAAATGTGATTTTTTTTTTATATATATATATATATATATCATTTCACAGTTTCTTCACAGCTTGGGAGCGCACTCGGAAGGCAGTCATCATCCCTGGGTGCAGTGTTCACCTTCATAATCAATTTTGCCTGACGCGTTTCGGAAGAAAGTCATTCCTTAATATTTCCGTTTCTCGCACGACTTGAGCACCATAGATTATGGGCGCAGTCGACATCTCCGGCTCACCTGGGGGCCGATTGGATATTAATTTTATTCCACCCATTTGGGTTTAATGCAGACTGCAGGCACTACACTTCCCAGGATGCTCCTGGGACTCATCTGAGTGCCCATTGGAGGGCAGTGAATTTAAATAAAGTGCTCAAGTCGTGCGAGAAACGGAAATATGCCTATGATTAAGGAATGACTTTCTTCCGAAACGCGTCAGGCAAAATTGATTATGAAGGTGAACACTGCACCCAGGGATGATGACTGCCTTCCGAGTGCGCTCCCAAGCTGTGAAGCAACTGTGAAATGATGTTTACGCGCCGGCCTCGGGCGTGAGGAGCAGCACCACCCAGCGAATTCCATGGGGCCATGGGGCACGGAATTGTCAGATGTTTCGACATGTGGGGAAGACATACCATAGATTATGGGCGCAGTCGACATCTCCGGCTCACCTGGGGGCCGATTGGATATTAATTTTATTCCACCCATTTGGGTTTAATGCAGACTGCAGGCACTACACTTCCCAGGATGCTCCTGGGACTCATCTGAGTGCCCATTGGAGGGCAGTGAATTTAAATAAAGTGCTCAAGTCGTGCGAGAAACGGAAATATGCCTATGATTAAGGAATGACTTTCTTCCGAAACGCGTCAGGCAAAATTGATTATGAAGGTGAACACTGCACCCAGGGATGATGACTGCCTTCCGAGTGCGCTCCCAAGCTGTGAAGCAACTGTGAAATGATGTTTACGCGCCGGCCTCGGGCGTGAGGAGCAGCACCACCCAGCGAATTCCATGGGGCCATGGGGCACGGAATTGTCCGATGTTTCGACATGTGGGGAAGACATACCATAGATTATGGGCGCAGTCGACATCTCCGGCTCACCTGGGGGCCGATTGGATATTAATTTTATTCCACCCATTTGGGTTTAATGCAGACTGCAGGCACTACACTTCCCAGGATGCTCCTGGGACTCATCTGAGTGCCCATTGGAGGGCAGTGAATTTAAATAAAGTGCTCAAGTCGTGCGAGAAACGAAAAAATGCCTATGATTAAGGAATGACTTTCTTCCGAAACGCGTCAGGCAAAATTGATTATGAAGGTGAACACTGCACCCAGGGATGATGACTGCCTTCCGAGTGCGCTCCCAAGCTGTGAAGCAACTGTGAAATGATATATATATATATATTATTTCAAACGACCTCCGTTTAGAGACTCACTCGAAACCAGCCCATTGACGGCACCAGGCTTCTCTTTGTGTCGGATATTTAAAATCAAGCCTAGCACGTTTTGGAGTGTGGCTGCTCCTTGGTCACAGGCAATTTAAAATGTGAGCGCAAACAAAAGGAGGCATTTTTACCAGCACGTCATGTAATTAGCCCTCCAGTGGGCTGCAGATGAATTAGCCATTATTGCATGCTGGTACTCGTAGTAGTACTGTCCTTTAGTAGGTTACTTGCCCCCTTGCATGTAGTTATTCCCCTTAGTGGGTTTTGCGATCGCATTTGCATTATTGATATTGTTCATAGCCCTCCAGTGGGCTAACGATTCAAAGGGTCGCCATATTAAGTGTTTTTTCCTTTGGCTGGTAACACTGGCTGGAGACTTCACTGAGTTCTACGTCTCCATGGTCCCCGTATTATCCACAGGCGGTGGAGTCTCTGCGGCTCGGTCTGCCGCATATCATTTTGTATTTCAAACGACCTCCGTTTAGAGACTCACTCGAAACCAGCCCATATATATATATAAAATAAAGAAGCAAATGCAGCCTTTCTTAAGTAGAGCTGAATAATGCTGTAAGGACTCCCCTGTATATAATCAATAATATAACAGATATAAATAATATATCATAAAAAACAGGGAAGAAACAAAAGCAAATCATGTTTGAACACTGTTTTAATGCTTTGCATTAGCACAAACACCTCAGTTAGGATTGAAAGCATTGTCAGCTCACAGGCTGCATTTCAGAAAACCACAGCCTAGAAAGGCTAGAAAGCTAACTCTTAGCAACATAGAAAAACTGGCACCGTGCCTTTAAGGTAGCCATGACCCCTAGCTTCCCATCATTCCTCAGCGGTGACAGGTCAGTTGTTCTTTCTGGCTCCTTCAGTCAGGACCCTGGTTACACAGCTCCACTCTTTTCTGGTTTTATTCAGAAATAATCTACATTTTTCAGGAAACTTTTATCTTACGTCAACGTCTTTCATCCAGTCAAGTAAGGTGTTTGCTTTTTCTGACTATTTTGGGAATTTTTTACCACTCAAAATGCCATCCCTTTTTGATCCCTGCCCTTCTTGTGGAAAAAAGAAAGCCAGGTCAGACTCTAGGCAGGCAAAGAATACAGTCTGCGTGAAAGACCATGTCTCCAAGACTTGCCCTCATTGCCAGTCTCTCTCAAAAAGAACTTTAAAGGACAGAGAGCATATAAGTCTTTATGGATTGGCAGAAAAGGCTTCCAGAGGCAGGTCTCCGGTAAGAAAAGGCTCCAAGAGGCCCAGATCCTCTTCTAGACCCTCAGCGTTGGGCTCGGCGCTGAGAAAACAGCCACCGGAGGGACGTACATCGAAGAAAAGACCGTCGATGGCGGGCTCGCCGTCGAGAACACAGGCATGAAGGTACGTCACTGCATTCGACGTCGAGAATTTGACAGCCTCCGCCGTCGTCAACCCGGCGACGATCGGCGTCGGAGTTCCAGTCCACCGCCCGCATCAAGGCAACGATTGGCTTCGAAGAGCCAAAGCCCTCTGCCGTCGTCAACCCGGCGACGATCGGCATCGAGAGCCAGCAGACCTCCGTCGACGTCGGTTAGACGTTCGACATCGAAAGCTGATAACCCTCCATCGCCGTCACATAGACGACGTTCGACGTCGAGGGGAGAGAATTCTCCGCCGTTGCAGACCAGACGGCGATCGGCGTCGAAAACGAGAAGTCCTCTGCCGTCATCCCAGCGACGTTCGACGTCAAAGAACAGAAGCCCTCCGCCAACGTCATTCCAACGTCGCTCGGCGTCGAGAGCTAGCAGCCCTCCGCCGTTGTCATCCCACTGACGATCGGTGTCGAGGAGAGGAAGTCCTTCGGCGCCGTCGAGTCCACATCGCTCGACGTCGAGACGAAGAGGTATTCTGCCGTCGTCAAGGTGCCATTCGCCGCCGGCACATTCGACGCCGAAGAAACCACAGTCGACGCCGAGACCGCTCCCAGAACCTGGTCGAGCCTCGACGACTAGAAGATCTCGATCGACGTCGAGCAGGGCTCCGTCACATCGGGCTATACGCTCGACGTCGAGACCACCATCGCATAGATCTGACGACGGTTCAGTAGTCTTAGTGACTGAATCAGCATCGAGACACTCTTCTTCTCACTCCTCGAGACGTCCACATTCTCCATCTGCGTCTCCAGAACATGCGAGGAGATCGCGACAGAGATCCCTGTCGCATCAGAGGACCTCTCCTTCTATACATCTGTCTCCAAGATGGCTTTTACCAGTACATCACTGAAGTAAGACTCCGGCGGGAGCATCGAGAAGGGAGGAAGAATACACAAGCCCTGTCCACAGATCTCCTCTGCAAAGATTAGTACAGGAGGTGGATAGATCGCCTTCGCCGGTACGCCACCACCGTGAAGGAAGATCTAAGGAACGCAGGCCTTCTACGTCACATCACCACAGAAGGAGGTCTCCCTCATGGTCATCTTCCTCCACCCACTCCTCTAAGAGGGACTATTCTCCTTCTCTATCGGACAGCCCTCAGTCGAGAGTGTCTCTGATAGATGACATTAACACCTATCATGATGTGCTGCAGAGAGGGGCTCAAACTGAACATTGCAATGTCCACCCCTCAGGTCGCAACAACAGTGATCTTCGAGACGCTGCACCAAAGATCTGCTTCGCGTCCGTTGCTGTCTCTGGTTCCTGGACTTCTGGAACCAGTAATGGACATTTTTCTAACCCCCTCAGCGATTAAAGCACCACCGGCCAGAATTCAAAAGAAGTACAAGCCTGCTGATGTAGACCCAGTGTTTTTGAAAATGGATCCACCTGCGGATTCCGTGATAGTCGCAGTGGCACGGAAGACACACGCAGTCTCTGCTCATGCATTGGTCCCTCCAGACAAGGAGAGTAAGTCCCAGGATTCTTGGGGACGAAAGGTTTGTGGCTCGGCAGCTTCTCCACTCAAGGTGTCCAGTGCAGCAGCCTTATTCGGTCGATACGACAGATCCTTATGGGACTCTTTGGATCGGTTCAAAGAGAAGTAACCGAAGGAGGATCAGAAAGACTTTGAAGAAATCATTACGGAGGGTTCCTTGGTAGCTAATCAGATGATTAGCACTGCAGCGGATGGTGCCACACTATCGGCGCATTCGTATGCGCATGGAATTTGTGCAAGAAGGTCTGCCTGGTTAAGGCTTACAGCTCTTAAACCGGATGCTCAGCAGAGGATCCTTAACCTACCTTTTTCGGGTTCTTCATTGTTTGGCTCCCACACAGATGAAGAGATGGCTCGAATAAAAGCCGAGTTGGACACTTTGAAGGCGGTGGGGCTAGAAAAGAAAAAGGAATTCCGACGAAGGTACAGGCCCAGCCAGCGCAAGGGATACCAACAGAGGGTTCAAACCCCTCAGTGGTCCCAAAGCAAGAGCCAAGGAAGATCGCAATTTCAGGGTCGAAAGTCTAGCAGAGGTAGAGGGGGTAACCAACAACAGTCCTCCTCCACCACTCGACCGACAGGAAAACAATGAGCCAGACCTTCCTCTGACGCCGTTGCCCACTCCAGTTGAAGGAAGTGTTTCACAACATCTGAAAGAGTGGTGCAACATAACAAAGGATCGTTGGGTGCTCAGTATACTGCGCAATGGATACGCACTACGTTTCCGTGTGTCTCCAAAGGACATTCCTCCGAAAAGATCTCGTCCTCACCAGCTAAAAGTACTACGACAATAAGTGGTGGCGCTTCTGCAAAAAAAGGCCATAGAGAAGGTTCCCATCTCGCAGCGAGGAAAGGGAGTGTACTCCAGGTACTTCCTTGTGCCAAAAAGATCAGGAGCACAAGTTCAGACCAGTCCTGGACCTGCGGTCGCTGAACAAGCTCATCTTGAAGGAAAAATTTCGCATGCTGGTGCTTCATCAAATATGTCCACATCTGCAAGAAGGGGACTGGATGTGTTCAGTGGATCTCCAGGATGCGTATTTCCACATTCCTGTAACTCCCCGTCATTGAAAATTCCTGCGATTCGTGGTCGGCAACAGTCACTACCAATTCAGTGTTGCCCTTCGGACTAAAATCTGCCCCACGAGTCTTTACCAAGTGCATGGCGGTGGTAGCGGCAGCTCTACACAGACAAGGTCTGTTCGTATACCCATACTTGGACGATTGGCTCTTAAAAGGGCCATCTCCTCAGCAGGTAAAGATCGACTTCCAAGTGTGCCTAACTCTACTCCGCAGGCTGGGCCTGCACGTGAATATGGAAAAGTCAGTTCGCCAACCTACACAGGTGATCCATTACCTGGGCTCCGTCCTAGATACAAACCTAGGAAAAGCGTTTCCTTCGGAACAGAGACATTTATCAATTCGGCAGAAGTGCCAAGTTCTTCTCCAGACCAATCGCCCGATGGTCCGGCAAGTAGCGTCCCTATTGGGGCGGTGGAATCGCCATCGTATACAGAGACAACATCAAGCTTCACCTAGTCAATTCACTTACCGCCGAATGGGGTGAAATCTGTACTTTTACGGTAACGCTCGGGAACAAAGAAGCCTGGAAAGGAGCCCTCCTCTACAGACCTCCAATAACTAAAGCTAATTTCGTAAATAAACTTACGGAAACTATCGCCTCTCATGCTCTATCCTCGACCAACTTCTTCCTATTAGGCGATTTTAACCATCACACTGAACTTGCACAAGACCCTTACACCGTCGAGCTCATCTCCAGTATGAATGCGTTAGGCCTTGACCAGCTAGTAACCGGCCCCACCCATTCTGCCGGGCACACACTAGACCTCCTTTTCACTAATTCCAGTAAAATAACGATTGTCTGTTCTGAACCCGTCCTTTGGTCTGATCATTTTCAAATTCATTTTCAGATTCAACTTACCTCACCTATTCCCCAACCCAGCAAAAACTCTATCCTGAGTAGACCCTGGAACAGGATTAACTCCGCAGCATTTTCCTCCCATTTTTCCCCCCCTCCCACGGAAATGCTCAATGACCCTAACCTGGCAGCCATCGAGTTAGAACAAGCCATCACTGCTACTCTCGACATAATCGCCCCCAATAAACTTAAGAGATGTCCTAATAAAATGTCCCCGTGGTTTACTGCTGAACTGAAGACCATGAAACTGGCTGTTAGAGCCCACGAACGCAAGTGGCGCCGCACCAAAGACCCCAGTGACAGGTCTCATTATAAAAAATTTCACCACCAATATATGAGCGGTATAGCGCTAGCCAAAAAAGCCTATCTGGGGAATAGGATAGACCAGGCCGCTAACTCGCACAAAGAACTCCATAAAATAGTCAAAGAGTTCTCCAACCCCTTAACCTGTCAACCTGTCACAAATGAGTCCCGGGAATGGGCTAACACCCTTTCGTCTTTTTTCTACAATAAAATAAACGATATTTACAAATCATTCACTAACCCCAATGTTTCTACTTCCTCACCTGACTCACCCGTCAATATATCCTTGCCGGTTCCCATCATAACCCTTAGCCAATTCCACTTATTTACGGATGAAGAAGTCGCTAACACCCTGAACAGAATTAAGTCAGGCTCCCCTGCTGATCCAGCCTCTTCTCTCCTCCTATCTAAAATTGCGCCCATCTTGGTACCTCACTTAACTAAAATTTTTAATCTTTCACTTGCTCACTCAACGGTCCCCTCACACTGGAAAGAAGCCATCGTCAGACCTATCCTGAAGAAGCCCTCTGCCGATCCTTCCCTTCCTATGAATTACAGGCCCATTTCGCTGCTTCCACTGTTTGGCAAGGTCATGGAATCCCTAATTAATACTCAGCTCATTAAACACCTTGAGTCCAACAAAATTCTAGATCCTTCCCAGTCTGGTTTCAGGGCATTCCATAGCACCGAAACAGCCCTACTTGAAACAGTCGATAACATCAGGTTGGCACTGGATGCCAAACAATCAGCCATTTTAATATTACTAGACCTATCCGCAGCCTTCGACACCATCTCACACAGCATTCTGATAGAACGGCTGACTAAGGTTGGTGTCGAGGGCCCAGCCTTGGCATGGATCAAAAGCTACTTAACCGGACGTTCCTCAAAGGTTCAGATTGGCAAATTTTCATCTGCCAATCAGGAAGCAGACAAAGGTGTGCCCCAGGGCTCTATTTTGAGCCCCACGCTTTTTAATCTTTATGTCTCTCCAATTGCAAGATTAATTAAAGCCTACGGATTTGAGACCGTGTCTTACGCTGACGACACTCAAATCCTTATTACCCTGGGACCAAACGCAACCGACACCAAATCGAGATTCCAAAATTGCATGCTAGCAGTTAAGGACTGGATGACAGAGAACTATCTTCTACTGAATGCGTCTAAGACGGAGATCATGCTCTTTGGCAATGCTCACAAGCATTGGTCCGACGAATGGTGGCCAGCACCGTTGGGTGCCTGTCCTCCTCCTAAACCAGCAGCCCGCAACCTGGGCATAATGCTAGACAATAAGCTTACCTTGACAGAACACATTAATAACATCTCTCATACCAGCTTCGGTCTCCTGCGCAACCTAAAGAAAATCTTTAAGTGGATTCCTCTGTCCTCTCGCCTACCATTAATCCAGGGACTAATCATTAGTCGCTTGGATTATGGCAATGCTCTTTTTGCCTCCATCATTGAGAACCTCCTAAATAAATTACAGGTTCTTCAGAATACAGTAGCCAGAATGGCCCTCGATCTACCCGCCCGCACCTCCTCTGCCCCCTGTCTGAAGACGCTTCACTGGCTCCCCATCAAAAAACGTATTAAGTTTAAAATGTGCTGCCTAGTCCATAAATCCCTGAACGGCAATGGTCCTGCCTACCTAGCAAAAAAATTGATGAACTACCGCCCTGCTAGAACACTTAGATCGTCTAGTCTTCACCTCCTAGCGGTCCCCAAAGTACGCACCGTCAGAAATGGAGATAGATCCTTCTCCAAAATTGCCCCAGAAAGCTGGAATACTCTACCTTTGCACATAAAACTTGAACCCAGCCATCAGAAATTCCGCAAACTTTTAAAGACATGGCTATTTTAACTCTGCTTATCTCCTACCTTACCATCTGAACATCTGTCGGCGCTATGAGACCTTTGGGTGATATGCGCGCCTTACAAAAACCAATACATAGACACATTGGGATCAATGGCTTCTTGCATATTCCTCATTCCCAACGCCAGGCTGAGGATGAGACCTCTACAGCAGGTCCAGGAGGACAAGTGGCACCAGGCAACCGGTTTCTGGGAAGACCGGATTTTGCTTTCACAAGCAGCAAAAGCATCTGTTCTGTGGTGGACTCGTCCACGGAACCTCGTACCGGGAGTCCCCTTCCATCAACCTGTTCCTACCCAGTCCTTGGTAACGGATGCATCGCTTAAAGGATGGGGGGCGCACATGGATTGCCTACAAATGCAGGGGCGGTGGTCCGTCAAGGAACAATCCTACCACATAAACATGTTAGAGCTGCGGGCAGTCCATCTAGCCCTGAAAGCTTTTCAGCCCTTGATCATGTCCAACTCAGTCCTCATCCAAACAGACAACACGACCACCATGTATTACCTCAACAAACAGGGTGGTACGCGCTCTCGCCCTCTCTCCCTGGAGGCTCAAAAGATATGGCATTGGCTTCTAGCCCGAGGCCTTTCCGTCACAGCGGTGCATCTTCCAGGTGAGCGAAATGTGCATGCGGACGAACTCAGCCAGCACTTCGAAGATCAGCCAGACTGGCTGCTAAATGACGAAGTAGTGGCAGAAATTTTCCATCAGTGGGGTCAGCCTTCCATAGATGTGTTTGCAGACGATCTAAACAAAAAATGGCACGCCTTCGCCTCCAGGTTCCACCGTCCAGGGACGAAGGGGAATGCTCTTTTGATGGATTGGTCCGGAAAATTTGCATACGCCTTTCCTCCCCTGCCTCTGATTCCGAAGGTGGTGTCCAAGCTCATCCGGTCCAACATGTCAATGATCCTCATAGCCCCGGACTGGCCTTGACAATGGTGGTACCCGGACCTATTACAGCTGTCGGTGCACCACCACAAGAGGCTCCCTTGCAGGTCGGATCTTCTGACCAAGATGGACAGGAAGATCCATCCCAACCTTCCCTCACTGAACTTGGCTGCATGGCACCTGAGGTCCTGCAATATGGACATTTGAACTTACCGCACGACTGTATGCATATACTAAAGGAAGCAACAGACCTTCCACAAAGGCTAGGTATTCCTTTAAGTGGAAGCGGTTCTACCTGTGGTGCACTCATAATAACTTTAATCCAACCACAGGGCAGGAGGAGGTTATTCTTCCTTACCTCCTGTACTTGGCTAAAGCAGCGTTGAAGTATTCATCGATCAGAGTACATTTAGCGGCTATTGCGGACTATAGAAAGTCTCCAAGCCAGCCTTCCTTTTTTCAACTACAGGTGGTCAAGGATTTCCTACAGGGGTTGAAGAAAGTGTATCCCCCTGTTCGGCCTCCTTCTCCTCCTTGGGAGTTTAATCTGGTCCTCTCAAAGTTGATGGGTCCTCCTTTTGAGCCCATCCATAAAGCCACGCTGCAGCATTTGACATGGAAGACCGCTTTCTTAGTCGCGATTACCTCTGCGCGAAGAGTAAGCGAAATCCAAGCACTTTCTTCCAAAGAGCCATATACTATCTTTCACCACAACAGAGTAGTATTAAGGACTCACCCTGCTTTTTTACCGAAAGTTTTATCTGATTTTCATATTAATCAGGCAATTTCTTTGCCGTCCTTTTTCCCCAATCCCACAACTCCTGCGGAAAGGTCACTCCATTTCTTAGACCTTAAGAGAGTGCTTAAATTCTACCTAGAGGGAACTAAGATCATCAGAAAATCAGACCAATTGTTTTTAAATTATGGTTCCATGAGGACAGGTTTTCCAGCTACCAAGAGATCCATTTCCAGATGGATAGTGTCTTGTATAAAATTGGCCTACCAGCTGGCAAATAAGCCCCTATTGTTGTCACCTAAAGCACACTCCACTAGGGGAAAAGCAGCTACAGTAGCTTTCTTGCATGATGTTCCGATGGCAGAAATTTGCAAGGCAGCAACCTGGAGATCTGTGCATACTTTCACAAGGCATTATTGACTTGAATCCGACTCCAGGGCGGATACTCCAGTAGGCCAGGCCACCTTGAGGAATCTGTTCAGATAGCAGAAATGTCTGAATTATCAAGTTTAGTTGTCTGAGCTTGATTTGTTAATTATTATTTTTCCTTTGCCCGCAGTGGATGAGGTGAGGCTTGCTATTCTATTCTAGTGCTTATGACTATTGATGAGGATCCCCTGGAAGAGAAGGATTAGTTACTTACATGTAATCCTAGTTCTCTTCCAGGGGAATCCTCATCAAAGTCATAAGCAACCCTCCCGCCTCCCCGGGCAAAGGATCCTTATTCTTAAGGAATTGTCAACTCTTTGTGTCATGGCTTTGTGTCACCGCAAAGAACAACTGACCTAACTGTCACCCCTGAGGCATGATGGGAAGCTAGGGGTCATGGCTGCCTTAAAGGCATGGTGCCAGTTTTTCTATCTTGCTAAGAGTTAGCTTTCTAGCCTTTCTAGGCTGTGGTTTTCTGCAATGCAGCCTGTGAGCTGACTATGCATTCAGTCCTATCTGAGGTGTTTGTGCTAATGCAAAGCATTAAAACAGTGTTCAAACATGATTTGCTTTTGTTTCTTCCCTGTTTTTTATGATACATTATTTATATCGGTTATATTATTGATTATATACAGGGGAGCCCTTACAGCATTATTCAGCTCTACTCATGAAAGGCTGCATTTGCTTTTTTATTTTATATATATATATATATATATATATATATATATATATATTACCTACTGGCGGTCGCCAGTAGGTAGTTATAGTTAGGACCCTGTTTCCATAGGAAATCCGCAACATTCTATTTTGAATAACTTTGGCGCCGGTCGACGAATCCTCGCGAATTTCTCAAAATAGGTGGGGCGCTACGCTCCGCTCCTACCCTGAAAGTCTCGGGGGGATTCGTCAAGCGGGGGCTGAGATAAAAGGGGGGTCCCAAAACGCGTTTTTCCCATGCATTTTTCCATAGGACCTTTAGACAGGGCTACAGCCCGAACGGCTGAACAGAATTACTAGAAATTTGGCAGAGAGGTAGTCCTCAGGTCAAGGAAGTGCCTTTTGTAGGTTTGGTGTAAATCTGTTCAGTAGATTCTGAGAAAATAGCCTTTAAATCAAAATATATATCTGTGGCAGCTTACGGTGCGCTTACCGTGCGCTTACTGTAAGCTTACCGTACGCGTACGGTGGCGTGCGCGAGCGCGATTCTGATTGGCTGTTACATCTAAGTAAACATTCGAATCGGTCGAAACCAGGAAGCGGCGGCCGCCATTTTCTCTCTCGCACTCTGAGGGGGGGGCTGTAAACAAAGGCAAAAAACATATAAAGGGGCTGTTTAGACAGCGCCCATGCACATAGCCATGTTAGTTGAGTCCTCAAAGATCCCCCAAGGCCAAAAACGGTAAATTTTTATTTTTTGAAAATTTCGCCGATTACGCTTACCGTACGCGTACGGTGCGCTTACGCTAAAAATTTTAATAAAAAAAAAAAAACCACTCTCTGTGCATGGCATATTATTGTCATCACTTACAAATTAAATGTAACAGATTACCTATCACAAGGAAGCGCATAATATGTCCTCCATGTGCGCACGGTGCGTAACGTGGGCACGCGGTGCGCGTAGCGCACTGCGTGCCCACCTTGCGTGTACGGCACTAACTGCGTAAAGTGGGCGCGCGGTTCGCGAAGCGCACCGCGTGCTCACTGTGCGCGCACGGAACGAACTGCGTTAAGTGGGCGTGCACGCCACGAATGGCGTAAAGTAACTTAGCATTTAAAAAAACGTACAAATTCACTGAAAAAACCATAGGTTTCACACACGTTATAGTTAGGAATTAGCATTTAAAAAACCTTGCAAATTCACTGAAAAAACCATAGGTTTCAGACATGTTATAGTTAGCGGAAATTTTACTGATAAAAAAACAATGAAATTCCCCCGTTATAGTTAGTGCAGGCAACTATAACTCACGCGACCGCAATCTTCTGCTGATGACATATGTGTCTTTATGAAAAAAAAATATTTGTAATATATGTATAGCTAAAAATTTATGGAAGAAGACATGGGCAAATAAGTGTCTAAATACAGTATTAGCATCAGCAGAGGATTGCGTTCGCGTGAGTTATAGTTGCCTGCACTAACTATAACGGGGGAATTTCATTGGTTTTTTATCAGTAAAATTTCCGCTAACTATAACATGTCTGAAACCTATGGTTTTTTCAGTGAATATATATATATATATATATATATATAATGTGTGTGTGTGTGTGTATATATATATATATATTGTGTGTATATATATATATATAGTGTATATGTATGTATATATATGTGTATATATATATTGATGCATATATGTTTATCACATATATGATTGTGTTTCCGGGGTCCCGCGCAAAGGCGGGAATTTTCTAGTGCTTATGACTTTGATGAGGATACCCCTGGAAGAGAACTAGGATTACAGGTAAGTAACTAATCCTTATCTGCTCCTGCACCCCATGGACCCACCCCTGCTGGCATCTGTTCAGTTTCCTTGGGCAGTTCTTTAGTTGTTCCTTGGCTAATCCCATTTGCACATTTCTGTGGTTTGTTCCAGATTCTAGGTCTGCACTTGCAGGTTATGGCTGACCCCATATATTACGCTGGGGTTTAGGCTACCTTCAGAGGGCTTCACTTTTGCTGTGCCTCACGAGACCTCTTGGGGCCACTACTATTGTTGTCTATTTGATTTCCCTGAGGCTGCACCTTAGTTTCTACTTAGTTAGCCCACAGACCCACTATTTTCCAACACTCCTTTGGCTATCCCTCAGCAGCTCACTGGTTTAACCCCACACATTTGATCCAAGAGGCCCACAACTGCTGTCTTTCAACAATTCTAGAACTGTGCCATAGCTTCCCATTAATAATGTTACAGTACTATGGTATATTTTTAATATCCCTAGGCCTGTGAACCTACTGATCCTGGTATTACGCCATATACCCTCTAGACTCTGGTGTCTATTTCTATTCCTAGTGCCTCATCTCCTGGGTTGATCTACTGCTCTTCTACTTTGATGTCTATTAAAACAATCCCTGAGCTGTGCCTTAACCAAATCTGAGCTGCTTTGTTGCCTGCGTCAAAGGATCAGTTCTGACAAATAATCACACTTGAAAGTTGGTGCATCTCACTCCAGACCAAATTCAACAACCCCTCTCCTACAAATTATCCATCTTTATCTTCTTACTCTAGATGTCTCTAGTATTCGAGTGTCAGCCTGCCAAAGCTGAGATCACTGCCTCTAATGAAACTGCATGCTCCTTGTCGTGCTAGCCTCAGTTTATTTTGGCCACACCTAGTAATAATGCAAGCCTCAAAATGTAAATGCAACCTTTTAGGAGAAAGCTAGAACCGGCAGGAGTTTTCACTCCTGCCCTACTGAGTTACGCTCTAGTAAAAGGAAGTGTTAAGAGGCAGATCACCCTGTATGAAAATCTCTACAGGTGCTACAAAGACCGGGTCCGGTGGCTCAGTGGACTAATGCAGCCATTGCAGGGGCCTGTGTTTGACCTCATGGTCACAGGTTCAAGTCCCGGCAGGTCCACTCAGCCTTTCATCTATCTGAGGTCGATAAAATGAGTACCATTGAGTTGGGTAACAATAAACATCTGTTATTCAGCGCCAAGATACCCTGTTAGGGGTGAACGTGTGCTTTACAAATACACATATTATACTACACCCAACATCGTTCTCTGAAATCATGTGCATTACACTGACTGTAAGTACTATAAACAACTCCTCTATAATGATGCTCTAATCATATTTCATTGAACATTCCTGTTGTATTAGTTTTACCTTAGTTTTATCTAAGTTCCAACCAGGCATCTAACCACATGATTTGTAATTTCTAAGCAATACACAATCCTGTAGACCTCCCCGTGTACCTTTTTGTGGCTTCAGGTCTGAAGTAGGATTTCCATGGTTCCGTGACCCCTCCAGCAATCGATCTGGGTGTATCACCCTTGCACCTGCATCAATATCTTATATATTTTTCTTGAACATGTTGTTCAATGGAATAAGGAGGGGTCAGCTCATGCGTGGCTCCTCGATCATTACGCAGGATATGTGAAAAATTACACAGAAACTTCCTTCCTTCTACCCTCGGTATGGAACACAAAAGGTGATCTGCCCTCGTAGCTATCAGCTGTTGTGTTTCCAAACATTTTTGCATCTGACAATTAAAATGTTTCCTTTTTGGTATTATTAGCGTTAGTTCAGAAAACACACTGGAATATAAGCACACATGTACCCTTACTAGCTGCACAAATGAGAAAATGTAGCCTGCTTTCCAGTCCTTTCAGATGCACTGTACATGCACTGAATTTGAATGCAATGGTGATATTAAGTTAGTATGTGCTTCATGCAACCAGGCCTGTTTTGCATGCATCAGGAAAAAAACACCAAAGCCTTGCCACATACATCATCATGTGTACCACCTCCATTGCTCAACTCCATTGCAATCCAGCATAAACATTTACACTAAACCTCTAACTGACCCACCCTAACCAACTCTCGCAAACTGATAATCACAGAAGAGTCATCTAGGTCCTCACAAAAGTAGCTACTTTCTGCACAGCCTCTGAATTTGAAGGGTTAACTACTATAGAGGGTATCAACCATGTCAACATCTAGCTACAAATAAGCTTGAATGCTCCCACATACTATATGTGGTGAATTACATTTTTTTCTATTTGTTTCAGGACCGCCCTCTCTGCTTCCACGTCCTATTACATGTGCCACCCTGCTATCGCCTCCACATTCCTCCAAACTCTTACACATTGCGACGTTCTGCTTCTTTTCGACACTTCTTTCCTATTCCTTTACCTGATCAACTTCATCTCTACCTATCCTCCATTCTCTTATTTATCCCTTCGTACCCTCCTTCACTTCCTCATTCTTGACTTGCTGACTGCTCGGTGCTCACAGTTACTCTGTATCCCACACTGACTACACCCTTCTGGTGCCTCATTACAATGCCTTACCCATCACTTGCTGTATTAGTGACCACCCTTCTATCATTCACTCCATTCTCAACTGTAAATCTTCCCTTCACTTTTATAAATCACTCCTTCCCCAGCATTGGATCTTATATATTCACATGCTTGAATCATTCTCCATCATACAGCTGGGTATCCCCTAGTATATTACAATAGCAGTATACAGTGTAAAACATACAGTTTATAGTGTAAAAAGAAAAAAAAGGCCATAGGCCTGAAACAATATTGTACATTTAGTAGAACAACCACCCAGCAGCGGCCCGTGCAGGTGGGGTTAGGGGGGAGGAATTCGACAGACGACGATGAGGGAAACTTAATTATTTAATTTTCCCTTGTGGTCATCTTTTGAATCTCTCTCCCCCACCCGGCTCACCGCTCTTAGCTGCACAGGCCGCTCCAGCAACCACCTCATTTGAATGCATCCAAGCTACAGCCAATAAGTTAGAAGCTTATGCTCCCCTACTACCCATAGAGGCCACCGTAGTTGAGATTTATACTGCACCTTGTGTGTGAAGGAGTCCTCTGACAGGACGCCGCACTGACGTTTTTCAGTGAAACTTAAATTTGTTACTTTCTTGATCTGCCCTGGATTTGAAACAGCCCTATCTTCAGCGCAGAAGTACTTTGAATTGTTTTTAGGGACATTATATGAGCGTCTGGGCCAGGGAGAGCTTTTTACTGGACAGCCAATTGGCACCATGGCTGACATAGACACAAAGTCTTTTTTCAAGGCTTGTTCATCCTGTGGTCTTAAAAAGATTTACATTGAAGATCCTCATTTACAGTGTATTTATTACCTGTATCCGAAACATAAGGCATCTAAAAGTGCCATTTGCATTAGCTTTTCATCTACGTTGCTAAGGGACAGAGAAAGTAGGTTGTTTCTGTATCTGATGTCAAAAGAGAATATTCCTCCTTCAGGGTAAGGGTCCATGAAAAGTGCTCATGTGAGCATCTCCACAAAGGAAGCACAAAAAGACTTCAGTTTCCTAAGTTGAACTTGTTTGGAGCAGAGCTTTACGCCACCCAGTCTGTCCCTTAAGAACTAAGAAATACCTCTAAGGGATTGTCTGATTGCATGGAGGATCAAACTCTAAAAAAGAATGAAAAATCAACCTTGTCGATATTGCTATCGACGACCTGTTTATAACTGACAGACGATCTTTCTAGATTTCATTCTCTTATCGAAAGAGCTGCAAAGATGTAATCTTCCAATGAAGTCTACGGACCAACAATGTTTCCTTTATGATTTTAAATAGCAACCAAGGAAGCCTGTTAAAGCTATTTCAATACTAGATTTTATTTAGACAGATGGTCTCAAGTTAAAAAAGACTCCGGACACCGTGTCGGCAGTGATACTTTGCCCTGAGAAGAAATATAAAGCTCCGGAGAGATCTCCAACTTGCATCACGGGGCATACTAAGCCGGATTCTTTTGTGTCCTCCGTGGTTCAAAGAAGATCTAGGATGCCACTTACACAGTTTTCCAGCCCTCCAAATTAAGATAGTAGATGTATAGATCATTTAGGCAAAATAATCTCATCTATGGCAGCAACCTCCATCAACTCAGCCAACGCTTTGGCTAACTTAGGGCATTATGATCGCCAGATGTGGCATGATATAGTGCCATTGCTTTAATTCATCCGGGGAAATAAGAGGGAGACCGCAAGCGCTAACCTTAAGGAAGGAGAACTCACTACTTTATCATTATTGGTGCAGCAATGGATATCTCCAATACAGGTTTCAGTCATCTTCCAGGAGTAATGATGTTAAGGAGGCAAGGTTGGCTAAAGTCTGCAACCTTCTGTCCTGAGGTGCAATGAAAGACTTTGGCCAAGCCTTTTGATGGCCTTACCCTTTTCCTCAAGAACGTGGATGAGGCTTTAAAAGGTCCTAAAACAGATATGGCTACTGCCGAGGCTTTGGGTCTTCTACAGTATCGCAGATTTGGATCTTCAAATTTTGGTGCCTCAAAGATCGCAACATTTTAAGCGAGGATTCAACCAATATGTAAGTAAACTATCATATTCTCATTAAAGGCAATCTGGATAGGACCAAGGATACTCTTATAACCATAGTCAAAGACAACCCTACAGGGGTTCATCAGGAAGAAAGAGAAGGGCACCCCAATCACGTCCCGAAGACAAACCGAAAAGAGCTTGATTTCAGCCTTTTCCACCTCCTACACTGCAATTGGGGGGTGGGGGGAGGAAAATGTTCCTGTTTGCGGGCTATAACAACGGACAAATGGATGAGGCAAATTGCTCTTTCAGGGCATACATTGAAATTTGTCCAGGAACGCCCTATGAACCCACGCAAGAAAGAACATAATCCACATCTGAAGGAACTTCAGCAGGAAATTCTCTTCCTGTTACTCAAGGGAGGTATATCGATAGTCCCTACATCGCAGAACAAATAGGTGTTTTACTCCAGGTTTAACCTGAACAAAAAGAAAACCGGCCAGTGGAGACCAATCCTGGATCTCGGACAACTTTACAAGTTCTGAAGAAGCAATCTTTCTGGATTGTTACCCCACAAGAAGTGATGCATAGAGGGGATTTCATAACCCCCCCTAGATCTTTGGAATGCGTACTTCCACATACCCATTCATCAAAGGCACAGGAAATAGATCTGCAATTCCTGATAGCACGGCACCATTATTAAATCAAGGTTCTTTCTGTTGGGCTCAAATCTGCCTCTCAATGTTTACAAAATGCTTCGCTCCAGTAGCTGCCTTCCTCAGACGGGAAGGTCATCAGGTGTTACCATACCTCGATGACTGGCTTATCAGTGCTCCGGCAAAGGAAGAGGCAAGAAGTTCTATGATGACCTGCATCTACCTGTTCAAGAAACTAGGCCTAACATTGACCAGGGAAAAACCTTCATTGGAATCCTGAACAAAAATGCAGTTCTTGGGTGCATTACTCGACATGTAAGTGGGAAAGGCTTTTCTATCTCAGGAAAGGGTGAAGAGATTGCAGATTTTGGCAAGAAAAATCTCTAACAAACAGTTGATAACAGTGAGGCAATACAAATCCCTACTGGGCCGAATGACGTCATGCATAGACCTTGTTCCTTTTTGCAGGTTCCACATGACACATGTTCAATAGGAACTAGACCTGCAATGGAAGCAAGTTGAGGGTCTTGGGAGGAGGCGGGACAAGTCACAATGATAAAACAAACAGGCATTGCTGTGGTGGATGCTTCCCGCAAATCTGAACGAAGGACTGTCTTTCCTACCTGTGTCAAACCGGATGATTCTTACCACAAATGCATCCATGGATGCTTACCTGCAGGAACTCCCCAACCAGAGGCCTATAGTCCGATGCGGAAAAGTCACATCACATGGTCGGACCATTTTTTAATCTCTCAGCTTGGACCTGAATTACCTCCTCTCTAGACCACAGCAAGTTCCAGAGAAATTGGCCAAAATGTCACTAGAAATAATATGGCACCCACACTTTCAATGGTACCGCTCCAACTGGCCTTAGCCATTGTTGCCGCCCCCCCTCCCCCCCCCAGAAGAGACCATCGGCTTTGTGGTTTTCCCCTGAGCTCCGTGTGGAGAAAAGCCTTTGTAGAAAGTTGGAGCACATCTAGAGACCATCAAACGACGCTGTTGCCAAGCTGGCATACAGAAAAGCCCTAAACTTCCATAAACTAATGCGCAATACCATGAGGGACTACTTCTCCCACAAGATCAAATTAGCCGAAAATTCAACTAAAACACTTTTTAAAATTGGTCAAGACTTCACTAAAACTGCTGCCCTTGCCAGTACGGTACTCCCCACTTCCTCCCTTTGTACGGGAATGGCTAACTTTTTCCAGGACAAAATCCAATCTATCTATGCCACTTTCCCTTACACCCTGACAACATCAGAGCCCACTGTCTCTCCTGACAAAGATGAGGCACTGACCAATATCTGCCCCCTCTCTTGATGCTTCCTTACAAAAACTAATAGCATGTAAACCTGGATCGCCGGGTGATCCCTGCCCGGCCCAGTTTTTCAAACTCTTGGCCCCCTGTTTTAACGCCCCGCTAAGCCAGATTTGGAACACTTTTCTGAGTTCAGGAATCTTCCCAGCAGTGTGTAAACAGGCCTACCTCCTGCTTATCCTCAAGAAACCGGATGCTAACCCCGCAGAATATAACAATTTCAGACCCATCTCCCTTCTTCCGGCACCTGCAAAAAATTCTTGAACAAGTAGTCCAGGGTCAACTATCTGAATATCCGGAATCGAAAAACCAATTTCATGGCTCCCAATCTGGCTTCAGAGCGGGCCACAGCACGGAAACCGCTCTCTTAGAAGTGTCTGAGAGTGTGCCCAAGACTATCGACCAGTGCAATGCAGCTATGCTTGTGCTACTTGCTCTGTCCACTGCCTTAGACACGTTAGCCCAGTCCATTCTCCTGGAGAGATTAAAATGCCAGGGAATTCAGGGCATGGCCCTGACTTGGATCCGGTCCTTCCTGGAGAACGGGTCACAACAAGTCTTTTTCTGCCCCTTCATCTCTTCCCAGAAACCCCTGGTTTGTGGAGTTTCCCAGGGATCCGAATTGTGTCCTCTCCTTTTTAACGCCTACCTCTCGCCACTTGCTGCTCTGGTTGAATCCTGTGGGGTGAGGGTGATCTCCTCCGTGGATGACACCCAACTGGTGTTCTCCTTCAAGGATCAGTCGGAGGCTGCATTTGCCAACTTCAGAAGGTGTCTGAGTCATCTCAGCTTGGATGACCCAAAACTGTCTCAAGCTGAACTCAGATAAAACTGAGGTACTCCTCTTCAACCAGAAGATCCCACCTCCTGCCGTGCTCTGGTGGCAACCGGAGATGTATCCCCCTCCTGAGCCTGTTGACTCAGTGAGAAACTTGGGGTTCAGATTTGACAACAAGCTCTCCAGTATATCTCAGATTCGGCAAGTCTCTTCCTCATGCTTTGGAAGCTACCTACTCTGAGGAAATTTCTCCACTTCTCCCTCTGGAGTGTAGAAGAACAGTAGTCCATGCCCTAATTACATTTCACTTGGACTACGCTAACAGTCTCTATCTGGGACTTCCCGCCCATCTGACCCGTAGACTGCAAATAATTCGGAGCACTGCCACCCAATCACTCCCCACCTGAGAAACCACCACTGGCTGCCTGTCATCAGGCTCATAGAATTCAAGGCACTCAGCCTGGCGCTCAGAGCCATGAGGGCCTGGGCCCGACGTACCTGAAAGACAGACTTCAGCATTACCATCACGACCGGGCCTTGAGATCCAACCACTTGCGGCTCCTCGCCATTCCCCACTTTCGCAAGGCGAGGACAGGCGGCACAGCATTCGTGGTCATGACCGCAAAACTCTGCAACGCCTTGCCACTCCCCATCCGCCTGTCGGAGACCGAACCGACTTTCCAGCGTGCCCTAAAAACCTGGTTCCTCACCAGCTCCTAGATCCCTATGCACCTGTGTCGGTGAACTGCCTCAGCCCCGGGACAGCTCCATTGGCGGTAGCCGTGCACTGTACAAATGTCTAAATAATCAATAATAATAAATAATCAATGTGTTAGAACTACGTGTCTTTTCAGGCCAATATGTCAGCCAGTCTTAGAACAGACAACACAACGTCCATGCTCTATGCTAAGCAAGGAGGAACTTGATCTCAATCCCTCTCAGAAGAGGCTCAACTGTTCTGGAATTAGGCGATTTCTCACTGGATCGACATCTCTGTGTAACACTTGCCAGGTTGCCAAAGTGATCAGATGGATGCACTCAGCCGGCAAAAGCCAGGTTGTAACGAGGGATCTAGAACAGAAGCAGGTGGATTACATTTTCAATTAACAGGGTCACTCCACAGTCAATCTGTTTGCGACTCTGCACAAGATGAAATGGCAGTGCTTTTCAAGCAGGTTCTGGGAATGATGGGAAATGCCTTTACGACCAGTTGGTCCACGATAGTTGCCTACTCTTTTCCTCATTTTCCCCTGATCCCCAGGCTGCTGAGGAATGCGAAGATCGATCATTGCTTTCTGATGCTCATTGCTCCTTAACATGTCCAGCCTTTCGTCTGAAAGTGCATCCCATAAATCTGTCCAGCTATCATGGAGAGATACTCCATCACAATCTCAAGTCTCTGAACTTGACAGCATGGTATCTGAGCCATCTAGAGTTTGGTCATTTGGATCTGTCGCAAGTATGTAGAAACATTTTGGCACAAGCTTAAGCTCCAGCAACCACAAAGACCTGCAACGCCAAGTGGAAGCATTTCTGTATATGTTATGTTAAATTTGTAAGGTGCGCAGCTCCCCAAGGGTATAATGCCGGAATAATGGTCATCATCCACTCGGAATAAAACCTCCTCAAACACTTCCGTATTTGTTGAACCTAGTGAACAGTAGACTTAGATACTCTTCAGTCAGGGTCCACCTAGCTGCAATTTCAAGATTTAGGAGAACTGAGAAGACAAAATCTTCTGTTCTCGCAAAGAATAATAAAATGACAAAGGGATTTTAGAGCGTTTCCACTGCTACAACATCTACCTCTTCCATGGGAACTTAATGCTGTCCTCAGTCAGTTGATGCTGCCTTTTTTAGAACCAACACATAAGGCACATTTAAAATGTATCTTATGGAAGACAGTGCTTCTATTAGTATTAACATCTGCAAGAAGAATTGGAGAGATTCAAGCATTTACCATCAAGGAACCTTTCCTTAAGTTCTCGAAGGACAAAGTAATATTGAGAACCAGCCCCAAGTTTATACCGAAGGTTCCTACTGACTTTCACTTTAATGAACTGGTCATTCTTCAATCTTTCTTCCCAAATCGATCTACATCAGCAGAAAGATAGTTACATTCAAAGGACCTGCATAGATGCATCTGGTTTTACATAGATAAAGCAAAGGACATACGTATTTCAGACCAGTTGTTTGTGTCTTTTGGGCAACCAAGGCCAGGTGTAAAAGCAGGGTATAGCTTGTTTGCACTCTGCCTGTATCTCCTTCTGTCATGCCAAGGCCAAGCACCCACTCCAGGGACGAGTGAGAGCATATTAAACCAGGAGCATGACATCAATTGCGGCACTCTATGCAGGGGTGTTCTTTAACAACATCTGCCGTGCAGCATCCTTGAAGAGATGGCACACGTTTACGGAGCACTACGGCCTAGATATAGATGCAGAAGCTGATGCTGTAACTATCAACATCTTTGTGTGTGCGAAGCAAAACTTAAAGCACCCAACACCCGAGTACCTTCAAACACCAGAGATTGACATATAGGCAACTCTTTGCCAAATTTCTTATCTTTCGGAAGACAACTGACTAAGGATTGATTGTTTCCCAGCCAAGCCATTATGGCCCAAATTGCCTTTCAGTGAGCAAACTACAAATGAGAAAAGCTGAGCGGAAGAGGCAGTTGGCTGGCAATAGTCGCTCAAGAATGCATTCATGAACACTGACTACTCACCGGCTGAAGGAAGTGTGTAGAACACTCAACACCATCACATGCCATTAGCTGACCATCAAAGGTAGAAAGAAGTAGATGGCCATTAAGGAGCAAAATAGGAGATGCTGTAGGCCTGACAAAAAGCTGAAAAAAATGTGAGTAGGCCCAACAAGAGCAACACCTTAGAAAGCATGGACCTAGAGACTATCTACTGACCACGGTAGAGAGTAATCATTCAGGAAGTGAGGCAGATCTGCTTTGTGCCCAGATGTGGTCCCAGCGCCTCATTGAAATATGACTGGGGGCAGATGATACAAAGAGTCCACTAGCAAATATTTTCTGCTTCACGATATAATCCACGTGGCAGGCAATTGTAAAGGAGGTATGAACATGGCCAAAGCAGAGAGGAGCTCAGACCCCCAGGAGAGAAGAGACCAGTCCATCACCAAATATCTTCTGCTTCAAGCCTTCTAAGATACCAGAGAGGAGATAAAGGCTATAAAAACTGACCTACAAAAGAACTTGAACGATATTTGGAAGAATATCAATGAGCTAGGGGATAGTGATCTAGCTGGATACTAAACATGATGAGCAGGTTGATGACTGTGAACATCTTCTATGAACTCTAGGTTTAATGGTGAGCGACCAGTACCTTCCTTTTAGGAAGACTAGCCAAACAGAGTGAACTCAGGTGGCTTACCGGGAAATCGATTGCTGGACCCTAGGTGGGAAGGTTAAAAGTGTTTAAGTTACTGGTGGAGAGAGTTAAGTTTAGGGGTGCATGCTAGGTGAATATTCCTGAATTATCTTATATGAAAATTAAATGCCAATAAAGGTGATTTAAACTAAAACTGTAGCAGATCTTGCACATTCCCAGTTAGAAGTCTTGCTATTTTCAGCTTACAGGTTTGTAATTAAGGACACTACATGTAGTGCTACTTCCTAATTTGCATTCAATTTGCTTACATTGTGTTGAAAACATGAGATTGAAGCGCATGTGCAATCTGTTGGGTTTTCTTTTTTCCAGTAAGTTGTACATGGTCTTAATCTTAATTTTACTTGTCTGGGTGCATTGAAATGACTGTTGTACTGTGTATAAAAACCAGTCTGTATCAGACCAACAAGGCTGATATCTATCTGTGGCTTTATTTGTACTGAGAAACAGCAGTGTCCTACTGCATACAAGCACCAAATTCTGATAGTGTCTTAAGATAGGTCTGTCTTACCATTCATTCACGAAGAAAGTTTTCTTTCATGTGGTATGGTCACACACAGAGGAAATGAGTAGTAATAGCTCATATCTGCCTTTTCTCAGATTCCCTAACATATCTGTGTATCTCTTCAGTAATTTACAAGAATTGTACCTGTATTTAAGAAACCCTCTCTAGATCATTTTCAAATGCCGAAAGATTTCCCTTCCTTTAATGGCAACGGGGTTAAATTTCACACCTCACTTCCTGTGGTGCTATTGTGGGGACAAAGGTTGAACATTTCTTACACCTACTACCCGAGCATTTTTGTGAACCGACATCCGTGCTTTAAAGTCTACTTAATTGTCCCCAGTCATCACTTATCACCTGAAAATATTACCTGAAAATAGATGGGGGCGCCCAAAGTAGAGACACGAAACGCCTTTCAAAAGGGCAGAAGGACTTTTATTGATTTTTTCCTTTTTAAATCTGCTCCAAAACGTGTTTCTTTCTGGTCAGGTCCGATATTGCTAACAAATTAATTCTATATTCTTGTAAAGAACTTTTTTGATATCAATTAAAGAATAAACAAAATAATCAATATAATGGTAATTGTGATGGGGTAAAAAGTTAAATGAAAAAAAGATGCCAACAGTGTACGAACATACAAGAGAGGCAAGTGGTTGATTAATCATGTTTACAAATACATTCCTGGTTTCACACATTTCTGTCCAAACTTTCAGGTCTTCTTCCAGTTTATAGTAAGTGTGTGCTTTACTCATGCGTGTTTACACAACAACTGACCGTTTAGAAAGATTGATATGCCATAAATTATAATCCAGTCCCTTTTCCAACAACCAATGGATTGCAATGCATCATCTTTCAAGGATGAAGAAAGAGAAATTCAAGATGCTCACTTTTTCTCAGGTCCTGTCTGCCTTGGACCACGTATAATGGATGCTGTCCTGCTTCGCACTCCCAAATAATAGAAACACAGCACTCCCACACGGAGGCACTAACACAACAAAGCAAGAAAACACCTGGAAAGGGGTCTCACTCAAAATGAGGCACATCAAATGACAGTTTTCAGAATAAAGCGTTTTTTTTTTAGTGCAACACCTTCTAACAGAAAGGCTTTCCTAGAGAAGTCAAATGAAACCACATGTAAAATATATATTAACACATAAGTAGGCAATTGCAACTGTTAAATGCATGGAATAAAATACAAGCAGATAATGATGATACTGCACGTCCACTGCTAGAAATAAGCACTGTTAAATGCAAGTAATCAGACACAAGGTATAAAAGAAGAGCATGAAAAGATATATATGCAATAAACATCCTATGATTATGACCACTGGAGACATGAATGTGCACACAGACACACTCGCACATCACAATGCCAATAATCAGAGAAAGTACATCACCAGCTGCAATAACTTCATCTTAGCCCACACCTGACCGGGAGATTCACAGCCTGGGTCAAGAGACTCCGCAAGCCAGGAACTGCCACATTGAATAAGACACATCCGTCCCTTCAGGTCAAAACTAAATCCCACTTTCCATTTCATGAAACCCCAGTTTTATAATCTCAATGCACTAGAAGTTTCCAAGAAAACCTCCTCTGGGCCTATGAAACTTACTGGAGTTGGCTGATCTCTCACAAGCATTCCAAAGGCAAAGGAGTTCTCATGTATTCTTCTGTGCTCCCACATGTTCCAGCCCCTTATCTTAGTGAAGCTTGAGAAAGTAGAAAACATCTCCAAAAGTGCAGAAAATAATCTTGAATGTGAATGATCTAAACACCGTGAATAACCTGGGTGCCTGCTTGTGTGTGCAAAGCTCAAGCTAGACAGTCAGAATTCAAGATGGCATGAGGGCATGTCAAAGCCAACAGTGAAAACTTCATAAAACTTCCCAATGTACAACATAATGCACATTTGTGCATCACTGCCTATAACACTACATTCCAAGACCGAGAAGTACATTCCACACATTTCCATCTGATGCTTTCAAACACACATCCCATCCCACACATTCTGTTCTGTCAAGGCTGTTCTACTCTTTGAAAGACTCCCACTCTGAACCTTCAAGGAGACACGAAATGAAGTATCAAATCCATGCAAGTGCAGAAAACATGTTGTACATTCAGGCTAGAGTAAAGTAAAACATCTAATTAAAACAATGGTAGTCAAAGGTCATCATGTAGTCCCAATATATAGAAGGGCCTCTGGCATTACATACCACCCCATGACCTTTGACTATCATAACATACATATCTAAAATCAACTTTGTAAGTGAAAGCACTATATGTAGAATACTGCTTTATTGTGTCCACCCCAAGACAACGTGCACTCTGAGGTTATCTCAGGATTCACGTACTACCTCAATGCTGCTCAGCACACTTGGACTTTCCGAACCTATATGTAGAATATTGCTTTATTGTATGAATCTTGTTCAAAATACTGTTGTGAAGCGCTCCGATACCCTCGGGTCAGGCTAGCGCTATATAAAACTCCTTAACCCGTTCGACGCGCATGACGGAACGGTTCCGTCATGCACGTCGGTTGCGCTGTGCGCATGACGGAATCGTTCCGTCATGGCCCCGCCCGCGCACGGAACCTTCAGCGTGGCGCGGAAATCCGCGCCGCGCTGAAGGGGTTAATAAATAAAGCACGAGTATAAAATGAAGCACACATTAAAACAGTGACATTATAAAAGCATGACACATTATTATAAGGGTTCCATCTAAAATAATTCATGTATACCCAATAATAATTCCGCTACAGAAATAAATGTGTGATGAATACACAAACATTATCAATCGTGTTAACTTATTAATGCTTTTAGTGTTATAAATGGCTAATCCTGGAACGTCTGCTTTTGAAGCAGCCAAACAGATATCTGCTATCTAAACATATTAAATAATTTTCATCAAGCTGAACAGCTTCTCATGTAACACTCTGGATATGCAATGCTGGATTTGATGAAAATATCCTCCATCAGTCCTGACTGTAAATGTACACAGCCCTTCTGCTATTTTTAAAACAATATCCTTTTCACATTTTTCATTCAAAAGTGTGCTTGGAATTGTAATTTTTCATTTTCAGAATCAGTTCAGCCTCATTTGAACACATTCAAACAAGTTTGTACTAGGTAAGCCCAACTGGTTGATTCAACCAAAGGATGTCGTCAACTGTGTCAGTCTGCACTGTCACTTCAGGGTAGGGGGCTCCCACACCCTGACGGCCCCACTCAGACACAAGCACCCACACGCAGGGCGGAGATATCTGGTACACCAACACTTCGCAGTATAATCTAGAAAAGAACCAAGCATCACTCGTCTTGCAAAAAAAAATTTTTGGAAAGCACGTTCTCCTTTTTCTTTTTTGGTTCTGATGACAGTTTTATCTTTTCTGTCTGCATTGTTCTCAGATGGTTTTCGGACATGATCTGGGAATTCTAACCCATACTTTGGCCTCTGGATGCTTGGTAGTGGAGTCAAATCCTCCTTCCCCTCGCACAGTGAGAAGGGCTGGGGCAGTTCCCTTCTTGAATATCCCTCCATACACTGCTGAATAAGTACATCCTTAATCATTTGGCATGGGCCCAAGGCAATCCTCTGCCCTATTTGCGCTGGTAATTTTCCTTTTTCCAACTGGCCCCTCACCTCTTCACCTCCTGTGGGACTGGTCTGTGCTGTGCTTGCTGACAAATCGGAATCACCGTTCTAAGTAAGTCTAGGGGAATATGCATCCCTTCATTCTCTGCCCACCTGTTGGTGTCTTTGTCTCCCAGGTGTACATATTTCTGGTGTCCCAATTTAGTAATTCCCACCAATTAAATATTCTCTGTCACCTCTGCCTCCAAGATTTTAACCTTTTCATCTGTAAAGAATTAAAGCACCTGTCTATTAAATTTATGGGACAATGAGTGTCTACATGATTCACAGTAACTGTGGGTTGCAGCACAATTCCCCAAATTTCTTGCAACAACTCCTTGTTCCACTTCACAGAAGATTCCTATGTCTCAGGCACCTCAAGCACCACCCCTTGATTTTCTACTGGGACCTGCTCAAGCTGTTAATGCAAAACTGCTGTTGCTGTCTTTATATACCACTTGATCACATTTGCTTCTTATGCATTACCTGTTCTGTATAACTCAGAGTGCAGAAAACATGTCATACATTCAGGTTAGAGTAAAGTAAAACACCTAAAGTCAATTAAAACAATGTTAGTCAAAGGTCATCAGGTGGTCCCAATATATAGGAGTGCCTCTGGCACTACAAGCACTGGACTTGTCGGATACATGTTGCCATATATCTCTCCTCCTGGCCTTACCAGTGCCGCTTGGGTGTTCCACTGTGGATGTCAGGGGTTCCAGTATTCCCCCACTTTGACGATGGGCTGTTGAAGGCGGGCTCGCCCCAGGCAGTCTTCGCCCACCTTCAGACTACTGTGGACCTCATGCATTTTGGAGGGTTCATTACAAATTTGCCAAAGTCATACCTGACTCCCTCTCAGACACTCCCTTTTATTGGAACCATCCTGGAAATAGTGCAATTTCACACCTATCCCCGGAGCAGCGAGCCCAGAATATTCGGGCTATGATACCGATGTTTGAGCCTTTAGCCTGGATTTTGATGAGACTGACTCTCAGGCTGCTGGGTCTCCTAGCCTCTTGCTTCCTTCTGGCAAAGCGTGCCTGCTGGCATATGCGGGCTCTGCAGTGGGACCTGAAGTCCCAGTGGGCACAGAAGCAGGTTAATTTCTCTGACCTGATCCAGATATCGAAGGGAACTGCAAAAGACTTGCAGTGGTGGGTATGAAACCATGATTGAGTCAGTGGCAGACCTTCCCCACCCATATCTCCCAGTGGTGACTGATGTGCCATTCTTTGGTTGGGGTTTACCATCTGCGAGAGGAGTCTCCACTCCACATCAGATTTTTGGAGTTGAGAGCGATTTGTTTGGTATTCAAAGCCTTCCTCATCTCCATTAAGGGAAGGCTAGTTTAGGCAACAAACCAGGCAGGTGGAGTTGTGGATCCTTTGCAAGGAGGCTTGGTGCCTCTGGACATGGCTGGAACGTCAGGACATTTTCCTAGTCCTGCATGACCTAGCAGAGTCTCTGAATGCCAGGACGGACAAACTCAGCCGTCGATGCCTCACGGATCATGAATGGCATCTACATCCAGAGGTAGTGCAATGTCTCTTCCACAACTGGGGAGCACCTTTGTTAAATCTATGCACGGCCACCGAGAACAAGCAATGTCAGCATTTCTGTGTGTTGGAGTTTCCAAGGTGACTCCCGGAAATGCATTTAGTCTCGAGTTGGGCTTATGACACCTTTCCGCAGATACCACTCCTGCCCAGAGTTCTAAAGAGGGTCAAGTCATCTTTGTAGCTCTGGATTGGGCATGCAGACAGTTGTGTGCTAAACCCCTGAGCATAGGTGCTCGAATCTGGCTGCCCCTTTGGGAGGATCTCCTGCCACAGCAACAGGGCAGGGTTCTGTGCCCGAACCTGCACACTCTCCCCCTTCATGCTTGAAGATTGAGCTGTAGCAGTTGAGTCTTTGATCTCCCTCCGGACGCCTGTGAGGTCATTTTAGCAGCCAGGCGTCCCTCTACAAAGACCGTATATGCCTGCCGCTGGGACACGTTGTGGCTTGGTGCACTGAAAAGCATATTGACCCTCTTTCTGCACTCCTGCCTAAAGTATTGGTATTTTTTTCATTAGTCCGACAAGACCTGCGCTTTAGGCATTTAAGGGGTATCTTTCAGTCATCTCTGCTTGTTTGCGTTTGCCGGAGCTGCCTGTTCTTACCAGACAAACTGGTTCTGCACCTGTGCCTGATTTTGTGGAAGGTGATTACACATTTCCACTTCGGCCAAAGCATCCCGCTACCTACCTTCCTTTGCCCCACCTCACCCCTTCAAGGAAGTAGACAAGACTCCTCTGCTTGGACCCAAAAAGTCTTCTTTATCGATCACGCTAAAGCACACTGGGTGGACGATCAGCTCTTTGGGTATTAGATGGAAGAAGGGGAAAGCAGTTCAAAAACAGACCATCTCCAGATGGATAGTACTCTTCATTAGGATCTGCCTCGCATTGGCCAAGAAGCAACCCCCTGAGGGCATGCAGGCTCATTCCACCAGACCCAAAGCTGCAACTACTGCGTTAGCTTGTGGAGTCCCTGTCCTGGACATCTGTCTTACACACGTTCACCAAACACTACTGCCTTGACCGTCAGGTCTGTCGTGACCCAAGCTGTTTGTCTGTTCAGTCCTCCAAGACTTTTTGGACTGAACCAGTTTGCAGACCCACTTCCGGGACGGCATTGCTTTGGCATCTATTCTAAGGTGAGGAACCTGTGGCTAGAAGACTCTATCAGATTAACAAGTTATTTGGTAGAGACTCTATCTAGCCGCAGATTCCCTACCGACCATTCCAACCTCTTAGTTTCTGCGAACCGGTCTTCCTTGCTAAAAAGGGCCCTATAAACCCTTTGTTTCTGCACACTGGTCAATCACCCTTCTGATGCGACTCTGTGCTTTTGGCGTGGAAAGACTCATATAAAGAAACTGATCTCAGTGCGCTGGGTGATGCCTTTATATGCATACGCATGTCACATCAAGCAAAGACTGACGCAGAGTTGACCAGTGCCCCCTACTGGTGCGCAGAGGTACTGCTCAAGATTTTCTGGACCTAATCTGACACCCTGGGAATATTCTAAGGGAAGGAATCTGTGGCTAGATAAAGCATTACCAAAGGTAAGTAACTTGCTCTTTAAGTTGAAAGACAACCACTTCTCCAAACAATTCAACACGTCTTTGTTATACATACCATGTACAGAAAATCGCTGTCTTTTTCTGGTACCTTGGCCTGCCCCGAGTGCACAGTGGAATTCTTTTGAAGTACAACTGGTGAGAGATGTAGTCCGTGTGGGAATTTGAAATGGGCATTATGTTAATACCTTAGTGAATGGTAGTATTGTGTTCCAATTATTTTTGGGGTTGGGGCTCACAGTATCCATCCTATTTCGAGTTAATCATCAATACATGTTTAGGGCGTTCACCCCTCAAAGCATTGTATGATCCGGAAATGAGGCACTATCCTTGCGTCGACACCAGAAAAGGATACATTTTGAGGGCCTTCTGGGGAACCCTTTCCAGGTGGCATGTGTTGCTCTGAATAGCTTGACAGATAGCTGAAAATGACCCATTCAGGCCCCCTTTGTTGCTTCTTCAAAGGTGCACAGGGTCTCCTCATACATGTTTCCCTTCTTGGTTACAGTTTCCATCTAACCATTCCTTTGCTTTAATTTCCTTGTACAAGCCACAAAGTTCTGATAGGCGCTATGTAACTCCCTTGATTACAAGTTTGTAACTCTTTGCCAACATTGGGACATCAAAGTGGTTATATGTGACACCTCACAAGCCATCCTCAGCTGTGTGAGAAATTAATATTTAATTTCCATGTCACCATGGCATCTTTATACAGTCCATGTTGTTGGCCAGGAAACTCAACCAGCCACTCAGAGAGACACTGCTCTGTGCAGACAGACAGTAGTAGTCCATGTTAGACACTTCCAAGTCGCCCACCTTGCGGAACAGCTTCGCAGTGACTCGTTTTATTGTAGGTCATACAATAGCCCAAATGAGTGAAGATATAATAGTGTCAAGATCCTGGAAAGTATATCTAAGTATTAAACAAAATAAATCCGAAAAGACCTAAATCTCACTGAGGCATGCCCACTATCTGAAGGTGCTCATTTCTGCCCATCATCGTAATTTCATCCAGAACTATACAGAGCACACAACCTATATTATGGTAAAAAATACTCTTAGGACTTGTGCAGTACTCTAATACCCAGGTATTTGAAATTCCTAGTCTGCCACTGTAATCGCAGATCAGGCAGTGCCCTGGAAATCATATGGGTCAGAGTACCCAGTGGGGACATTTTCAATTGATACCGGTTAGCTTGTAGTCCACGCAAGTCTCCAGAATTGTTAAAATATACCAATATTGATGGTACTGTATGGGTTGGGTTTCTTGGGTAAACTAATGTGTCATCTGCACATAAGGATACTTGATATGGTGTTTTTCTCAACTGTGACTCTCGTTTCTGTTCTGTATCACAGTATACATACCCAAAGCTCCATTATTAAAGCAAACAAGAATGGGGCAGTTAATATCCTTGACTGGTTCCATGCCACAACTGTCCAAGATCACAGTTCTGCTTTTCACTCTGGCCTGTGGTTTGGAGGAAAGTAATCTAATGCAGTTGATAATGTATAAAACTAGATTAAAAGTGTCAAGGACCTAGAACACTAACTCCCATCCCTCCCAATCGAAAGTCTTCTCGATATATAATGGGACTACTGCTTATTCATCCTTAGACATATCGAAATAGCATTTGATCTCACAGACAGATCAAATTCTGCATTGTAGTACATTAGGAGATCAAGCCCATTTGATTGGGTGGAAGCAATCCGTAATCACCGCTAACAGCCAACACACAATTGCTTTACTAAGGACCGTGTTGTCTAATCATCATTTACAGTGGTCTATAGGCCCTGATGTCATCCAGGGCTTCCCTTGTTCAGGGACCATTACAATCAATGCTTCCCTCATTGAGTCAGATAACCGACCAGCCACACTAGAAGATCCCAGTAGAGACCTCTAGGTTGTTGTCTAGTACTATACTAGAATGTCTTATAGAACTCTTTCAGGAGTCGATTTAACCCGCGGTCTTCCCCCCTGTTCTTACTTTTAAGCAAGGCCTGTAGCACAGCTCTGACCAGTGGGCTAGCCAACATTTTTTTGTTTGTAAGTCAATTATGACGGTGTCGGCGTGGCCTGATCGATGGCCGAGTAAGATGCTGACTAAGAGCTCCTGCCGGAGCTATTCATCCGGACTTAATCCTACGAAATCCCGTAATAAAACTGGTCTTGAAGAGTCCCCAGAAGTGGAAGAACCACACCACCACTCCGGAACGAGAGGCAGCTATCGAGGCTTGAACTAATGGCGATAAGACAAGAGGAAACCTCGCCGGCCGCGATTCAAAATGGCGGCCTAATACGCTGGAGACTCCCCCGATCGAAGGGAAGAGTAGGAGAATGATCGGAGTGTCAGTAAGAACTCAGTATGTCGCTGTCGACTAGGGGAACATGAGAAACCTCCTCCCACCACCCCTCCTACAAGGCACAGTGTGGTCGGAACCCAGGAGACCGGGCCGGCCGAAGACACAACACAGGGCAGCGGCTGCCCCACTCCCCCGGAAATAAGGGACTGAAGCGGCCGCAACCCAACACAGGCCAACTCCGTCTGGTAGGAAGAGAAGTCAGAAGACAGACGGTTGGGCGAGGAGGACCCCTTCCGAGATAACTAGACCACGTCTCTCCCAGATGAGTGCCTGAAACGGGAGAGATGGGTGGACACTCCGGGAGGTGAGAATAGTGCGAGACAGCCTGGGGGCCGCCCCTGGCCTGAGAAAGGAGGCCCCTGGATGCCACAATAGATCAAAGGGAGAAGAGGATTCACATACCTACCTCCCTCCCTCTCCCTGGAAAAATAGGCGCAGTTGTTGGCACAGGGGAGAGGGCAGGGGGAACCCTGGGTCATGACCCCCTGCAAGAGAAGGGTCGGGCCGGCTGTGAAGAGCCTAACCTACAGACCTCCTGGAGTGGTAGAGTAACGTGTCACATGAGAAACAGTGTGTGAGTGGGGAAACAGGAGGTGGCTCATGATCCAAGCACCGGACTAGGCTAAACCATCACCCCAGAGAAGGCCCGTCATCTGTTGCATATGGGAGCGCTAACCACAAGACGCCTGGCGCAAACCCATACAGAGGCACTGTAGAGGTGAGGAGTGGAACTTAAAGCAGACATAAGGCAACGATTTCCATTCATCCCAAGCAAACAAATAACATCACGCAGCGAGCGATGTGGTGCCAGGAAGGGTGAGAAAGCAGTGAAAAGACCTGGAAGACAGAGAAGAAAGTGATAGGCACTGGAGAAGTAAAGGAGGTCAGGACCCAGGGAGGGCACAAGACGCACAGAGATTTGGAGAGGTGACCGGATGCCTAGGCACCTAACTGAACTCCTGCAGGCCAATCCTGAGAGGCAAAACGCCTGAAAGAAGAGCCCTAGATAGATGACCTGTGGCCTACGCACCCCTCGCCTACACGGCCCCCCTCGCAAGATCAAAGAACGCAAGAAGTTGGGACCCAAAGTGCCATGGTGAGCCCCAACAAGACAAACCGGAGGTAGCTACACAGGATGATAGACAAAGAGCTCAAAAACTCGAAGCAAAGGAAAATGGACCGATGCACAAAACTACTGCCACCGCAAGTTGAATTGGCGGAGCAGTCGCAGCCCCCATCAGACACAGTAGTACTCCTCCAAGCCATACAAATCTCCAGAGAAGTCCTGGAGGGTACTATCAGGGAAGTCTGTTCGTAGGTGTCACTTCTTCGCCAGACCTACGCAAAGTCTCCGAAAGAGTGACTCGAGTCTCCAAAGTTGAAGACTCAATGAAAGACCTCCAGAAAGGGATGAAAGAAATGCGCAATGCAACCGCGGACATGATGTGGCAAATTGAAGATAAAGAAAACCAGACCCAGAGGAACAACCATCGCTTCGTGGGATTTCCGGAAGTAACAGAAGGGGCGAACACAGTAGCATACTGTCACTGGGCTATGCTGAGGGGGAACAGACCGCGTCAATAAAGAGCGAGGGAGGGTCTTTTTCGCTGTTACTTTATTCGTTATTTTGTAAGCAACAAAAGTTAAACTTCACAAGGTCTGAATCTCATAATGGGTTCCCAGTTCAGATAGACAGTGGTACTGTAGGGTTCCCTTCTCCCTGGTCCGTGGGTTGATGTTAAGTCTTTGGATCGGTGGCCTTCTCAGGGTTTCTCCCATGCGTCTGGGGCGTCTTCTCCTTAGGGCTGGCTGGGTCCACTGTGTCCTCCCCACATGGAATGGAACAAAAGGAAAAGAGGGTCAGTGTCGTGTATATCGGCGCAATACAGGGGTCCCAGGGTAGGAAGTGAGGGAGGGGGTATCACCTTCGTGTCCGTGTTACGAGTAGTTACAAAACAATATAAGAAGTGCTAGGGGTGAGGTGATCGGGGCAGGCGAGAAAACTGGGCTAGCGCTTAGCTTTCGCACCCCATGCCGGCCTCCCAACCCAACCCGCTACGCGGCTCCTTACCTGCGAGAGCCACACCTCTCCAGAGGTGTGGCTGGGCGAGTCGCCGGACCGTTGGCCTCCTGGCTCTCCTTCCACCGGTTGTAGTCTGCAGGTTCGTGGCCGTTGTATAAACTCCTCTGCTTCTCGTCTCCTTCGGTCCACGCTTGCTTCTCTCTCCGTCTCTTCCAGGTTTTCCGGCTCTCCCTGATCACCTTCCCTTTTTCTGGTGACGCCCAGCTCCATGATTGGCTCTGCTTCCTCGTCATCATTCAAGGGGGCGTTGTCTCCGAAGGAACGATGCCAGTTAAAGGAGACACTGCTCCCTGCATCCTCTTCCGCCCTCCACTCGGATCCTGCCGTATTACGCATACCTGTCTGAGAGAGGGAAGACAGTTCAAGACGGTCATTGTTAGGTATCCACCAGTCCATGGGGCCCGTTTCAGTCTTGAGGGTTTGTTGTTGTTTTTCCTGGGGCTCCTGGTTACACACCTCCCCCCTACGCTGCTCCCGTTCGGGGAGAGGCGTGACACGGGAAAGATAATCCGCATTGCCATTGGAACTGCCCCTACGATGTTTGACCTCAAAACTGTACGGCTGTAGGGTCAAGAACCATCGCATGATTCTAGGATTGTTCCCCATGTTTCGACACATCCATGTCAAGGGTTCGTGGTCTGTGAAGAGCGTAAATTTAGTACCATCTAAATAGTATCTTAGTTTGTCCACTGCCCATTTTATTGCCAGACACTCCTTCTCGATAGTGGAATAACGAGATTCACGGGGAAATAGCTTCCTGCTGATGAACAGGACTGGGTGTTCCACTCCCTCGGGGGACAGTTGGGAGAGGACCGCTCCTTTCCCTCTGTCAGATGCATCAGTCTGAAGAATAAATGGGAGTGTAAAGTTTGGGGAGACCAACACTGGAGCGGAGGTGATGATGTCTTTCAGTGTTTGAAATGCCTCTATCGCTTCTTTGGAGGGGGTGGGTAAGGACATACCCGACTTCCGTTTCTTCAGGAGATCGGTTAAGGGTGCTGCCACTTCTGAAAAACATGGGATGAACCTCCGATAGTACCCCACGAGTCCGAGGAAGGCTCGGATCTTTCTGTGTAGTGGGGATTTGAGCGTTTTTAATGACCTTCACCTTTTCCTCCTGTGGTTCGATCACCCCATGGCCGAGCATGTACCCTAGGTATTTCACTCTGTCAAACCCTATTTTGGACTTGCGGGAATTAACATGCAGTCCGGCTTCTGCGAGGCACCCTAAGATTTGTCTCCGGTCATGTAGGTGTTGTTCCCATGAGCTGCTATAAATCACGATGTCGTCTAGATAAGCGGCAGCACATGACCGATGATTTTGTAGCACTGTATTCATGAGTCTTTGGAACGTCGCTGGAGCTCCGTGAAGGCCGAATGGCAATACAGTGAATTCGTATAGGCTGTCCGGGGTGGCGAAGGCGTTTTTTTTACGATCTTTGTCTCGCAGTGGGACCTGCCAGTACCCTTTTGTCAGATCCAGGGTACTGATAAACTGGGCGTCCCCTAACCGTTCTATCAGTTCGTCTACCCTGGGAATGGGATAGGCGTCAAAGGTGGAGATGTTATTCAGAGCGCGAAAATCCATACAAAACCTTGAGGAGCCATCCGGCTTGGGCACAAGGACAATGGGAGAACACCAATCGCTCTTCGACGCCCTTATAACTCCCAGCTTTAACATGTCCTGTACCTCTTTCCGGATGGCCTCTCGTCTGGCAGCTGGAATGCGATAGGGACGCTGATTCACAGTTTTACCCGGTTCTGTCTCTATGGCATGTTCTGTAAGAGAGGTTTTTCTGGGTATGTCTGAAAAAGTGGACGCGAACTCTCTGAACACTGTTTCTAGCTCGCTCTTTTGTTTACAGGCCAGGGTAGGATTAACAACGAGGTGTATCCTCGTGGATGCTTCCTCAGTGATAGAGGAGGCGAAACGGATGGAGGGGGGGGGGTGGACCAATCCACTTTTTCAGAAGGTTAATGTGGAAGCATTGTGTTTTCCGTCTGTTCATTTGTAGGCGGTAGGTGGTTTGCCCAATTGTTTCTACGACGGGAAAAGGTCCTGACCACTCGGATTTGGTTTTACCTAGGATGGAGGGTATCTTTACCAATGCCCAGTCCTTCTGATTTAGATATCTCCATTTTTTTCCCTTATCATAGAACTTCTTCTGTTTGCGCTGGCTTTTTTCGAGGTTCGAGTACGCTAGGTCTCGGAGTTTCCCTTATTTTGAGCGGAGATTACGGGTATAGTCGAGGAAGTGGGTGGATTCCTCCTTTTCCTGTCTTTCCCATGCCTCTTTTGTCATCTCCAAGAGAGACCTGGGCTGCCTTCCGTATAACATCTGGAAAGAGGAGCAACCCAGGCTACTCTGGACCGGGGAACAACCTTTACAACGCAACTTTTACAACGCACTACCATTACAACGCATTTTTTACAACGCATAATCCATTACAACGCATGACATTACAACGCATGACACTACAACGCATTTTTAAAAACTACCTTTACAACGCATTCCATTACAACGCATACTACCATTACAACGCATACCATTACAACGCATAATATTACACTATACTATCCAACACTTACCCTACTGATGCACCCCCTGGAGTTAGAATAGTAATTTTTACCCCTATACTATCCAACACTTACCCTACTGATGCACCCCCTGGAGTTAGAATAGTAATTTTTACCCCTATACTATCCAACACTTACCCTACTGATGCACCCCCTGGAGTTAGAATAGTAATTTTTACCCCTATACTATCCAACACTTACCCTACTGATGCACCCCCTGGAGTTAGAATAGTAATTTTTACCCCTATACTATCCAACACTTACCCTACTGATGCACCCCCTGGAGTTAGAATAGTAATTTTTACCCCTATACTATCCAACACTTACCCTACTGATGCACCCCCTGGAGTTAGAATAGTAATTTTTACCCCTATACTATCCAACACTTACCCTACTGTTGCACCCCCTGGAGTTAGAATAGTAATTTTTACCCCTATACTATCCAACACTTACCCTACTGTTGCACCCCCTGGAGTTAGAATAGTAATTTTTACCCCTATACTATCCAACACTTACCCTACTGTTGCACCCCCTGGAGTTAGAATAGTAATTTTTACCTCTATACTATCCAACACTTACCCTACTGTTGCACCCCCTGGAGTTAGAATAGTAATTTTTACCCCTATACTATCTAATACTTACCTTAAATGTAATTTAATATTATGCGTTGTAATGGTATGCGTTGTAAAGGTAGTATGCGTTGTAATGGTAGTGCGTTGTAAAGGTATTTTTTAAAAATGCGTTGTAGTGTCATGCGTTGTAATGTCATGCGTTGTAATGGATTATGCGTTGTAAAAAATGCGTTGTAAGTGCATGCGTTGTAAAAGTGTGCGTTGTAACGTCATACATCCTCTGGACCTGACTCCGGAGGACATAGAGGGCTAAAGGAAGCAGTCGGTCCCACTCTCTTCCTTCGACTGTCAGCATTTTTCGTAGCATGCGTTTTAATGACCCGTTGTATCTCTCAACTAATCCGTCCGTCTGTGGGTGGTATACGGAGGTCTTGAGGTGTTTTATATTGAGTGCCTTACACACTTCCTTCATCAACTTAGAGACGAACGGGGAGCCTTGATCCGTTAGGATCTCTTTGGGAAAACCTACTCTTGAAAACAGTTCTATTAAACACGTTGCTATTGCTGTGGTAGTCGGGGACCTTAAGGGGAAGGCTTCGGGGTATCTCGTGGAGTAGTCAACGACTACTAGGGCATACACGTGTCCCTTCTTCGTTCGGGGAAGGGGTCCTATCAAGTCCATACCAATACGGGTGAACGGGATGCCGATTATGGGTAACGGCTGCAGCGGTACAGCCGGGGGTTTGTACACGCTCTGTCGTTGACAGGTTTCACATTGCTGGCAATAGTTTCGCAGATCCTGATATACCCCCGGCCAATAGAAGTGTCTTAGGACTGCCTGTGTTGCTTTCTCGGCCCCCTGGTGTCCTGCCGTTAGGTGGGAATGGGCATAGAACAGGATCTGATCTCTGAACTCACAGGGGACCAACAGTTGGGGTTCGGAGGTATTGTCCTTAACACGATAAAGCAAACCGTCTTTGACTAAGAAGTAAGGAGGAGGTGGAGGAGTCTGGTGGACTGTGACCCCGGCATCCCATGCATGTCTAAGGGTATTATCATTTTCCTGGGAAAACCTGAAGCTTTTATCTATTACCCAGGGTTCGGAATTAGCCAAGGCCGATACGACTTGCTCACCCCTCTCTGGCTTAGGCGGAGTCTGCTTGGTGTGGCTTTCAGTTATGCTATGGAAAAATGTCAGGAATTGGGTGTTGTCCGTCCCTATGATTAATTCTTCCGGTAAATTGCCCATGACCCCCACCCGGAGAGTGCAAGGTGTCCCCCCTTGTACGGTTAGTGTCACGATGGCTACCGGGTATGTTTTGACGTCCCCATGTACGCATCGGATGTGCACTACCGCCCCTGGGATGATATCTTGGGGTTGTACTTAGTCCCGCAGGACGACTGACTGTTTACAACCGGAGTCCAACAATGCTTTTATGGGGTATCCGTTAATACTAGCACTTACATAAAAGGCTGGGTTCATCTCCGCGGTGTAAAGTACGGCTCTTGGGGCGTATCCGATATCCATAGGCTCCTCTGCTGGTTTGTTGTGGGGGCATGCTCTGGCGATATGGCCCCAACCTCCGCAATCAAAACATTGGGGACCTTTAGGGTGAAATGCTTCTGCTGGCTTGGGCCGGCTCCTGGGAGGTTCAAGGGGTCGTCGGCTAATAGGTCTAATGAACTTCCCAGGTAATGGTCGATACCCCCTCTCTGGATCTCCTGTGCCTGTTTTCGGTTGTGCCCTGGCGAATGTGGCAGCCATCTCCATGGCCTCCTTCGTGTTTAAATTCGCGTGTTGCCGCAACCACCTTTGCGTGGGGTAAGGGAGGTCGTCTAAGAATTGTTCCAGATATATCTTATCCAAGATTTCCTCCTTGGAACACTCATCCGGTTTAAGCCACTTGTCGGCCGCGAACTTTAAGCGATAGAATAATGTCTTAGGGTTTTCTCCCGGCTGTCCTTTGTCTTTTTGGAAGCATATACGATACGCCTCCTCATCCAACCCAAGGTGATCCAAGATGACCTTCTTTATCTCGCCGTAGGGTGTAGTGCCTGTTGGGTTGGCGACTTGATACGCCGCTTGGGCTTCCCCAGTTAGTAATGGGGCGAGAAAAAAAGGCCATTTCTCAGGGGGCCAACTACAGGCTCTTGCCGCCCTTTCAAAGTTGGTGAGGTAGGCGTCCGGATCGTCCCCTTGTACAAACTTCTGTAGGGCCACCCCTGCTGGACCATGCTGGGAGGTGCGTGGTACGGGGTGGGGCCCAGCCGCTTGCTCGGCAGCAATCTTTTGAAGCCCCTCTAACTGTGCGGTCATGGAATTCGAAAAGACCTCGCGGTCTGCCTGCGCCGACGTAAGCTGTCTTTCTAAGGCCCATCCCAGCTTGTCCTGGGCCTGTACTATATGCTGTATAAGAGCGTCCATTTTTTTCAATGTAGAGAGTCCCGGGTTTCGGCACCAAATGTCACTGGGCTATGCTGAGGGGGAACGGAGCGCGTCAATAAAGAGTGAGGGAGGGTATCTTTCGCTGTTACTTTATTCGGAATTTTGTAAGCAACAAAAGTTAAACTTCACAAGGTCTGAATCTCATAACGGGTTCCCAGTTCAGATAGACAGTGGTATTGTAGGGTTCCCTTCTCCCTGGTCCGTGGGTTGATGTTAAGTCTTTGGATCGGTGGCCTTCTCAGGGTTTCTCCCATGCGTCTGGGGCGTCTTCTCCTTAGGGCTGGCTGGGTCCACTGTGTCCTCCCCACATGGAATGGAACGAAAGGAAAAGAGGGTCAGTGTCGTGTATATCGGTGCAATACAGGGGTCCCAGGGTAGGAAGTGAGGGAGGGGTATCACCTTTGTGTCCGTGTTACGAGTAGTTACAAAACAATACAAGAAGTGCTAGGGGTGAGGTGATCGGGGCAGGCGAGAAAACGGGGCTAGTGCTTAGCTTTCGCACCCCATGCCGGCCTCTCAACCCAACCCGCTACGCGGCTCCGTAACTGCGAGAGCCACACCTCTCCAGAGGTGTGGCTGGGCGAGTCGCCGGACCGTTGGCCTCCTGGCTCTCCTTCCACCGGTTGTAGTCTGCAGGTTCGTGGCCGTTGTATAAACTCCTCTGCTTCTCGTCTCCTTCGGTCCACGCTTGCTTCTCTCTCCGTCTCTTCCGGGTTTCCCGGCTCTCCCTGATCGCCTTCCCTTTTTCTGGTGACGCCCAGCTCCATGATTGGCTCCGCTTCCTCGTCATCATTCGAGGGGGCGTTGTCTCCGAAGGAACGATGCCAGTTAAAGGAGACACTGCTCCCTGCATCCTCTTCCGTCCTCCACTCGGATCCTGCTGTATTACGCGGACCTGTCTGAGAGAGGGAAGACAGTTCAAGACGGTCATTGGTAGGTATCCACCAGTCCATGGGGCCCGTTTCAGTCTTGAGGGTTTGTTGTTTTTCCTGGGGCTCCTGGTTACACATACCCGACGACCTGGCTCAGAGATATAATCCTGGCAGAACATTTCTCCACCTGCTTCATAATAGAGAGAGTGCACCGCGCACTGAGCGGCAAACCCCCTCCTGGGACGGCACCAAGAACAATCTTTGTGAAACTACTTAACTTCATGGACAGAGACATGATCCTACGCCAAATGTGCGGTAAGCGAGAGGTCAGATATGAAAATGCAAAGATAATGACCTTCCTGGACTATAGCCGCGAATTGCAAAGACAGCGAAGAACATTTGACTCAGTTAAAGCGAAACTCGGGGTTCTGCAAATATGCTACTCTTCCCTGCCAAGCTCAAAGTGAACTTACCTTTGGAAATCCGTCTTCTTTCAGACCTCCGAGGAGGCATGGCCTGGATAGAGAAGAGACCAAATCTTCGGACCACGGGAGGAGAGACACTGGACAAGCCCAAAAGACTGAATACGGAGGAAAGACACCAGACACCTTACCGTGAGACATACAAGGCTGGAAACCGGATTAGAAGAATCAGAGGTGAAACCCCAAACACCCTTAGAAAAGCATCAGGAGACCAAAGACGTCAAACCCAAACAGAAGACAAGAGGCCCGGAATGGAAACCGAGACGAAGCGGAGAGACAAATCCTCAGATCCACATACAGACTCGAACTACACAGAGGTATCCTCTGGTGCAGAATCGTTGACCCCAATGAAGGCAGAAATACCAGCCTTGGGGTGAGGAGAAGAGGGTGACGGACAGCTGAAAGAACTAGCACCGCCTGGCTCGGAACTGATGAATGTGTGAACTAGCACTTGAACTCAGGCGGGAGGACACCTAGGAGCCACATCCACTCCCTAGAGGGCAATAAGTACGTTTTTGCACAAGGCTAATATCGCAAATTGAATTCAAAGTTACTAAAGTTGGAGAGTTGCTTCATTGTTTAGAGTAGAGGGGGTGTTGGATGATAGACCATCGGTCTTGTTGGGCTGAGAGCCACTTCGATTGATGAGGGGTAAAGATGCTGTGGGGGGGATCGTGGGAGGTCGGAAGGGGTGGGGGTCGAGGGATAGAAACCGGGTTAGGGGTTAGTTATGTTTTATTGTTCAGTGGTCGCTTAAACCGCCAGGAAATGGAACCCAAATTGTATACCCAAAATCATAAAAAGCCATTCCCTCTTCTGGAGGAGGGAAATAAAATATTCCCTAGAATTAGACAAATGACAGATAAACACACAGATTTTACGATTCTGCCGTGGAAAATCAACGGACTGGGAGATGAAATAAAAAGGAGATTGACTCATTCATAAAAAGACTTCACCCGGATATCGTGATGCTTCAAAGACTCACCTTAAGGGCACACAATGCAAAATCATAGGCAGAGGAACATACACAGTCCTAACACAAGCGGGCTACACCACAGGGGGGAGAGGGGTAGCAATAATGATCAAGAAAACTATCCCTTTCCACACCACAAGACTCTGGCAAGATCCTATGGGCAGATACGTGGAAGTGACCGGGTACTGGGGGTGAAAAGAGGTGACCCTGAGTTGCGTCTACACACCAGGCCTCCCACAATGAGCAAAGTAGTATACGTCCTACTCGAAACTCCCTCTGCCCTATACATAGTGGGTGGGGATTTCAACGATGTACTCGACCTAGCAATGGACCATTCAGGAGGAGGGGATAAACCCACTAAGATCACCCCCCTGCCAAGGTTCACTAACACAATGGGTCTGCTAGATGCTTGGAGACACAAGCATCCACACACACTAAACAATTCTCACTTCTCAGGTGCACATAACACATATTCTGGACTGGACTATGTTTTCATTCCAGGCGAAGAACTGAACGAGAGATCTATGTGGCTCTCTGACTACTCATCGCTTCTTGTCAAATTAGGAGTAAGAAGACAGGGCAATGAGCGGAGGTGGCATCTCAATGCATGGGACTTTCAGACAAGCAAAATACTGAAGGGTGTTTTGGAATATTCTTCCAAGAAAACATGAAGTTGGTCTCATCCTGGGTGACAGTATGGGAGACATACAAAACGATATTACTGGATAAGGCCCAGAGCCATATAGCCTGGGAAAAGAAAGAGAAGTAAATACCTAAAAGGAACGGCACACAAAATACTAGAGCTAGAGAACCAAGTCACTCAAGGGAAAGACCCCATACTAACCTGTAAGTTGAATGTATTGCGACCAGAATATAGGGATATATTCATTGACAACGCTAAAAAACAAAGGCAGGCCACACTCCACCACCTCTACGAGGTGAGAGACCAGGCTGGGAAACTTTCAGCATGGATAAGTAAGAAAGAGCTACAGGCCAGATGGGTAAAAGAGATGGTAGAAACACGGGGTTACTCACAACACGGACGAGGAAGTGGTGAAGGCGTTTGTGGAATATTATCGAGAATTCTACACTGCCCGTCCTGCAAGATCTGACGTAGAGATAGAGGAATACTTAATCCTGATTAAGACCCCGACTTTAGGGAGGGAAGAATCACAGGAACTAGAGGCTGACCTGTCCTTGGCTGAAATCCAGGAGGCAGCGGCGAAGCTGCGTCCAGGAAAGCCCTCCTGCACTTACAGTTCCGGCTGAACTATATAAACGATCTACTGACCTCCTGACTCCCCACCTACTTCATAGATGCACATGAGGAAGGTATACTTCCTCCCGGACCTCAGAATGGCAAACATAGTGGTCATACATAAGGAGGGAAAGCCCAATGACAAATGCAGTTCGTACAGACCTATTTCAGTATTAAATACTAAAGTGAAAATACTGGCTACAATCTTGGTAACCCGACTGCTCAAACACATCACAGCATTAATACATGACGACCAGTTGGGCTTTATGCTGAGCCACCCGCCTAAACCTCCGACAGACACACAACTAGCCGATGAAGGTAAAAGAGCGAGACGAACCAAGTTTTTTTGTCGCTGGATGCAGAAAAGGTGTTTGAAACGGTTCATTGGCCTTTTCTAAACTATATGCTGACTAAATTCGGAGTAGGGCCAAAGTTTCAGAGCTGGGTAACACTCCTCTACAACCAACCCATGGCTACAGTGCAAGTGAATGGGACAAGTTCGACACCATTCTCTATAGGGATGCCCTCTTTCTCCACTTCTTTTCCCTTTAACCCTTGAAACTCTTGCATGCAAAATAAGGGGTTTCCAAATTGGGGCCACAGACAAAGAAGAGGAAAGATTTCTCTCTACGCTGATGACATCCTCCTTTATGTCTTAAGCCCTGACATGACAATTCCGATATTATTTGACACCATAAGGGAGTATGGCAGTTACTCTGGGTATAAAATAAACTGGAACAAATCTACATTTTATTGTCCTAACGCCACACAGATAAGTTGGCCGATGCCCGGCGAACTGAGAACTGTACAGGAGGGTTTTCAATATTAAGAAATCTTCAGAACTCCACATCAGGAGAAATGTAGAGCCCAAAACCTAGGAAAGTCCTATGGAATTTTAAGACCGATGTGGAGCGGTGGAAAGACCTCCCCCTCCCCACGTTCAGAAGAGCAGCTATTTTTAAAATGATTACACTGCCCCAACTATTATATGCCCTATAGAACAAATACCACCCCCTCCCAAGGGGAGTTTTTACCGAGTTGGAAAGTGGGATCAGATCGTTACTATGGCAAGGAGGTCACCCCGGAATAGCACTTAAAACGTTACAGCGGAACCCCTATAACAAGGGGATTCCCCTAACCGATGTGTAAGCATATTACTGCGCCTTCCACCTTGTCCCTGTAAACGAACGGATACTCCGAGCTAGAGGCCACCCGACATATCGCCTGGAAAGAGTAACTATGACACCACACACACTCCAACATTATCTCTATGGGGGAAAAGGACGTTCCCTGCTATTGCCTGCAATGCAAATCACCCTAGTAGCATGTACGAGAACGACAAAGACTAAAGGATGGACAGGACGGATCACACTGACCACACCACTCTGGCTAGGAAGTAGATTAAAAAAAATACACAAAATGAAAGGGTTCGAGACCTGGGATCTCCTGGCCATCTCTACACTAGGAGAGACTAGGGAAAGGGGAACTCAAAACGTGGGTACAGCTTAGTCAGGAATATGATCTAAATAATTCCCAGTTCATCAAATACGCACACCTTCACCATGCATGGCACGCAGAGGACATTCAGGGTGCAAACCTCCTGGAATATGCCCCATTGAGGGAACATTACTAAAGGAAATATTAGTAGAAAAGGCGGTCTCCCTTACACATAAAACTATCAATAATAATTTACCGGACAGACTGGTGGGGTTGCGGACAAGATGGGAAAAAGATATAGGACCCTTAGACGTTGATTGGGAAGCAGCATTAATGCACCCCAGAGAAGTAGCCATCAAGGCGAGACTACGCCTCATACTATACAAAGTGCTACATAGAACTTACTACAATAAAGAAAAATTGCATAAGATGGCGAGGTCTGAATAACCATACTGCCCCACCTGTAAAACCGTTAAAGGTGATTTCTTCTACACTCTATGGACATTTCCCAAAATACAGACTTACTGTGAGACTGTATTAGGGACCCTGGGGTTAATACTGGGAACTACGCTGCCAGTTGAACCGAAATTTGCCTTACTGGGAATACACGAGTGAGGTGGACATAACAAGGAAAGAATTGATCTTCGCCTCACTAGGATTAGTCGTGGCTAAGAGATGTGGCTAGAAGGTGGGTAGTGACAGAACCCGACGGTCCAGAAGTGGACAAATGGAATGGACCTTTACATGACAGTGTAACGCACCACATATCAAAGTAGGGGCTGCCCTAAAAAGTTCCACATACCTTCCCACTCAAAGCGATACGAGGTCGCCAGATGGCACTGGCTCTAGGAGTGGCCTTACAACATATCCATTCTCTCTGGGGCACTCCGAAGCTTCCGACACACTTTGGGTGGCTCCATAGACTCTGGGGAATCATGGGGATGGAGAAGATTTCCCTCTCGTTGACACGCCCAGGTGCCTCCTTTCAGGATCTGTGGTAACCTTTTCTCACATTGCTGACGGCAGAGTTTACAAAGCTTACTTGCCCTAAACACCTGAGGGTCTTGCGGTTAGCAGATATACCCATGCGCAGACAACCGGCTGACCACGCGCCCCACTAACTTCTCACAATCAAAGACTTCCTGTAATAGAGGTTCCGGTATTTCTTGGTCTGAGTTAGGCAGCCTGAAGGGTGGAGAAAGGGGGAGTGGGGGTTGGAGGGTAGGGGGGGATGGTTTGTATTTGTTTCATTATTGCCCAACGAGACAGTCCGAGAGCTGGGCTACACAATGATATGCATAGCTGCTGATGGACATGTATGTTTCTTTGACATGTTTGAAATTAATAAAGAAATCTAAACCAAAAAAGTTCCACAAAATTTAGGGGCCGCGGAGACTGCATGTTGGGCTTGACCTGTGGAATGATATGCAAGAATCCATGTCACAAAATACACAGGGTACACCTGGGACTCACAACAACGAGCAGCCCTAGTGGCGAAGATTCCCAGTCATCTCTTTTTTCAGGGCCAACTAGAGAGCTGTGAGTTCGGAACGAGCAAGGATATTATATAAATGTAACATACAACACAAGGAAAGGAGGGGTTTTTATTGAAAAAGGCAGGGTTTGCATGTGACCAAAGTTTGCAATATTGTTTATTGGAATTATTGGTTTCAAAATAAAATAAAGAAGATGATGGTGTCTCCCTCACTTAGTTGTTATGGGTATTTTTGGGTTTGGTAGTCTCTGGCCACAGTACAGGGTCTGTCATTAGCGCACAAATGTGCATTCATTGCCAAGTTGGCCTGTGGCTTTGCAGTGATTAATGTGGAGCATAGGTTTGTGTTGTATTTTTCATTCCAGTAACCATGCCCGCTATCTCCTAGACCAGTCCCCATCTCTATCAAGCTTCTTCCGAAAAGTAGAATGTATCGAGAGAAAAATATAGTTCTGTGTAGTCTTGCTTATATTTAAGTAAATCAGTTCTCCAATCAACCTGTGGAGCTGTCTTACCCTTTGGGTAATGTTCCCTTCCTTCCTTTGCTGTTTTACATTTCAGAACCTGTCCTGCATAGATTTCCCCCTAGGACCTTCATTGCATCCCATTTTAGTGCTCTTATAGATAGAACACACCAATAATTTCTAAAATACTCTTTCAGGGTACCAGACAGGTTGTCTCTGAATTCTACACCTTGCAACGATTCATCACTCAGGCTTCATGTAGGCACTTTAGGTCTCTGCTTATGCCATACGTAAAACTTCACTTGAGGTGAGTGGTCGAGATACATCCACAAAAATATTCGGAGTCTGTACACCTATCACATGTAGCCTGACTGATGAAGGTGTTGTATAGCCTGCAGAATGAATTGTGCAGCGTTGACCAAAAGCAACCTCTGGTCTTTAAGTGAGATGTAAAAAGTGGTAGGGATATAAAATGGGGTGTGTCCTATGTAATTAAGGTTTTGGCTTAAACGTGTAAACTTAATTTTTGTGATTCCCATAGTGTGCCACCCGACCAGTATTTTGATTCCTCTGCGAGCTTTCTGTTAGCTCCAGGTATATAATGCTACAACTGCCATGCATCTAAAACCAGCCTGGAATGTTGGCATTGTCATTTGTTGTTAGCTTTTTAAGATTAATGAGTAACAATGATTTTGCTGTAAGCAATTCATTTTGGAGAGAAAAAATTAATTCTGAGACTTTGAGACTGAATTAAACATAACTAAGACCTATGGAAGGGGTGGTGATAAGTGTCTTAACCACTTCCTTTATGCTCACTCTGTGTCAGGCATGTACTCTGTTTAAAAAAAAACAAAAAAAAAAAAACAATGTTTTATATGTTGTTGTAGGGAGCTATGAGAAACACATGCCTTCATGAACTAAAGCAGCACATTGTATCCTCTTTGGGAAGGGATGCAGTAGATATTTTTGCAAACACCGTAAAGTGTTACATTGTTCAGAGCCCTGTTGCCATAGGAACAGACATCTTCAAATTAATGATCTAATCCTAGTCTTCCCTGTGAATTTGACAGCATAAAGGCACATGTACATTACCATGACGTTTAATGAAGGAAGAGAAGCACTTTAATTTGCAATACAAGTAGCAAGCACTAAGATGTGATGAATGTAACCAATGCGTGCATGGTCACATGATATGATGCAATTTTCAAGTAAGTATTGTACAGGTTCTGTAAGTATGTGTTACTTAAATAGCGCTTAATCCTTCAGCGATCTAAGTTCCTGATGTTCCAGGTTGTTAAAGTGATAATTAATCAGATGCTGCAGACACTCATTTCTACAAGACTAATTGCAAGGCTTGTAAATTTGATGCATCATATAGTGATCTGGGAAATGACGAAGCAGTTTTTGAAACTGAGAAATTTGAATATGCAAGCAGTAGTGCTGGGTTGCCATTATTATTCTTCAGCCATCCATTTTTTGATGATAGGTGGCTTTTGAGGATGTTGGGCTCAATATTAAGATCAGCCATTGTTTTGAAAAATTGCGTAATCTGGAGAGGTGTAAAAACCAATAACAATGTTTTTTTAAAATACAAATCTTTTTTTATTAATATTCTAAAGATTACACATGCACATTTGACCACCTCGTAGTCCCCAATGCACAACATAGTCTTGTATAATACAGAAGGTACTACAAAGCATTTAGTGGTAAGTGGCGCTCTTCAGCATACATTTCTGCTGCTGACATTCATTCCATAGACCTATCTCACCACAAATCTGCCCCCATGGCCCATTGGCCGCACATTCTTTGACTGCATACATTTGTTTGTCCTTTGCAGGGGTTTGGTGTTCTATCTTTGTATTACCGCGGCCCCATTCCATAGCCCACCACGCTGCAGCCTGCAATCCTCTTTTAGTATCCTGTGTCCGGCATCACCCCTCTACCTGTCCTTCCTCCTCTGCATTTTCGCCTTTGTCCACTAAGTATGCCCTATAAAGGGCCCAGTAGTCCCTAGGGCGGTTCTGCTCTGGCTGAAGCTCATTAAGTGTCCGACTGCTCATTACAGTATGCCATGTCTGAGTGCCATTCTCCCAGTTTTGGGACAGGGCCCCTTGCCGAGCGCATCGCTACTCTGCACCTAGCTAACAGTAGTCCAGTAGCTACTAGCTTCCTGACCGATTTGTCTGTCCTTATCTTATTCCAATAAAGCTAACATTGGTGCCATCTGTATAGTGAGGCCTATTATAGCAGTCAATTCCTTAAATACCCCCTCCCAGACTTGAAGTATCGCTGGACGGTACCAAGCAGCATGTGTAAACCCCGCTTCCCACTCATTGCCTCGCAGGCAGTTTGCAGATTCCTGTGGGCCATATCTGTACAATCTTTCCGGCCTATAATACACACTGTTTATGTACTTAAAGTATATCAACCGGTGTGTCCTATTTAAAGATACCTCCTTAGTTGTAGCGCAGCACTACTGCCATACCTTATCTTCTATGGGCCTAACCCAAGGCTCTCTGCCAGTCGGATCTTGCTTTAATCACACTGGATCTGCGCACTTCCTGTGAATAAGCATAGAGCACTGTTATTAACTTGTCTGGGGCTTCTTTCTGTATCATGGTAGAAAGTGCCGGCATGTCTGGTGGCTCTTGCAAGTCTTGTCCTAATAGTTCTCTCAATTTGTGCCGGACTCTATGGCAGTGATATCGAGTTAGAGTTGATGGTGGGGTGCCTTGCTCAGGGATATTTCCCCAATTCCCAACCTTTCCTTCATGAAAAAGCTCTCCCATTTTTGTTACCACTTCCGTTTGCAGGGCAGTTCCTCATTTTTTTACAGTACTAGCGAGAGCCAGGTGCCCCACTCCAGTCTAACATGTGAGAAATACAAAAATGCACCCGCTTGTTTATTTAACAAGCTCCACCGTGCATTTGTTGTAGTGTTCAGTAGATCAGACTCCAATTCGACGGTTTGGAGCCTTCAAATGTTTCCGTAGGAGTGTGTGGGAGTGTGCGGCATCTCTCTCCAAGCAATGATTAGGCAGATCGTGTTGGTCATAAATCCAGTAGTCGGCAAAAGAGCTTTGCGCCACTTTATAGTACAATTCTAGGTCTGGCGCACTTGGACCCCCCCCCCCATGTCATAAGGTAGAGTGACGACCTCCCACCGAACCCTTGGATACTTTACCGCCCATGCTAATTTTGTCAGTAAATTGCATAATGTCGCAAAAACTGTTTTAGGCAGGAGAATAAGTATGTTCAAAAACAGAAACCTAGGGAGGACTGCCATTTTCATAAGAGCTATGCACCCAATGATAAAGAGCGGTAGTTTGACCCAGCGGTTCCCTTCTTCAAACTTTTGTATTGCCTTAACATAGTTCCTATGCATGACTATTGCTGGGTCTGTGTGAATCTGTATTCCCAAATTCCATACTGCTTCTGTGGTCCATTGCAAGGGGAATTCCAATGCTGGTGGCGTCATGGATGGGGTAAGTGGAAAAATGATGGACTTATTCCTGTTAACCTTTAGCCCCGAAAGACCCCCCAAATCTTACCACTTCTCCTAACATAGGCGTGAGATTCTTCTTTGGTTCCCGAACATAGAGCAACGTGTCATCAGCATATGCTGATATGACTAGTCTGTAGCTCGCGGTTCGGAGTCCTCTGTGACCATGATATTCTCAGAGCCCGCACGTCAGCGGTTCCGCTATGAGAGCCTATAGCAGGGGTGAAAATGGGCAGCCCCGATGGGTGCCTCCTGTATTCGGAATTTGGTACGTGGTTATTGTACCAATATGAATATGTGCCACTGGTTTGTTGAACAGTGTCATAACCAATTGTTGAAATCCACCTCAAGGTTGCTCTCATGAATCCCCACTTAATGGAGTCAAACGCCTTTTCGATGTCCAAAACGACTGCTGCCGCTTCTGTTTCGGGGTCCAGGAGCTGTACTGCACCCAGTAGCAGCCTAAGATTAGTATGCAGACTCCGACCCCCGAACAAATCCCTCTGCTCTGGCCCCACCACCCTGGTAATATCAATAGCCTTTTGGCCGGCACTTTAGCATATATTTTTGCGTCGACATTTAATAACGATAAAGGCCTATAGGAGGAGCACCCATTGGGAGGTTTGGCAGGTTTCGGTATTGTAATAATGAGGGCCTCGCGCATCGATGGGGGCATTATTCCAGTCTTTACCATTTCTTCCTAGAGCAAGACTAAGTGTTGTATCAGGAAATCTTGAAATGCTTTATAAAAAGCCATAGTTAGGACATCCATGCCCGGCGCTTTCCTAGGTTGCATACCCACCAGCGCTGCACGTATTTCCTCCAGGTCCAGCGGAGCCATCAAATGCTCCTGTGCGAGCCACGTCATTTTATTGTGCTCCAAATAGTCATTCATGACTGCGTCATCTGGGGGTATTCGAGAACTATATAACTTAGCGTAGTATCTCTTGGCTGTATGGTGTGGTTCATGTAGGGGTGTGTCATATTCATCTAACACTTCGAACAGAACCTCTACCTCTCTCCTAGGGCGCAACAATGCCTCTAGCGTTGTCCCTAGGCGTTCCCCTTCTCCATATGCTCTGGCTACCACATACTTTCCCATATGCTTAACCTCCTAGGCTGCTATTTCATTGTACTCTTCTAGTCTAACATGGATGTCCCTTAACGTTTGTTTATCTCCCAACCGTTGATGTTTATTTTCTAGCTCTGATACTTTTTTCTAACCTACTCCGGAGGGATTTCAGTACCTTTCAGTGCTTCGATATAACCATCCCCCTGATATAAACCTTCAATGTTTCCCAGACTGTAGCAAATGTATCCACCAAGCCTACATTGTCTGAAAAAAGTCACTTATTAGCTTTAAAGGCGGAGAATCTAGGAGAGAGTATTTATTTTATTTATAAAGTTTTATATAGTGCGAACTTGACCCAGGAGGGTATCAGAGCGCTTTACATTTAGGATCGTTGCGTTAAAAGTTACATCAGATACAAGAGCATAGTAAGGTACAATACATATAAACAATGTTTCAATAATTTGTAGGAGGGAGGGGAGGAAGGAGTAATAGCGGGGAGACGAGGAGGAACTATGGCCAATGTCTGGCTGGGTAGGTGACGGTCAAGGGGGAAACCAGGGCCAATCTCCTCATTCGCTGTCAAGTAGCCCCACCGGTCATCAGCCATGTTGCTCAGGTCTCAGCGTTCAGGAAAACCAGTTTTTTAGTTTATTTGATTTGCGAAGGTTATATAGCGCTGTCTAGACACGGAGGTATCCGAGCGCTTAACCAGGGGATCATTGCATTACAAGGTACATCAAAAGGATTATACAGCACTGACCAGGCCCGGAGGTATCGAAGCGCTATAACAGAGGGACATTGCTTTACAAATTACATCAGTTACAATAGCGTAGTAAGGTACAGTGAGAAAACTACGAGGTTGAGAAAATTTATAGAAAAGGAGGGGAGGAAGGAGCCATAGCAAGGAGACTAGGAAGAACTGTGACCAATGTCCAGTGGGTAGGTCATGGTCGAGGGGGAAACCAGGGCCTATCTCCTCATTAGTTGTCTAGCCACTCCACTGGGCATCAGCCATGTTGCTCAGGTCTCAACGTTTGGGAAAAACAGTTTAGAATAGATACATAGGCTACGAGGATAGAGGTAAAAGAATAAGGTGGGGGGAGGACGTAAAAACAAGCCAGAGAGGGAGCTGGGGCTACCATATAGGCCAATGGGGGATGTGATCAAGGTCTGGTCGGAGTCCGGTGTTAGGGAAAACTGTGGCAGCCATCTTGGGGTCAGGCAGGGGGTATGGTATGGTGGGAATCGCCAAGTAAAGGCCGAGGTCAGGCATTGTCGGTGCTCCATGGTCAATATCACTGGCGAGTGATCAGAGTATGTACAGGGAAGAGGTTCACATTGGGTAACCCTAGGCACCAGACTCTTGGAGAATAACCAATAATCTATCCTAGTGTGGATGTCATGTATGGTGAAAGTGCGTATACCCGCCCCGGTATTTGAACGATGTCTCCATATATCCACCATCCCCAAGCAGTCCATTATATCTGATAGGTTTTGCAGCCACTGCGGGTTGAGCCCCTTTATCTATAGCAGGGTCTAGGACACAATTAAAGTCACCCCCCACCCCCAAATCTGATGTAGACCATCGTATTGGTGCAGGTAGGCACCAAGTGTGTGGAAAAACTGCGGGTCATCATAGTTAGGATCATAGAGTCCAACCAACAGGACCGCTAAGTCTTCCTTATAACATTCGGCCACCACAAATCTACCACTTGGGTTGCATACATTTTGTATCTTCACACCTGCTTTGTCAGCCCAGATAAAGACCACTCTAGTGTGTGATGAAATCCAGACGCAATAAATTGACCTTGCTATCTACGCTGCGTCAATGCATCACTATTGGGTCTCCTGTAATATTGCTACAACTACATTGTGGCGTTTGAGATATGCTATCACCTTCCGTAATTTCCTGTGGTCATTCAATCCTCTAACATTCCATGTAAGGTATCTAATCTGCGGCTTTGTGTGTAGATCAATCATTTCTATTCTTGTATCTTCCATGATCTCAGTGCTTTGTGTGCTTTGCGGTTACAAGTAGTCAAATTATCAACTTACCTACTTCTACCTAACAAAACTAAACAGACAATACTGACCCCGTCATGGATCCCACCCACGCTATACGTTCACAAACTTTGCTTAGCATCTCTGCAACCCTCCCTCCCAAATGTCCCTCCTGGTAACTTAAAACCACTGTAAACTATACAAGGTGGTGCACACATGAGGGCGGATGTTGCTCGGTCTCCCCTCTTCTCTAATCCCAGCCTTCATTTAGGCGCTATCTCTCAGGGGTCTTAAGTTTGTGTGCACAAACAACATTGCTTGGTTCCACTTGTTAGCTAAACATTAAGATCATCAACGGCCAGTGTATATATTCTAGTCTTCTCCCTTCAGAAGGAGTTCTATCCCCGCCTCTCTGTCTCCATTGCATGCAAGTATGTCCATGCGCAGCATCTACATGGTTTCGTACCATCTTACCAGTAACCCCCACCTCATTGCTCCTCTAGGTCCAGAGTGTCCTCATCTTCATTCAAATTACCTTTGGGGAGGTCCTTTTTGTCTTCAACTTTTCCTTTTTGCTTAAGGAATTGGGGTGTCATATTGGGATTTGTAAAGAAGCGTCTTTACAATTCTGAGCTTAGCGTGGTACATATTGCTATATTCTATAACTAGCGGCGAGCTTCTTGCACTTTCTTCAAGAAGTCGGGATAAATGGATAACTCCATGCCCTCGTGGCGCAGCGTCTGCATCTCTCCGGCCTTCCGCAGTGCAGCATCCCGGTCCCTATAGGTAATTATTGGGCGAGGGGCAGCCCCCGGGACTGGTTTCGGTGCTAAGGCACGGTGAGCCCGCACCACCACAAAGATCTCTTAAAAAGTGCCTCTGCCCATTATGCTTACCAGTGTGCGTTCCACATATTGCTCCATATTTGTTATATTGGCTGTTTCCTCTACTCCCACTATATGTATCTTGCACAACCTAGAACGTGCTTCTAGATATGCCTTTGCTTGCAGGATGCGGAGTATTCCATCCATTGCCTTGTTCCTAGTCACTCTTTCGTTGATAGTGTCTTCCGCATCAGACACTCTTCTTTCTACAGTGTCACGTCTCTCTGCATGTTTGTCTAGTCGTTCCACCATTCTGTCATACGGTAAGTAAGCGCGTTTATTTTCCCATCTATTTTTGTTAAACTGTGTTGCTTGGCTAACAATATTTGTTTTAGATTTGCAGGAGGGTCACTAACTTAAGGCCTGGAGTCCGCAGTATCGGGTTCGGTGTCTTTGGGTTTGGTGGCTCAAATTGCAACTTGGCCTGAGCCTTTTCTGCTTTCCCCATGCTGTTCCTCTGCCGCTGGGTGTGTGCTTGCTCACTCCACAGATCAGAAATTCCTGGTTGTAATTCTGGTTTCTCCCCACACCCGCGCAGTGCCCTTTGCAGACGCGCCGCCCAGTTATTTTCCCACCTTGTACCTATCAGCCGCAGTGTTATGTCGCGCGTGGAGGGGCCAACTGCTCAATTCACTAAGCATATGTATGTCGTGTGAGTCTATGCCTGCGATTCGTGCCCAGCTTCATACTCCGATATTGGTTCCATCGCTGTTCCCCCTTGTACTCACAAGCCGCACTGCATGGAGTTTTCCCTTCGCATCCCTATCTCCTGGGTCGCGTGTCTAGTGGGCTGCTTGGGAGCCTACAGGATCACTCCAGGCGGCTCCTCACCTCGTGTTGATGCCTTACATGAGCTACTTCGTGGACCACTGCTTCACGCGGGCCAGTTGCTCTAGCTAGTCTTTCCGCTGCGCCCTGTCTTCCTATCTGTGTGCCTCTCCAGCTTCCCGCTATACCTGGGCCCTCAGGTCGACTCCCACAAGCTCCAATTGTAGGTCCTAATGTCGTGCCACGCACTATTTCAAGCCCGACCGCGTTGGTGTCTTATGCAACCGGCCGGCTGAATCAGTACAGGCTGTGGGCACGAAGGGCCAGATGCCGCCTTAGCTATTGTGTTTTACGTTCAGGCGTCCCCTCCGTCCCACGCAGGTACACTCTGCTTACCAGCCTTCCCGGTGTCGCCCAGTCTCCGCTGCAGCAACGGATGCGCCTCGTTAGCCATACCACTGCAGGCCGCATGCTCTGCAATTCATCTCACGCTCCACATGTGTTAAGGTGAGTGGGTCCGCTCTCCGCCATGTACAGCAATCTAGCCTCCACCGCAAAACCAGCTCCTCTTGTCAGACAGAGTGGGTATGATTCGCCGACTCCGCCCAATAGGCTTCGCCTTACTTCCCGTGAGGCCGGTCTCGCTTCACTTTCTCCCTTCATTTCTGGGCGCGCTCAGAGTCCATTTTCGCCAAAATGTTCTTCCGCAGGCCATCGCTGATCAATGCCAGGGTTATATGCTAGGGATCACTGCATCTAACTGCAGGATTCTGTAGGATAATGTGGCTGGGTCGGCAGAGCTTCCTTACTCTGCGGCCATCTTAGAGCCAGGCAAGGTCCGTTCCCACCAATATCGATGTTAAGATCATGTAAGGGATTCACATTGATGTTCTGCACTTGAGGTGCAAAGCAGATACCCGACGCACCTCACAGGCCTAGATTGTTTTGTAATTGGTGTCTGTTGATTAGGAACAAATTAACCATTTTTAGGTTCCTTTTTTTTTTTATATGGTTTTCCCAGCTCTGGTCAGTAGGGTTTGGCGATCGGTGGTATGAAAGAAAACATGGTAGTTTGTGCCCAATTTATGAGTGAAATGGGCCATTCTTGCACAAAGAGTAGGGTTGATTGAGTTCCTCCATGTCGAAGTCGCAGTTGTCACTTGTTCACAATGGTGTGTCGTGAGCTGAATCATGACTTCTGTTTGGTGATTGTTGTCTTGGATTGAATGTCCGCGACAACTTTGGAATTGTGGGGTTGTTTGGGGTATTCGGTAGGTGGTAGTACATCAGTCTTCAAATAGACTTCCAGTTGTTTGATGATCTTGAATAGTTTGGTTTCCTCTAAGAATCTTGTTCGGGTAGAATTGCCTTCAGGCTTCCAGGCTTGTTCTACATTGTATTGTATTGTTTTGCAGCATTTATATAGTGCTTACTATCCTAGGTTGGGCACTAGGAGCACTTGTAGCATGCTATACCATGTAGGTTGTGTAGTTGGAAGGAAGTTGTATTTGTTTTGATCCTATGTGGGAAGTGTTTCCATGTTTAGCGTGATGACCACGGAGGTGCGGTTATGTTATGGGACGCACCTTATAGGAGTGTGTTTGGTGACTAAGTGTAAGAGACAGACACTCATTGTGATGCAATATGCTACGTGTCACTGACGTATTATGCAACCCATTAAGTCACATACATGCAGTCTGTCCCTCATCTTTGCACCCATGAATCCATTCATCTAATCACTGACTCATTCTTGCATTCACCCTCTGACACTTGTATTCTTTTATTTATCCTGGGTATGTTTATGTGAATAATTTTTTTGTTGCTGTCAGAGCGTCAATGCAAAAATGAGTCAACGGATGGATTAATTGATTCATGAGTGCAAAGATGAGGGACAGAGTGCATGCATGTATGATGACTTATTGAGTGGCTAAATCCGTCAGTGACACGAAATACACCTTCATTCATAAATAAGATCTATTGACATTGCCAATGCTTGTTCTAAATATAAAAGGGCATTATCGTGCTCACTGTGCATGATGTGGGAATGATGATTGACGAGGCTAACAAGCACAAATAGTGGGTCAGGGTCTGCTGGCACCAGTCTTGTTGGGATCTGAATAAATCATTTGGAAATCAGGTTGGTCCTGGAGCTTTCC